>NC_041234.1:77893885-77974150 GCF_002837175.3 Physeter macrocephalus | reverse complement strand
TGAGATAAGATAAAATGCATTTCAGAGCAATAAGTAATTTCTTAAAGAGAAGAAGAATAGATTATAATAATTATAATCATACATTCTCTTGCTCTTAGTAAGCAAAGGCACAAGGTTTTAAAGTGGTAGGCGATTTAGTGTGGACAGGTCTTCCCAGAATATTTCCTGGGAACACTCGTTCCTCAGATGCTCTGTGGAAAAATGTATCATCCCCGCATAAGTTGGAGAAACTATCGCTCCCTTTGACATTCATATTGCATATTAGCATATTATCTCAAAAACATCCTACGGTATGGAAATTCATTTACCTTTAGTCCTGTATGTTCCACACGTCTCTGAATTAGAGTCCAATTTCGTTGTTGCTGTTTTTTTGTGGCCCTAGTGTTTTGCAGAAGAAGCTTGCAAATGCTGAAGTGAGAGAAAAGTAAAGTGGATTATTTAAGCATCATGTAATATAAATTATCACAAGTGACAATATTCTTCAGCCATGTATCAAGAAATATATATCCCCCATAAATGTACACACAGCCTTGCTATCTGCTCAACTTGACTCATTAAATACTACTTTCATGACGGACCAGGACCCTGCTGCTTAGAGATGACATCCAAGGCATGAACCCCAGCCACACTGTCCACGGCCACCCCAACCACCCAGGCCCAGCCATCCTCCTCCTTCACTTCACTCTCTACCAGCAGCTGCTCCCGTAAGTCCAGGTTCAGGTCGCACACACCCACAGGATTTGTCTGCCAGGTGTAAAACAGTAAGGCCGTATCCAGAAGCCCCCTCCAACCCCCACCTCCGTCCAAAACTCTCTCTCCGTACCACGGCTCTTTGCTGGACTTCTGTCTGACGTTGCTTGAGCGCCTCTAAAAGCCCAGTTCCATGAGTTAAATTCTAGTACCACCTGGGCACATCCTACCCGAGTACCACCCACCACAGCAGTATATAAAAGTTGGTGGAAAGGTTGGGATCTGAGCCAGAGTCTCCTCAAAGTCCCCCCTCAGCCAGAGCACCCACCACAGGTCTAACGGTCTTCTGCACCTATGTGTCTCACTCTTCTGGAGGTTAAGCCGAACTGGAGTTCAATAGACCCTCCCCACTCTTAAAGGGCAGACCCTCCTGCACGACTGTAGGTGATCACATGATGTCGGGGACCACCTGATCCACCGAACTGAGGAGCCCTCAATCTTCACGTGACTGAGGGGGCTGAGCGTTGTTGCTGTTTTTTTGTGGCCCTAGTGTTTTGCAGAAGAAGCTTGCAAATGCTGAAGTGAGAGAAAAGTAAAGTGGATTATTTAAGCATCATGTAATATAAATTATCACAAGTGACAATATTCTTCAGCCATGTATCAAGAAATATATATCCCCCATAAATGTACACACAGCCTTGCTATCTGCTCAACTTGACTCATTAAATACTACTTTCATGACGGACCAGGACCCTGCTGCTTAGAGATGACATCCAAGGCATGAACCCCAGCCACACTGTCCACGGCCACCCCAACCACCCAGGCCCAGCCATCCTCCTCCTTCACTTCACTCTCTACCAGCAGCTGCTCCCGTAAGTCCAGGTTCAGGTCGCACACACCCACAGGATTTGTCTGCCAGGTGTAAAACAGTAAGGCCGTATCCAGAAGCCCCCTCCAACCCCCACCTCCGTCCAAAACTCTCTCTCCGTACCACGGCTCTTTGCTGGACTTCTGTCTGACGTTGCTTGAGCGCCTCTAAAAGCCCAGTTCCATGAGTTAAATTCTAGTACCACCTGGGCACATCCTACCCGAGTACCACCCACCACAGCAGTATATAAAAGTTGGTGGAAAGGTTGGGATCTGAGCCAGAGTCTCCTCAAAGTCCCCCCTCAGCCAGAGCACCCACCACAGGTCTAACGGTCTTCTGCACCTATGTGTCTCACTCTTCTGGAGGTTAAGCCGAACTGGAGTTCAATAGACCCTCCCCACTCTTAAAGGGCAGACCCTCCTGCACGACTGTAGGTGATCACATGATGTCGGGGACCACCTGATCCACCGAACTGAGGAGCCCTCAATCTTCACGTGACTGAGGGGGCTGAGTCTCACGTGACCACAACCTGGCACATGACCATAAGATCCACTTGACCAACAGCGGTCCAGAAGCTGCAGAGCTCACATGAGTGGAAGAACTTTGGGTGCCACGTGTGGTAGGAGCCACACTGTTGCCCATACATGGATCTACAGCGTTTAGTAGCCCACAAACTTCACGTGATAGAGATTGCTGAACTTGACATATGCCATGCTGGGAAGGGTACCAGACCATAGCATCCACATAACCCTAAGCAGTAGATCACATCAAGTACTGAGGCTACCACATGCTGGTAGCTAGTCAGGGTCACATTAGAGAAGGAGCCACGTGACATGCAGGGTTTAGGAGTCCACCATGCTCTAGTGATTTGAAGGGCTGGATCTACCACAGGGTCATGGCGGCAACAGGGCCAAAGAGACCACATGCCCTTTGGGTTTAAGAGCCCAGGATTCTGAGCCGACAAGAATGGCTGGGCCTGTCAGTTAACTATTGCCCACAGGATGGCAGCATCCATATGACCCACAGCCTTAGGAACCAACAACGCTCATGTGCCTGGGAGGTCTGAGACAGCTTTCCGACAATTGGGTCCAATGACAGTAGGGTTCTACTCGGTCTGCATGTTTCAGGGGAACATTACTTTTGGGAGAACAGGAGAACTGAGATTGCCCACATTCCTCATCTCCTGCATGATGTTGGTGCCTCCGAGTGACCTTCTAAGTGCACACGCTTTGGCTTTACCTACATCCACCCCTCTCTAATGTGTTAATTTTATATGCTTTTTTTCCCCCTGATAGCACATGAAATTTAACACATAACAAATTAACATAAGGATGAAATAAGTCCTCCCCAAAACCACAATCCTGGGCATGCTGTAGAAATGACTGTTAAGAGCCTAAGCAGTGGGTACAGGTAAATGCTGTTGACTTCATTTTCTTGCAGGTCTAAAGGAAATTAAAGCAAATCTAATGAGTTGTAGTTTTTAATTTTGGAGCATAAATGTATAGTGATTACTGCAGGCCACACACTTGAGAAAGATAACTCATTTAAAAGAGGTAACTCTATAGATTACGTACTGTTACAGAACTTACAGATGCGAACACTGAAGTCCAGAGATATTAAATGAATCAGTTGACTAATACGTCGCGGATATTGCAGGTGGCACACCAGGAGTGGCCCACAGGCCAGCCAGCTCCAGACTCTGTGTTCTGCTCACCCACCAGGTTCCTCACCAGAAGGTAACATTGGGTTCAGCCTTACTAATTCACAAAATTTGGCAAATCAGCCCCAGTTACTGAAAAGTTGAGATCATGAGAGATCTCTTTGGGATGCCACTCTAATTAGACCCAGTCAAATTTGAGTCTATTTCATGGCCTCTATTTAAGGTTTGTGTATAGATATAAACGTATCTCTAATATGTAAAATATGTGTATATGAATAGTTTATGAATTGCTTTATGATGGCTGAAAACATTTTCTTCTTTTATTTTTTTTGTTTTTTTAATATCTTTATTGGAGTATAATTGCTTTACAATGGTGTGTTAGTTTCTGCTTTACAACAAAGTGAATCAGTTATACATATACATATGTTCCATTATCTCTTCCCTCTTTCCCACTGAAAAGAAGGTATCATAAAGTTTAGTCACCATACTCCCCGTGCCTGAATTACAACAATTACAAATGAGTGGAATCTGAATTCATTAGATTTTACATTGTATATTCTGTCTGTGTCTCCCCAGAAAGAACCGAGAAAGGAGTAGGAGAATATATGATGTGGGGGTTTTTTATTGCAAATCCAGAAACACCTATTTTGCTGATTTATGTGGGAAACGTCAGGATCATCAGTACGTCCAAAATAACTGTGATCTTCTCTTTCTGGTTTGCTGGCTTCGGTAAACAATGCTATACATTGTTCGGATTATTTTGCTAGGTTCCTGCAATGTGGCATAGCTGCATAAATGAGCTGAAGAAAATGCAACAGATCAAATTTTCTACTGTGGTTAAAGTTGAGGTATTTAGAAAAGACAAGAGACTCTGTAGTTCTAGGCCTACGGGAAAATGTCCTAGTTTTGGGTAAAGAATAATAAGAGAAGACAGTTATTCGTGCAGGTCACTGTGTCTCATGTAACTGTGAATTATTTGTGGGACACATAAATTCAGGAGACAAAAAACGAGGCATATCTTTTTTTTAAATAGAGCCTATTATGAAACTTTAACCTGGATTTAGAAAACATCTCCATGTAGTCATAGGATGGAATGTGACACCAAGACATCATATAGTTTTATCTTTTTTTTTTTTTTTGAGGTACACGGGCTTCTCACTGCTGTGGGCTCTCCCGTTGTGGAGCACAGGCTCCGGACGCCCAGGCTCAGCAGCCATGGCTCACGGGCCCAGCTGCTCCGCAGCATGTGGGATCTTCCCGGACCAGGGTACGAACCTGCGTCCCCTGCATCGGCAGGCGGACTCTCAACCACTGCACAACCAGGGAAGCCCAGATATAATTGTTATAATTAGATACACATGAGCAGATCAACAGTGTAAGATGCAGAACAATTTTATCGAGCATAACTATGCTCACCTGATGGTGATTGGGATCAACATTTTTAACCAAAAGACCAATTCTGGCCTCTGCATTATCCCTCTTAAGTCAGATTTTTCTCCTGTCAGACCTGATAACTCAAATCAATCATTCTTTCTCTGAGATGACGATCAGGAGTTCCTCAGGACCTTTTAAAAACATTTAGTTACATCAGTGGGGCCCTGTCACCACACTCTACTATATATTGCGGGAGCGGGGAGGAAACTATGGTTAAAGATCTGTGTATCTGGGGTCCAGTTTAGGCATTACATTTATCAGGCACTGTGTTTAGGCAGCATGATAAACCATTTCTCTTGCATGTGATTTGGAAGGATTTCACGGGAACAAATTTTTCTTCTTTTATCTTTTTTGTTTTGAGGTGGCCACTTTGGAAGTTGGTGCCAGTGGTTTTACGAGGAGGAGTGGCTTTATCTAACACAGAGAAGTGGGAAATGGGAGCAACAGAACAGTTGTGATGCTGTTTACCTGAAGGTAAATACTCCAAGTCTTCTGGTTCTAACACACATATGTGCAACTGAACTAGTTGTCCTATGTGACTTTACTTTCAGAAAGCAAAGTTGACTTACCTAGAAACAGTACACAGGAGATAGCATCAGATGGGGCTGTATCATTATGGAAATTGCATCAGAACCTGTTTTTCTTTGTTCCTTTGTGAAATTCGTTAAGATATATGGAATTATGTTTATTGTCAGTGTTAAGCAGTGAGAAAGAAGAGAAACGGTTATAGTAAGTCTCCTGTGGTGTAGAGTTGAATATGCCTACACACCAACCATCAAGATGTAAAATTTAACACCCGTACATTGAATATAATAGGTCAAATAAGAGGTTCATCCTGTGATGATTACCATAACATTGAAATAGGAGATTACATCTACAATTAAAATTTTTTCTGGGCAAAGTACGGAGAGAAGTGAAAAGATAGGGATTCTGTACACGGTGTTCATTAATGAGCTGTGTCGTTTGTGATGATATGACACTCCAGTAGACTTTGGAAACCCCTTCCACGTGAAAACCATTGAAAATAAAATTGTGGTTCATAGATTTTCATAGTACTAGTCGAGAATGAACTTTTTCCTGGGCTGCTTCTTTTTATCCACTCAAATATTTTTCCATTCAAAACATAGATCTAGAGTGTGACATCAGGAAGTTGGCAGAATAGGAGTCTCCAAATAAACATTTTGCCTAATCAGCAATGGGCAAGAGTGATTTTGTGGGAGCCCCGGTACCCAGTGATGAAGCCCCAACACTCTGATCCATTAAAAAATAAATCCAAGAACAGACATGTAGAAGTGAGTAGGAAGAACAGCTTCACTTTCCCAATATCAAACTTCCCCCAAGGCTACACATATCAGTGCCTAGAGAGATGCACTAGGCCTGCAATTCCTCCCATGGGGGAAAGTGAGAGTGTGGTGAGCACCTGAAATCCCAGTGGTGCTAGACGCTGCCCAGGAATCCCACTTCTTTCTTGCCCAAACCCAGAGGTGATGAGCATGGCTGAATAGTCTTGGATAGCAAGGAGAAGGGAAAGGGCAAGGGCTCACAGCAAACGGGGCATCAAGCTCAACAAAGGGCTGCAGTTTCTACTAACTGCCTCATAGACTGTACCTTACAAACCTCATAGGACCCATCACCTACAGAAGCCTCAATTTTCCCCCGAGCACATCCAGCACTCCATGTGCCTGTCCCCCTCAGAACAGGCATTCCATGGACACCCCTGCTGAAGGTGCACTCATGCCTCAACCGATGATGCACATGTGCATAAAGAGAACTGGCACCACTCTGCTCGATGGTGAGAACAGACATACCTTAAACACTTCAGGGTATCGAAATGGGGAAAATAAACAGGAGGCTTTCTGCATGTGTCCTGGCTTTGTGCAATTGAGAAAAGGCGTGTATCATCCAAACACTTCCTTCACAAGATGAAACAAGAGGGGCAAAGCAGGTGAATCCACAGAAGAGGCTTCAGATTCCCCCCAGTATCCCTAGCTTGGCTGTGGGTGCACATGTTTCTCTCCTGAAGAAAGTCAGTAAAGACTGATGGAGGAGATTGCTTCCTAAAATATGAAGACACTAACACGAGATTTTCAGGGGCAGGAAAATCTAGGAAGCCTAACACCCCACCAATGAAACAAGATAATTTCCCAGTAACTGACCTCATAGAAATGGAGGTCCATAAATTGCCTGACAAGAAATTCAACATGATTGTTTAAAGATGCCCAGCCAGCTACAAGACAACTCAATGAAATCAGAAAAGCAATACCTGAACAAAATGAAAACGTCAACAAGGAGATAGAAATCATAAAAAGGAGCCAAAGAGAAATTATGGAGCTGAAGAATACAATGGATGAATTTAGAAATATAATAGAGAGCTATAACAGCAGACTCTATCAAGCAGAAGAAAGAATTTATGAACTCAAAAAGAAGTAATTTGAAGTTATCTAATCAGAGGAGAAAAAAAAGAATGAAAAAGATTGGGGAAAATCTATGGAATTTTTAAAACACCATTAAATGGATTCATATATGGATGATGGGAGACCATGGAGGAGGAGGAGAGGAGAGAGAGAGAGAGAGAAAGAGAGAGGGACGGAGAGAGAGAGAGGCGGGGGTGATTTTATTTATAGAAATAATGGCTGAAAACCACCCAACTTTTGGCAGCAACATGGACCCCCAAGTTCACAAAACTCAAGAGGTCCTCAAAGAGTATCATCTCATAGGAGGTTATATGAAGACACATTATAATAAAAATATCAAAAGTCAAAGACAAGGAAAGAATTGTTTTTCTTTTCTTAACTGTATGATAATTTACTTATTTATTTTGAATACTTACAATCCAGTATTTTTGTCAACTCTATTAAAATTAATTTTTATTGGAGTATAGTTGCTTTACAGTGCTGTGTTAGTTTCTGTTCTACAGCAAGTGAATCAGCTATATATGTCCCCTCTCTTGTGGATGTCCTTCCCGTTTGGGTCATCACAGAGCATTGAGTAGCATTCCCTGTGCTATACAGTAGGTTATCATTGGTTATCTATTTTATATATAGTAGTGTATATATGTCAATCTCAATCTCCCAATTCAACCCAAACCCCCTTCCCGCCCTGGTATCCATATGTCTGTCCTCTACATCCGTGTCTCTATTTCTGCTTTACAAATAAGTTCATCTGTATCATTTTCCTAGATTCCACATATAAGATATATGATATGATATTTGTTTTTCTCTTTCTGAAATACTTCACTCTGTATGACAGTCTCTAGGTCCATCCACGTCTGTGCAACTGGCACAATTTCGTTCCTTTTAATGTCTGAGTAATGTTCCATTGTATATGTGTACCACAACTTCTTTATCCATTCCTCTGTTGATGGACATGTAGGTTGCTTCCATGTCCTGGCTATTGTGAATAGTGCTGCAATGAACATTGGGGTACATGTATTTTTTTTGAATTATGGTTTTCTCAGGGTATATGACCAGGTGTGGGGCTGCTGGGTCATATGGCAGTTCTATTTTTAGTTTTTTAAGGAACCACCATACTGTTCTCCATAGTGGCTGTATCAATTTACATTTCCACCAACAGTGTAAGAGGGTTCCCTTTTCAAGGAGAGAATTGTTAAGTCTGTGAGAGAAATGCCACTGTCATATACAAGGGAACAGCAGAAGGGTATCAGGAGATTTCTGAAAAGAAACCTTGCAGTCCAGGAGAGAGTGGCATGATATATTCAAAGTGCTGAAAGTAAACAACCGACAGCCAAGAATACTCTATTCAGAAAAGCCGTCCTTCAGAAATCAAAGATAGATGATGACATTCCCAGACAAATAAAAGCTGAGGGAGTTATTCACCACTCGACTTGCCTTACAAAAAATGCTAAAGGGAGTTCTTTGAGTGGAAACAAAAAATTAACAACATGAAAACCTACTAAAGCATATAACTCATACGTAAAAGTAAGCATATAGTCAAATTCAGAACACTCCAACATTGTAATGGTGGTGGGTAAAACACTTTTAACTTCAGTATAAAAACAGAAAGACAAAAGTATTAAAAATAAATACAGTTGCAATAATTCATTAGTGGTCACAATATAAAAGATACAAACTGGGACATCAATAAAATAAAATGAGGTGGAAGAGGTAAAAGTGTAGAGATTTTGCATACGATCAAAGTTAAGCTGTTATCATCTTAAAGCAGACTGGCATAACTAAAGATGTTTTATGTAAGCATGGTGCTAACCACCATGGTTAATTAATTTTAGTTTTCTTTTTTTTGGAAGTCTTTCAAATGCAGTGCATTATCTCAATATGTAAGCAATATGAACAGATTATTAAATATTTTTGTATCTTTTTTCTTCTTTTAATTGAAATATAGTTGATTTAAAATATTATATTAGTTTTAGGTGTACAGAAGAGTGAGACAGCATTTTTTCAGATTATACTCCACTACAAGTTATTATCAGATAATGTCTATAATTCCCTGTGCTACACAGTATAACATTGTTGCTTTCCCATTTTATACATAGTAGTTGTATCTCATGGCCCTAATTTGTCTGTCCTACCTTCCCTCTCCCTTTGGGTAACCAAAAATTTGTTTTCTATATCTGTGAGTCTGTTTCCATTGTGCATATGCATTCATTTGTATTATTTTTTAGATTCCACATATAAGTGGTATCATACAGTATTTGTCTTTCTATATCTGACATTTCACTAAGCATAATATTGTCTAGGTCCATCCATGTTGCAGCAAATAGCAGAATTTCATTCTTTTATGGCTGATTAATATTCCATTGTGTGTGTGTGTGTGTGAGTGTGTGTGTGTGTGTGTGTGTGTGTGTGTGTATGCCACATTTTTCTATCAATTCTTCTGTTGATGGGCACTTGGGTTGATCCATATCTTTGTTATTGTAACTAGTACAGCTATGAACCTTGGGGTGCGTGTATCTTTTCAAATCAATGCTTTTGTTATTTTTCAGTATATGTATCCAGGAGTGGCATTGCTGGATCATATGGTAGTTTTATTTTTAGTGTTTGAGGGATCTCCTTATTGTTTTCCATACTGGCTGCACCAATTTACATTCCCACCAACAGCATACAAGGATTCCCTTTTCTCCACATCCTCTCCAATATTTATTATTTATACACTTTTTGATGATAGCCATTCTGAGAGGTGTGAGATGATATGTCATTGTTGTTGTGATTTGCATTTCTCTAAATATTAGCAATGCTGAGCAACTTTTCATGAGCCTGTTAACCATGTATACATCTTCTTTGGAAAAATGTCTATTCAGGTCTTCTGCCCATTTATCATTGGGTTGTTTGTTGTTTTGATATTGAGTTCTATGAGCTGTTTATATATTTTGGATATTAACCCCTTGTCAATCCCATCATTTGCCCATATTTTATCCCAATACTTAGGTTTTCTTTTCATTTTTGTTGATGGTTTCCTTTCTTGTGCAAAAGCTTTTAAGTTTAATTAGGTCTTGATAGATTATTTTTGTTTTTATTCCTTTTGCTGTAGGAGATTTATCCAAAGGAATATTGGTATGATTTTTGTAAAAGAGTGTTCTGCTTATGTTCTCTTCTAAGAGTTTTATGTTTTAAGGTCTTACATTTATGTCTTTAAACCATTTTAATTTTGTACATGGTGTGAGGGAATGTTCTAATCTTTGTTTTACATGTAGATGACCAGTTTTCCCAGCACCACTGATTGAAGAAACTGCCTTTTATCCATTGTATATTCTTGCCTCCTTTTCTGTAGATTAATTGACCATACGTGCATGGGTTTATTTCTGGACTGTCTATTCTATTCCGTTGATCTATGTGTCTGTTTTTGTGCAATACCATGTTGTTTTGATTACCTTTGTTGCATAGTCTGAAGTCTGGGCGGGTTATACCTCCAGCTTCATTCCTTTTTTTCTCAAGATTGCTTTGGCAATTTGGGGTCTTTTGTGGTTCCATATGAATTTCTGGGTTCTTGGTTCTAGTTCTGTGAAAAATGGCAAGGGTATATGATAGGGATTGCATTAAATCTGTAGATTACTTTGGGAAGTATGGACATTTTAACAATATTAATTCTTCCAATCCAAGAGCATGGGATATCTTTCCATTTTTTGTTCATCTTCAGTTTCCTGCATCAGTGTTTCATAGTTTTCACATAGGGCTTTCACCTCCCTGGTTAGGTTTACTCCTAAGTGTTTTATTCTTTTCAATGTGATTTTAAACAGAGTTTAAAAAAAGCTTTCTGTTTGTGTTATTTCATTATTAGTGTATAGAAATGCAACAGTTTTCTGTATGTTAATCTTGGATCCTGAAATGTTGCTAAATTCATTCGTTAGTTCTGATAATTTTTGGGTGGAGGCTTTAGAACTTTCTATACAAAGTGTCATGTCATCCGCAAAGAGTAACGGTTTTACCTTTTCCTTTCCAGTGTGGGTACCTTTTATTTCTTTTTTCATCTGATTGCTGTGGTATGAACTTCCAATACTATGTTAAATATAAGTGGTGAGAGTGGGCATCCTTGCTTTGTTCCTGAATTTAGTGGAAAGTCTTTCAGCATTTCACCATTCACTATGATGTTGGCTGTGGGTTTGTCATAAATGCTCTTATCATGTAGAGACATGTTCCCTCTATATACACTTTGTTGAGAGTTGTCATGAATGGATGTTCAGTTGTGTCAAAAGCTTTTCCTGCATCTATTGAGATAATCATGTGATTTTTATCTTTCATTTTGTTGATGTGGTTTCTCACACTGATTGATTTGCAAATGTTGAATCATCCTAGTGACCCTGGAATAAATCCTACGTGATTTATGGTGTATGGTCCTTTTGATATATTGTTGCATTTGTTTTGCTAATATTTTATCCAGGACATTTTCATTTGTATTCATCAAAGTTATTGCCCTCTCATTTCCTTTTTCTGTAGTGTCTTTGTCTGGTTTTGGTGTAAGGGTATTGGTGTTCTTGTTGCATTCTTATTTTATGATGTCTTTGAAATACCATGTGTTATCATTTCAACAAAGAAACAACATATACAACTCATTTAACATGTTTGTCTTTCTAAGTCAGAAATGTAGTAGAAAATGGAGGTAAGAACAAGTTATTAACTACTTTTATTAATAATTAATTAATTTTTACATTACTTTCTGTGTCTTTGAAATGCAGTTTATCACTTCAACATGTAAGCAATAAGAAAAAATAATTGTAAAAAATTTTTCTGAGTCTTTAAAATGTGTGTGTTATCATTTCAACAAGGAAACAATGTAAACATTATTCATTACTTTTACATTCTTCTTTCTTACTAAGACTTTAAACTGCAATCTGTTTTCATTTCAACAAGGAAAATGCAATCTGTTTTCATTTCAACAAGGAAAAACTTTACACAAAATAGTAATTATTTTTCTATTCTTTTCTGTTATCACATCGTTGACATTTTCTATGTTACCATTTCAACATATAAACAGTAGGAACAACCTAATAATTAACTTTATTTCTCTCAATTAGTCTTTGAAATGCAATGTTTTATCACGTTGACATGTAAACATATAAACAGGTAATTATTATAACATTTTTCTTACTAAGTCTTTGAAATACAATGCTATCATTTGAACACGTGAGGATATAAAGAACTTCATTTACATTCTTTTATCTTTACTGTCTATGATATGCAGTATGTTATCATTTCAACATGTAAACAGTACAGGTAAATTATCAATTAGTTATTCTACATCCTTTGTTTCTTACGAACTCTTGGATACACACTGTGCATTCAACACGGAGGGTACATCACATTTGAGAGTAGCCAAATTTCTAGAGTTCAGAAGCCACATATGGTTAGTGTGCACCATACTGAGCAGTACGACTCTAGTGGAAGAGCGGATGGAGCAAATACATCTGCAAGAATGTGTACCATGAAGGAAATATACATGGCACCTTAAGAAAAAGTAGCAGCAGAATAAATCTACTTAAATGGGGAAGTAAGAGAAAACCTATCTGAGGAGGTAAATTTTAAGCCATGACCTGAGGCCTGAGCAGCTATCCAACAGCATAAAAAGGGCAATATCATTTGAGCAGACTCTGTAAGGGGAAAAAGTGAAAAAAATACTCTGTTATGGGGGAATAATTAATTTCCCAAGTCCTCTAAGAAAGAGTAGAGAAACTGATAAATCATAGGAATGTCTACACTCTGAGTGAGATGAGGGACTTTATCTTACTTAGCACCTGGAAAAGTACCTAAATCATAATAGATACTTGGTGAATGTGTGTGGAATAAGGAATAAATGAGCCAGGGTTCCGAGACCTGGGAAATCAGGCAGCAATATGCTGATGAAGATACCAGTAGGTAGTGGGCATAGTTTGTTTGTTTCCTTTGAGTTGCATATGGTTTCTCATAAGCCATCTGAGGTAATCAGAAACACAAGAAGTTTGCAGGTCCCTAGAGGGTAAAATTATTCAACAACTACCACCTCTAGGAAGGGTTTCAATTGATCTGACTTGTGTCAAGTGCCCATAAATGGATAAGTGAACCAATCAGTGTGGATAAGGAAATGATGTACCATGACTGGGTCACCTTACGTCACATACCCAACACTGTGGTTAGTAACCAGAAGATGTAGAGGGCAGTGGGCAAGAGATCCAGAGGACCTTTCAAATTCCTCTATTTCCTTTTTAAAGTTCCTCTTTTATAGAGATCAGTTTACATATCCAGTGTTCCTAACCCCAGTTTCCTAGAACACTAGAAATTTACATATGTGTCTCTACAAACCTGGGTTTCAGGAGACAAAAAAAAATAGTGAACGCTTTAATGGTCACACATCAGTGTTGAAACACCTCCTTGTACTATGGAAATCACTCTGAACAAGTGGCCCAGTTCATGTTATCCCGCTGTGCCCCGTGCAGCATCTCCTCCAACTGAGCCTGAACTTCAGCAAGTTTCTGTCGGCCCAAAGTGTCATGAATATTCCATTCCTCGTAGCAATGGACAGGGACAGGATAAGTCACATACTTCAGCTTCATCAAGGGTGTCAAGTGCTGCAGAAGGCTCTTGAGCACAGGCATCATAATGGGATTGAAGGCAAAGGTAAGGACACGGAGGTGGGTGCAGTGGCTCAGGGCTGGGAGGACGGCAGAGAGAGTAGAATCAGTTATCATACAATTATTTATATCCAGATGTTGCAGGGTACTTGAAACCTTCTCCAGCAGAGTCTGGAAGAGCTCATAAACTTCTGAGAAGATCTGGTTGTTACTGAGACTCAATAACCTTAGGTGGGTGACCTGAGAGGTCTGGGACAGGACAGTGACATCTCTGTGAGAAAGTCTACAGAAAGGTAGATACAGTGTATCCAACTGAGGTGGCATAACTCTATAGAGAGATAAAAGTAAGGTTATTTCAGAAGAATGAGGGCAATGAGCCCCAAATTATAGGTACCTAAGTCTCTAGAATAAACTCCTGTGTTCATGATTTGCAATAGGTGGTTAACAATGTGGACTTTGGGATCAGACTTTATAGATTTGTGACCCTGAGAAAGTTACTTCACCACTCTGAGGTACAGGGTTTTAATCTTGAAAATGTGCACAGCAGTAATTATTGTACAGAACCGCGGGAAAGATTAAGTGAAGAAATTGCATGCTCTTAGTATATACGACATAATCAGTGTTGGATATGATTCACTTATTTGGCGAGGATGGGTCTGGGAAAGGAGCCAACTGAGGGTTTCCTTTGACTAGTTACCAGATGACAAGCTCTCCATTCTGGGTCTAAGCCTTGGGGGAAATACAGGAGGAAAATTATCTGACAGTGTTAACTATTGGGGCCCATCCATGGGCATGTGCATTAGTCCTATAGCTTAATGTTTCTCCATCTGAATGCCTCCCCTTCCTCTGTAGAGAGCTGTAAAGTCCAATAGGAGAAGAACTGAGTCTTTTTCACCAGTATATTTACAGACTTATTATAGTGTCTGCCCACGGTCACTGAATGAATGAATGAATGAATGAGCACAGTTTCCTTTTCTAACCTCATCTGCTGCTCACCATAAGGTATCCCTCTCTCCCCCGGCTAGGTTCAAACACCCAGCAGTGCCTATGCTGAGGCAAAAAGAGAAATGGGTTACAAGGAGATTAGGAAGATCCAAGCATGGTCTCTTCTGTCTTAACAATGAGGTGTTTAGGGAACCCAGGTTCCTCCCCACCCCCTCACCTGAGCAGTTTGTGCAGTTGATCTGTGAGGCAGAAGAAAGACAAGCTGAGCTCCTGGAGATTCTCCAGCCGCCCAAGGCAACGGAGAAAAGATCTGAAGTTCCTTCTCTTATAAGATTTAAAGGGGATGTAACACAGAGTAAGGCTGTTCAGTTGGATCACCCGAGGCAAAGGGTGACGACTTCATTCAGCTTAGCCTGATCCATTTCCAGGTGATCAATGAACCCCAGATCCAGAAACTGCAGAATACTTTTGTGGGCCGACATTCTATCAATTTGCAAATCTCTGCAGCAGAGGTGCAAGGACCCAAAGTTCTGCTGATCTTTACTACAAAGGAAAGAGAGGAATTGCTCTGTTCTCAAGGTACTATTGAGGGAAATATCCACTAGTAATTCCATGGGTTCCTGAGCTGACTGAGGCCCAGACCCGGAATTATGAATCCTGAGGCACCTGACACTATTCTGAGCTTCTTCTATCTTAAGGATAGAGTGCTGAGAGTAAATGCATGACTGAAAACAGAAAGGGAATGCGGTCCCAATCTCAGAGCATATTGTCTCACAGTCCAGGTCACTCCTTAAATCTAGGATCCTCAGTTTGGGCCCCCCGTAAGGAAAGGAAGAGACAGAACACATGAGAGACAGCGGATTTTAATAGAACCCAGCATGATCAATGATGAGAAGCAGGGACAGAACACTTTAACCCTGGTTTTCACTTCATTGCCATTCACCAAGAAGTTCTTTCCACACAAATGCAGCGTCTTTCTTTCTTTCCCCACCCCCTCCTTCACCTCCGGTCTTTCCCTGTCTCAATGCCCATGTTCCACTTCTGTGTAATCACACTCAAATCCATTCACAGTATACTCAGACACCTCTATTCTATAATCAACTCTATAAGGCAATGGCGTCCCCAAGGTGACCCCAAGTGCTGACCAACACCTCTGCAAAGACTGCAGTATTTACCATTGGCTACTGTTGGGAGACAGTTAGGTATTCCCCTGTCCCAGGCTACAGCATACCCTCCTGCTGACTCCCTGTGTCTCTACTGGTCTTAGTCTTACCAAGAGGAAGATTTCTGGGCAGGGAGGATCTGCAGACCATCAATCATGCTTCCAAGTTGTCATAGTATGACTCTTGTCTGTTCAATGACCCAATATGGAGACAGTAAAAAGGCCAACCCTCACCATTGCCTTTAGCATCGTCTTATGCCCACCCACGAAGGCAGCGTTGAACAATGGAACAAAGAGGTCTCTTGGGATTTCGTCCAGGGCATGGATAGATGCAGGCTCATTATTCAGCAGACTCTTTGCAGCAAACTCTAGGAGGGTGACTGTGGTCTTCTGCTCCATCTTCAAAAACCTGCTTCAGAGTAGAAAGTATTTAGAAATCCTGAGAAGATATCTATAGTCACTTGTTTGCTTCCAGGGTTAGCTATGGACAAAATACTGATTGAATAAGTGTGTGCTGAACCATAAGGCCAACTCAAGTGACCTCTACTATAGGAATAGAATGAAAATGGAGTTGCGTGTATATTTAATTATATATGTTTACACAAATGCGCATGCACACACACACACTTACATGAGATAAAATGCCATTACACATCAGAGGTAAGTTAGCAGAAGACAATGCTGACGACCTAGCTGCCTTCCTCAAATTAGATCCTCCTGAGGATCTTCAAGATGGCAGAAGAGTAAGACACGGAGTTCACCTTCCTCCCCACAAATACATCAGAAATACATCTACATCTGGAAAAACTACAGAACACCTACTGAACACTGGCAGAAGTCCTCAAACCTTCCAGAAGGCAAGAAACTCCCAAGGACCTGGATAGGGTAAAAGAAAAAAGAAAAAACAGAGACAAAAGAATAGGGATGGGACCTGCACCACTGGGAGAGAGCTGCGAAGGAGGAAAGGTTTCCACACACTAGGAAGCCCCTTCGTGGGCAGAGACTGCTGGTGGCGAGGGTGGGAGTTTCAGAGCTACGGAGGAGAGCGCAGCAACAGGGTTGCAGAGGCCAAAGCAGAGAGATTCCCATACAGGGGATCAGTGCCAACCAGCACTCACCATCCCAAGAGGCTTGTCAGCTCACCCGCTGGGGCAGACGGGGGCTGGGAGCTGAGGCTCAGGCTTCGGAGTTCGGATCCCAGGGAGAGGACTGGGGTTGTCTGCGTGAACACAGCCTGAAGGGTGTTAGTGTGCCACGGCTAGAGGGAAGGGAGTCCAGGAAAAAGTCTGGCGCTGCCGAAGAGACAAGAGACTTTTTCGTGCCTCTTTGCTTCCTGGTGCGCGAGGAGAGGGGATTAAGAGTGATGCTTAAAGGAACTCCAGAGAAGGACGCGAGGAAATAGTTAATCAAGTTCAGGAAGCACAGAGAATCCCATAAGGATAAATCCAAGGAGAAAAACATCAAGACACATATTAATCAAACTATCAAAAATTAAATACAAAGAAGAAATATGAAAAGCAGCAAGGGAAAAACAACAAGTAACACAGAGGGGAATCCCCATAAGGTAAACAGCTGATCTTCCAGCAGAAACTCTGCAAGCCAGAAGGGAGTGGCTGGACATATTTAAAGTGATGAAAGAGCAAAACCTACAACCACGATTACTCTACCCAGCAAGGATCTCATTCAGATTTGAAGGAGAAATTTAAAGCTTTACAGACAAGCAAAAGCTAAGAGAATTCAGCACCACCAAACCAGCTTTACAACAAATGCTAAAGGAACTTCTCTAGGCAAGAAACACAACAGAAGGAAAAGACCTACAATAAAAACCCCAAAACAATTAACAAAATGGTAAAAGGAACATACATATCAATAAATACCTTAAATGTAAATAGATTAAATGCTCCAAGCAAAAGACATAGATTGGCTGAATGGATACTAAACAAGACCCGTATATATGCTGTCTACAAGAGACCCACTTCAGACCTAGGGACACATACAGACTGAAAGTGAGGGGATGGAAATAGATATTACATGCAAATGGAAATCAAAAGAAAGCTGGAGTAGCAATTTTCATATGAAATAAAATCGACTTTTACAAGACTATTACCAGAGACAAAGATGGACACTACATAATGATCAAGGAGGGATCAATCCAAGAAGAAGATATAACAATTGTAAATACTTACACACCCAACATAGGAGCACCTCACTACAAAATGAAAATACTAACAGCCATAAAAGGGGAAATCGACAGTAACACAATCATAATAGGGGAATTTAACAACCTGACTTTCACTAAAGGACAGATCATCCAAAATGAAAATAAATAAGGAAACACAAGCTTTAAATGATACATTAAACAAGATGGACTTAATTGATATTTGTGCTCATGGAATATTCTCCAGGATAGATCATATCTTGGGTAACAAATCAAGCCTTGATAAATTTAAGAAAATTAAAATCTTATCAAGTATCTTTTCCGACCACAAGTCTATGAGACTAGATATCAATTACAGGAAAAAATCTGTAGGAAACACAAACACATGGAGGCTAAACAATACACTAGAAAATAACCAAGAGATCAGTGGAAAAATCAAAGAGGAAATCAAAAAATACCTAGAAACAAATGACAATGAAAACACGATGACCCAAAACCTATGGGATGCAGGAAAAGCAGTTCTAGGAGGGAAGCTTAAAGCAATACAATCCTACCTCAGGAAACAAGAAACATTTCAAATAAGCAACCTAACCTTACACATAAAGCAAATAGAGAAAGAAGAACAAATAAACCCCACATTTAGCACAAGGAAAGAAATCATAAAGAACAGATCAGAAATAAATTAAAAAGAAATGAAGGAAATGATAGCAAATATCAATAAAACTAAAAGTTTTTTCTTTGAGAAGACAAACAAAATTGATAAACCATTAGCCAGACTCATCAAGTATAACCTTCGAAGACTGAACCAGGAAGAAATAGAAATATGAACAGACCAATCACAAGCACTGAATTTGAAACTGTGATTAAAAATCTTCCAACAAACAAAAACCCAGGACCAGATGGCTTCACAGGTGAATACTATCAAACATTTAGAGAAGAGCTAACACCTACCCTTCTCAAACTCTTCCAAAATATAGCAGCGGGAGGAACACTCCCACACTCATTCTACGCAGCCACCATCACTCTGATACCAAAACAGACAAAGATGTCACAAAGAAAGAAAACTACAGGCCAATATCACTGAAGAACATAGATGCAAAATTCCTCAACAAAATTCTAGCAAACAGAATCCAACAACACATTAAAAGGATCATACAATATGACCAAGTGGGGTTTATCCCAGGAATGCAAGGATTCTTCAGTATACGCAAATCAATCAACGTGATACACCATATTAAAAAACTGAAGTAGATAAACCATATGATCATCTCAATAGATACAGAGAAAGCTTTTGACTTAGAGAAGAGCTAACACCTACCCTTCTCAAACTCTTCCAAAATATAGCAGCGGGAGGAACACTCCCACACTCATTCTACGCAGCCACCATCACTCTGATACCAAAACAGACAAAGATGTCACAAAGAAAGAAAACTACAGGCCAATATCACTGAAGAACATAGATGCAAAAATCCTCAACAAAATACTAGCAAACAGAATCCAAGAGCATATTAAAAGGATCATACACCATGAGCAAGTGGGCTTTATGCCAGGAATTTCCACTAAGATCAGGAACAAGACAAGGTTGCCCACTCACACCCCTATTATTCAACATAGTTTTGGAAGTTTTAGCCACAGCAATCAGAAAAGAAAAAGAAATAAAAGGAATCCAAATTGGAAAAGAAGAAGTAAAGCTGTCACTGTTTGCAGATGACATGATACACTACATAGAGGATCCAAAAGATGTTACCAGAAAACTACAAGAGCTAGTCAATGAATCTGGTAAAGTAGCAGGATACAAAATGAATGCACAGAAATCTCTTGCATTCTTATACACTAATGATTAAATATCTCAGAGAGAAATTAAGGAAACACTCCCATTTACCATTGCCACAAAAAGAATAATATATCTAGGAATAAACCTACCTAAAGAGACAAAAGACCTGTATGCAGAAAATTATAAGAAACTGATGAAAGAAATTAAAGATGATTCAAATAGATGGAGAGGTATACCATGTTCGTGGATTGGAAGAATCAACATTGTGAAAATGGCTGTACTATGCAAAGCAATCTACAGATTCAATGCAATCCCTATCAATGTACCACTGGCATTTTCCACAGAACTAGAGCAAAAAATTTCACAATTTGTATGGAAAAACAAAAGATCCCAAATATCGAAAGAAATCTTGAGAAAGAAACACAGAGCTGGAGGAATCAGGCTCCCTGACTTCAGACTATACTACAAAGCTACAGTAATCAAGACAGTATTTTACTGGCACAAAAACAGAAATAGAGATCAATGGAACAGGATAGAAAACCCAGATATAAACCCATGCACATATGGTGACCATAATTCAATAAACAAAGCAAGAATATACAGTGGAGAAAAGAGAGCCTCTGCAATAAGGGGTGCTGCGAAAACTGGACAGCTACATGTAAAAGAATGAAATTAGAACACTCCCTAACACCATACACAAAAATAAACTCAAAATGGATTAAAGACCTAAATGTAAAGCCAGACACCATCAAACTCTTAGAAGAAAACTGAGGCAGAACACGGTATGACATAAATCACAGCAAGATCCTTTTTGACCCACCTCCTAGAGAAATGGAAATAAAAACAAAAATAAACAAATGAGACCTAATGAAACTTAAGAGATTTTCACAGCAAAGGAAACCATAAACAAGACGAAAAGACAACCCTCAGAATGCGAGAAGATACTTGCAAATGAAGCAACTGACAAAGTATTAATCGCCAAAGTATAGAAGCAACTCATGCAGCTCAATATCAAAAAAAAACCCAATCCAAAAATGGGCAGAAGACCTAAAGAGACATTTCTCCAAAAATATATGCAGATTGCCAACAAACACATGAAAGAATGCTCCACATCATTAATCATTAGAGAAATTCAAATCAAAACTGCAATGAGATATCATCTAACACCGGTCAGAATGGCCATCATCAAAAAATCTACAAACAATATATGCTGGAGAGGGTGTGGAGCAAAGGGAACCCTCTTGCACTGTTAGTGGGAATGTAAATTGATACAGCCATTATGTAGAAAAGCATGGAGGTTCCTTAAAAAACTAAAAATAGAATAACATACAACCCAGCAATCCCACTACTGGGCATATACCCTGAGAAATCCATAATTCAAAAGATTCATGTACCACAATGTTCATTGCAGCTCTATTTACAATAGCCAGGACATGGAAGCAACCTAAGTGTCCATCAACAGATGAATGGATAAAGAAGACGTGGCACATATGTACAATGGAATATTACTCAGCCATAAAAAGGAACGAAACTGAGGTATTTGTAGTGAGGTGGATGGAACTAGAGACTGTCATGCAGAGTGAATTAAGTCAGAAAGAGGAAAACAAATACCATTTGCTAACACATATATATGGAATCAAAAAAAAAGAACAGAAAATGGTTAGAAGAATCTAGGGGCAAGATGGAAACAAAGATGTAGACCTACTAGAGACTGGACTTGAGGATACAGGGAGGGGGAAGGGTAAGCTGGGACAAAGTGCGAGAGTGTCACAGACATATATACACTACCAAACATAAAATAGATCGCTAGTGGGAAGCAGCCGCACAGCACAGGGATATCAGCTTGTTGCTTTGTGACCACTTAGAGGGGTGGGTTAGGGAGGGTGGGAGGGAGGGAGATGCAAGAGGGAAGAGGTATAGGGACATATGTGTATGTATAACTGATTCACTTTGTTATATGACAGAAACTGACACACCATTGTAAAGCAATTATACTCTAATAGAGATGTTAAAAACAATATTTTCTCCCAAAAGGATACAAACCAGTAAGAAAGGAAATGTACATCTACACAAAAGCTACACCCTCATCATTACTTTAAAATGGATAAGGCCAAAAATTCAAAAGAATTGTGAGTAAAAAAAGAAATTCATGAATCCTGGCATAAGATTTGTCACACGTCCATTACTAGGCTTTGTGGAAAACAAAAAGACAGACCAAGAAAAGCTGCCAAGAGAGAAGAAAGAAGATGTTAAAGGGATGAAAGCTGATCTAAAACTACAGCAGAATGACTAAGCGCAGAATAAATCTAAAAATACCAAAAAGGTGTCCTAGAATATGATAGCCTGGACTACAGGGATGGCACTGCAAAATCAGAGCTTATGAAGGGACAGGGACGATTTAAAGTGCAGTCGTTGAAAGATATAACTCTTAAGGAGGAATAAAGGCAAAGAGTTAGGGAGAAGCATCCGTTGGCGCTTGGGTAATGACGGAGAAAATAAACAAAAAGGGAAAATTAAGGACCTTGCAAGACATAACAGAACCACAAAATCAGAGCACTCAGGACTTCTCCCTTCATCACCAAAACAAACAAACAAACTAAAAAGGATCTGGACTTTGCTATACTAACAAAAAATCACATTATTAAAATAGGAAACTTGTCAAAAAAACCCAATATCATACAGATGAACAGAATGAAGGGAATTCCATACCAAATTTTGTAAAAAAAATGAGGAAAAAAAAGTGCATACATATTAAATAACCATGAAGAAGAAAAAGACTGGAAGTGAACACTCCAAACAAAATTGATTATACTCAAGCAAGCATTGGAGGATATGAAACCCACCTTAAAGAGAATATTTTAAAAAATCAAAAGACAGAGATTGATTAAAAAGAAAGGCTGAAGCAAAGATTTTATAACCAACTGGCGTGTCCTTTAAATATCACAGCCTACAGAGAAAGCTTTACAACTTGTAGAAACTTAGAAAATTCTGAACCCCTCAGCCCTTCCTAAGGAAGCTACTAGAGCAGGGATCAGCAAACTGGCCCACTGAGCCAAATCCAGCCCACTGCTTGATTTTGTAAATAAAGTTTTATTGGAACAAAGCCATGATCAATCATTTATGTATTGTTTATGAATGCTTTGGCACTTCAGCAGCAAAGTTGAGTACAGAGACAGCGACACTGTGACCCAGGAACTTACAACATTTCCTATACTTCTCTTTACAGAATGTTTGCCAAGTAATGTAAATGAGGAACTGGGATTGAGATCCCAATGTGATGAGAAGGAAAATTCACCAAAATATCTATATACTCAAGCAAGCATTGGAGGATATGAAACCCACCTTAAAGAGAATATTTTAAAAAATCAAAAGACAGAGATTGATTAAAAAGAAAGGCTGAAGCAAAGATTTTATAACCAACTGGCGTGTCCTTTAAATATCACAGCCTACAGAGAAAGCTTTACAACTTGTAGAAACTTAGAAAATTCTGAACCCCTCAGCCCTTCCTAAGGAAGCTACTAGAGCAGGGATCAGCAAACTGGCCCACTGAGCCAAATCCAGCCCACTGCTTGATTTTGTAAATAAAGTTTTATTGGAACAAAGCCATGATCAATCATTTATGTATTGTTTATGAATGCTTTGGCACTTCAGCAGCAAAGTTGAGTACAGAGACAGCGACACTGTGACCCAGGAACTTACAACATTTCCTATACTTCTCTTTACAGAATGTTTGCCAAGTAATGTAAATGAGGAACTGGGATTGAGATCCCAATGTGATGAGAAGGAAAATTCACCAAAATATCTAAAGGTGAGTATTTTACATACAATAATAAAATCAAGGTGGAGGAAAGGGGAGAAGACTAATGTACAAAAGTTTTATGCCGTGAAAAAAAACACAGAAACTGTGCAACTAAAAATGAGAGAAGGGAGAGAAGTAGAAGAAAATACAACAAACTTTATATCATAATGCAGTAGGTGAGTGTTAAATGATACTGGGGAAAAAAATGCATAGACCAGAGAGTAAAGTGTTAAGAAAACAGGTGGTTCAGGAGGATTTTAAGAAAGCATTAAAGGTGACCAAAAATATGTCTTAATGATAAAAGCCAAACCTCACAATGAAGATATAACCCTTAGGAATATTTATGCACCAATAACAAACACCTTTGTAAAGCAAAAATGCAAGGAGACGTAGATAAAATAAAAATAATAACAGGAAACAGTAACAGTAGGACCAAACACAGTCTAAGGCTGATCAAGTCATATAAAAAAAGAGAAAGCTAATCAATAATGTTATATAGGGAATATATTCTTGTCAAAATGGATCATAATTATCTCACAGAGATTAGATAATTAATTTCTATAAAGTAGAAGTAGTACAAACAATCCTCTCTAATACCAATGCAATAAAAGTTAGTAACAAAAATTGAAAACAGAAAGCCCTTTCCACCTGAAAAAAAAATTAAAGCTTCCCTTAAAAAATGTTGACTATAAGAGGAGATGCAAACTGAAGTTGGAAAGAATTTTTTTTTTAAAATGACTATGAAAAACTACATATTGGCATCTATGGGATATATTTAGAGTGGTGATCTGAGGCAAATTCACACAGTACACACTTTTATGAGTAAAAATGGAAGAATGAAGTAAAATGAATTAAAGTACGGCCTCAAAAAATGAAAACAATACATCTAGGAAAAAAAGAACAAGTAAAGAAAGCAAAACAAAAGCAGAAATGAATGAGATACAAAATAGAAAAACGAAATCTTGTTTTTCAAAACGGAAAAATGCCTAGCTGGCTTGATGAAGGAAGAAAGGGAGAGATCACACATAGACAAAATATTAAATGACAAAGGAGAGATAATCATTGAAACAGAAAAAAGAAAAGATTACTTTGCCAACCTCTATGCAAATAATCTTGAAAATCTATATGAAATAGGTAACTTCCTAGATAAATACAGATTACCAAAATTCTGATTCGAGTGTTAGAAAGCTTAAATCAGGCCATTTTCATAGAAGAAATAAAGTTATTACAGCAATACCCCCAAGAAGCACCTTGCTCAGATGGTTTTACAGGTGAATGCTAGTAAACCATCAAAGATCAAATAGTACCAAATCTCTATGAGTTATGTAAGAACATTAGAAAGGAAGGAAACTTCCATAACTTCTTTTATGAAGCCAGTAGAATGCTAACAGGTAAAACATAGATACCAAAATACTAAATAGAATATTAGCAAACATCCAAAAATACATTTAGAAACTAATATACTGTGATCAAGTGCAATTTATTCAATTAATACAAGGCTGGTTCTATATTAGGAATTCCATTGATGTCATTCACCATAGTAATATAATTAAGGACAAATATCATGTGATTAAAACCACAGATGCCAAACAAATCTTTGGGAAACTTCAACACCCATTCATGTTAAGAAAAGAAAAACCTCTAGAAAAGGGAATGAGGGATGCATTCTTAACATGATGAAAGATATATAATTAATTCCTTATGCAAGTATTTTATTTAGTGGGGGACTACCAGAGTTTTTCCAATAAGGTCAGGAAGAAGAAAAGTATGCCCATTATATCATTCCTGTTCAATCTTCAACTACAAGCATTAGTCAGTTGACTAGAGAAATCAATTAGATTTATGAGAATGAATAACAAGAAGTAAAGCCACCTCTGTGTGTAGATGATATGACCGTACACCTAAAAAGCCCTATAGAAACAATGACAGAGTAAGTAAAACAATAAGAGAAATCAGCAAGGTAGTAGGATATAAAGTTACATACAAAAGTCAATGGTCTTTGTGTACGCACACACACACACACACAGCTGGGGGACACTTTAGTAGAGAAAATTCCATATACAATAGCAAAAACAAAGCTTAAATGCGTAGAAATAAACTTAATGAGAGCACCTATGCAAGGAATATTTTTAGACACTCCTGAACGTCATAGAAGGAAACTTGAATAAGCACAAAGATATTGGTCAATGTTCTTGGATAGAATAACTCAACATTAAATAGATGCCGGTTTTCCCTAAACTAATGTATAAATTTAATATAATCTCAAAAATATCAGCAAACATTTTTATGGAGTTAGATCAATGGAAAATAAAATTAATATTTTTTAATAATCATGCAAGAATAGCCAGGATATAAGTGAAAAAGAAAACCTATAAGTGGGGAGTAATTATACCAGACATTAAAGCACACTATAAAGCCTTGGTAATTATAACACTGTGGTACTGGTACATGAATAGACAAACAGTCCAGTGAAACAGAATAGAAAACTCAGAAAAACAACAATAATATAGAGAAATTTCAGTATATGTTGAAAGGGCATTTAAAATCACTGAGGCGAAGATGGACGTTCAATAAATGATGCTGGAACAACTGAGACATTTGGGAAAAGAATCAATGTAGATCCATATCACACACCATACACAAAAATAAACTGTAAACGGGTTAGGAATCTAAACAAATGAAACCAAACAAGATCTTTAAGAAAATATAGCAGGACTCTGCTTTAACCTCAGCATAGGGAAAGGCTTTGTAACTGTGACTCAAATTTCCAGAGGCAATGAAAGAAAACAATGATCTATGTGACTACAAAGGATTGTTTTAATGTAGGGCAAACACATCATAACTAAGTCAAAAGGCAGTTGACAAACTGAGATAAAGTATTTGCAGCATGCCTCACGGACAAATGAATAATAGTCCAAGTATATACACAACTCTGAAGTATTGAAGGACGAAAGGCTAATATTTCTACAGAATAATGGGAAAATATATGAACAGAAAATTCACAAAAATATATATAAAACAGTCCTCGAAATAGAGAGTCAAACTTTCTCATAATTAGACAAATGCATACTAAGACAATGCCGAGATATCATTTCTCACCTAGCACGTCAATGAAGGTCACTAAAGTAGGGCAACATGTTCTGTTAGTGAGTCTGTGGGGAAACAGTTACAGTAGCTAGGGGGAGTGAAAACCAGTACAACCCTTCTGGAGAGAAATTTGGAAATACCTAACAGAAATACACAGGCACTTAACTTTTGGCCCAACAATACTACTACTGCTGGGAATAAAACTTGAAGATACATTTCCACCAACACAAGAATACTTAAGTCTAACGTTATTCACTGCAGCATTGTTTGTAGTTGCAGAATGTTGAAAACAAGTTAAATGCCCCCACATATGTCAGCGGAGTCCAATGCAGCTGTAAAAAAAAAAAAAAAAGAAACAAAAACAAAAAAACAATGAAGCCCTCTATGGCATAAAGAGTTTTGTTTATGGAATGCTGTTAACTGAAAAATGAAAAGTGCAAAGGAGCATTATAAAATGCCGTCCTTCATTTAATAAACAAAGGAATATAAGAACACATATATGTATCAGTTCATTTGTGCAGAGTAAATACAGGAAAGATTAAACCAGAAACTAAAGAGATTGGTTATCTACAGGGGGAGTGTGGGAAATAAGTGGGGAACGGGAGGGGGTTAGAAGGCATGAGGAAAGAGTGACACTTGTCTAATAGGTGTTTCTGTGCGGCCCTGACTCTTTGAATCACAGTAATATTGTAATATTTCACATACCCCAGAATTAAATAAAAAATTAAAATCAACTAAGATGTGCTAAGGAGGCAAACTCAAATACAAACACCAACAAATTAACCTAACTATATTACAAATGAATGTCTTAACCACAGCTGAAGAGGTGATAAAGAAAATAGCTAACCTAAGCAACTTGGGGAAATAGTACTTCTTTGATTGCATCTTCTGAGGCCTAAGACATAAAGAACTGTACACAAACACAAGTTATCAAATCTGTTTCTAACAGGTGTGTTGGGTAGCATTTCTGCAACTACTTCATGTATATATCAGGAATGAACAAGTAAGTAAATATTGAAGATAAGGAGAGCCAGGTCGGACAAAGAAATTACAAACAAGGTTACAATGGATTAAAATAAGAAGTATCAGTGTGAGCTCCTGGTTTTCAATATATATACATATACGTAGAGAAATTGAGAAGTATCTGTAAGCATGAGTATATACATACAATATATTTCCTTCATTTGTGGATGCAGAGGGAGGACTTAGCAGCAATGAAACCGCAATAGCAATGAACACACACTGAGATATTGGTTTCTAAATGTGATTTTCCAAGGAAAGGAGGCATGGCTCTTTGCAGAAGTGTTTTGATTTCAGGTCCGTGGTGGGGACAAAAACACAAGATGAACAAGAATACCTTACAATGCCAGCAAGGCAGTACACAAAAAAGGATCAGGTCATGCTGAAAGAACACAGACCCCACCAAAAGGAGCTTGCAGTCACCAAAGCTGGAACACTCCAAGAAACTAAATAATGATATAATTTGATTATAACTCACAATATAACATATTCATGATTCAATACTGACATAAATAATTTTATTAGTTATTTGATTCAATAAGTTGAAATACATTTTATAAAACAATTTTTATAAACAAATTGAAAAATTATAAATAAATAAATGGGGGAGAAAAGACAGCTGTTCAGAATTCCAAGGAACCAATGTAGTAGGAATAAAGAAATAGAAAGTCACCATTAAGTCATAATTGTTGTAGACAAGATCAACAGATGGATTTTAAAAGTCGTGAATAACAGCCTGAGAAGAAATAGGATATTTTCATAGTCTGAAAGTATTTCCAACATGATATTTATTATTGACAAATAGGAAAACTATATGATTACAATGGAGCAACACAGTTGTCCTTACCTTAAACAAGTGTTGCAAATGAATATCATCATTAATACAACATATGGACATCACGTACACCCTCACATGATGGCTGGAGAAGGGAACAGAATCGCTTTTGCAGCGCCGTGGTATAAGACCAAAAATTAAGGCACAATGACATGTATGACTTGACATTTGGGGGAAACCCAGAGGGTCTCAAATGGACTAACCACAAGTTCCCATTCCCCTTTTATACTCCCAGGAAGAAGGTCCCCTAGCCAAAGAACCAGTCTTATCATGGGAACTAGCCACAGTGCCTGCTTGCCCCTGACTATCGGGTTTCAGTTCTCTACCAGCTCACAGAAGTATTCAAACAAGCCGATCACATCCTCCCATGTGAACCAAGGGTCACCTCGTCCTCTTGCTACTACAGACTGCCCCCCACAGCCCCTGCATGTTCACTCTCTTCCAGAGAATGACTCCTGTGAGGCTCTACCTAGCCAGTAGTGTCTTCCTCCCAGGCTGTGAGTAAACGTTACTAATAAGCTGCTGTGGGTAGTATCTGTCCAGTGTCAGGTGTCCTGTGTTCAGCCACCCCCATAACACTAGGGTGGAAATTCCTCCATCACCACTGGGATGAAGGGGAGGAGAATAAAACAGGTATTGTTGCCAAAAATGTATAAGGTCAATCAAATCACAAGAACACATCAGACAAACCCAAGTTGACAGACATTCTATAAAATACCTGACCAGTATCTTCAAAAGCGTCAAGATTGCGAAAGACCCAGAAAGCTTAAGTAACTGTCAGCCTGGAGGAGACTA
The DNA here is from genome assembly GCF_002837175.3 of Physeter macrocephalus. NCBI lineage: Eukaryota > Metazoa > Chordata > Mammalia > Artiodactyla > Physeteridae > Physeter > Physeter macrocephalus. The sequence continues at coordinate 77,944,907 of NC_041234.1, read as the reverse complement.
AGGAGAAATGATGGCCAAATGCAATGTGGTATGCAGAATCGGATGTTGAAATAGAAAAATGAGATTACTGGGACAAATGGTGAAATTCAAATAAAGTATGTACGTTAGTTAATACTACTGCATCAATTTTAATTTCCTAATTTTGATAATTTTTCTATGGCTATATGTTAACATTAGGGAAATCTGGGTGAAGCCTTTCTATACTATTCGCAAAGTTTCTGACGGCCTAAAATTATTTCAAAATAAAGAAGTAAAAAAAAATTCACTGGTTAAAGGAATGGTTATTGTATAAATGACACTGTTTAATAATAGTTTCACTAATTGAAATACGGTTAGGAGGATGGATAAATGCTCGTGCCGCATCATCCATTAAAAATCTATTTCAAACTTCTTTAGAGAGCCCATTAAAATAAATGAAAGTGCAGTCATCTCCAAGATGTAGATGAGTATTTATCTGGTCTTCAGAAGATAACCATTTTAAATATAAAAGCAATGAAATACCATATATACATAGAGAGAGAGAGAGACCAGAGGGAGACAGAGAGAAGTGGGGTAAGGGAGAGAGAGAGAGACATACATTTCAATACTTACAATTTAAAGTCTGAGATATCAAAACAAACTGCAAACAAAACTGAGGTGCAAAGGAGAAATACAAGGTTTTTTTTAAGAAGCAGAATGCTGATCTAGGGATTTTAAATAGAGAGCGCGAAACGATTAGCCACACAACTGAAGCGAATCACAGCTGAGGAAAGAGGAACGCACGGAGCGTGGGCAGGACAGTGGACCGAGCAATCCATTCGATTGCCTTTCTTTTTAACCCCCAATCCTTGATCCTGGGCAATTTAACTTAGGTCAGTAGAGGCGTAATTTATAGAAAGAATGCTGTTGTAATTTACCTGATGGGAACAAGACTTGGAAAAAACTTGAGTTGTCCAAGACCCCAGCAGTAGGAGCACGTTCCTCCCTCTCTGGAGCTCGTAGCGGACAAGCCTCAGTGTTGCCGACACTGGGCGTCTTAAGGGTTCCCTCTCAAAGTTAAACTCACCAGAAAAGGACTTGGATTTGTGCAGCTCAGGTCACGTGACCCCCATCACTCAATCTACTCTGTACTGGGAGGCGGTGCCAGATTCCAGACCCCATAAAGAGGGACCGAGGGGAGAGAGCCTTATACGTGAGAGGGTTCTTCTCAGGGGCCAGACCCACCCTGCTACATCTCTTTGGCACAGTGTCTGTCCTTGTGGACTGGGCACCGCCTGGCCAGGGTTTCTGCCAAGCCGGGTCTCAAACCTGGCGAAATGACGCCCAAATTGATAGGCTACACAACAGAGGGTGTGAACTTAAAAACGAGTGGCCACTGATGACAAAAAGCCTTCAGAGTTTAGTGTCCCTGGGGCTCCGCTATATTAAATAAACAAGCGGTCAAGTCCCCACCAAAAGATAGGAAAAAAGGATTCTTGCCTCTGTGCAGTAAAGCCAGCATAGCATGTACACTGACATTTGACAAAAGCAACGGAATGGAGAAAACTGCTGCCCGCTAATAACTTTCCTATCAATTGCAGGGATAGCTAATAGTATTTGTTTCCAACCCTCTCCCTGGACTCCTGATTCCACTTTTTCCCTGTCTGCTTCCTTTTCTGATCCCAATTGTTTACCACCTTTTGGAATACAATACACTTTATTCATATGCTATTTTGTAAATTGGCCATCTCCTATGGTGGAAAAATATAAATTCCAGGAGGGCAGGAATCTTTGTTGGTTTGTTCATTAACATATCCTAAGTGCCTATAGTAATGCCTGGTTCACTGGATACTTGAATATTTGTTGAATGAATTTTTCTCCAGCCACACTTGTGCCTCCAACTCTAACTCACCAAACATGTTCCCCTACAATTATGTGTTTTCCTGTAACAGCCTGCCCCAGATAGCCCTGTAACCGCCTTCCTTACTAAACTCACATCTCTTTCACCTTATCAGACAGCCTTACTTTTCTTCAAGTCACTTAGCATTTGATCATAGCTCTTCTGGGGTGTTTTTCTTTGTTCATTTGTTTTCTTTTTTGTTTTTATTTTGCTTTAGTTTACTTTTGTTTTTTCCTGTTTTCTTTCTTCAACACTTTTTCTTTTTTTAAAAATTTTGATTTTAATTTATTTTTGCCTGTGTTGGGTCTTTGTTGCTGCATGTGGGCTCTCTCTAGTTGCGGCAAGCGGAGGCTACTCTTCATTGCAGTGCACAGGTTTCTCATTGCAGTGGCTTCTCTTGTTGCAGAGCACGGGCTCTATATGCACGGGCTTCAGTAGCTGTGGCACATGGGCTCAGTAATTGTGGCTCATGCGCTCTAGAGCACAGTCTCAGTAGTTGTGGCACACGGGTTTAGTTGCTCTGTGGCTGTGGGATCTTCCCAGACCAGGGCTCGAATCCGTGTCCCCTGCATTGGCAGGCAGATTCTTAACCCCTGTGCCACCAGGGAAGCCCAACATATTTTTTTATACTCTAATTGCAGATAAAGAAGTAGACCAGCCACGGCCATTTGAATTTTTGCAGTATAATGTCATCTTTCAGGAGATGGGGTAATGGCATCAAATATCTTAAGACTGGATCCCTGGTTTTATGGCTTTACCACTTAGTGGTACCACAAGCTACATGACCTTGGCCAGGAACATCAACTCTTCCAAGATTTCATTATCCATATTCAAAAGGAGAATGGCAATTTTTTTTGAATTTTATTTATTTATTTTCAGCAGGTTCTTATTACTTACCTATTTTATACATATTAGTGTATACATGTCAATCCTAATCTCCCAATTCATCCCACCACCACCGCCAACACCTCCACCACTTTCTCCCCTTGGTGTCCATACATTTGTTCTCTACATCTGTATCTCTATTTCTGCCTTGCAAACCAGTTCATCAGCACTATTTTTCTACATTCCACATATATGTGTTAATCTACGATGTTTGTTTTTCTCTTTCTGACTTACTTCACTCTGTATGACAGTCTCTAGGTCTATGCACGTCCCTACAAATGACGCAATTTTGTTCCTTTTTATGGCTGAGTAATATTCCATTGTATATATGTACCACATCTTCTTTAACCATTCATCTGTTGATGGGTGTTTATGTTTCTTCCATGACCTGGCTATTGTTAATAATGCTGAAATGGGGTGCATGTGTCTTTTTGAATTATGGTTTTCTCTGGGTATATGCCCAGTAGTGGGATTGCTGGGTCATATGGTACTTCCATGTTTAGTTTTTTAAGGAACCTCCATACTGTTCTCCATAGTGACTGTATCAATTTACATTCCCAGCAACAGTATAAGAGGGTTCCTTTTTCTCCACACCCTCTCCAGCATTTGTTGTTTGTAGATTTTGTGATGATGCCCATTCTAACTGGTGTGAGGTGATACCTCACTGTAGTTTTGACTTGCATTTCTCTAATAATTAGTGATGTTGAGCAGCTTTTCATGTGCCTCTTGGCCATCTGTATGTCTTCTTTGGAGAAATGTCTATTTAGGTCTTCTGCCCATTTTTTAATTGGGCTGTTCGTTTTTTTTTAATATTGAGCTGCATGTGCTGTTTATATATTCTGGAGATTGATCCTTTGTCTGTTGATTCGCTTGCAAATACTCATCTTGCTGTGATTTATGTCAAAGAGTGTTCTTCCGATGTTTTCCTTTAAGAGTTTTATAGTGTCCGGTCTTACATTTAGGTCTCTAATCCATTTTGAGTTTATTTTTGTGTATGGTGTTAAGGAGTGTTCTAATCTCATTCTTTTACATGTAGCTGTCCAGTTTTCCCAGCACCACTTATTTAAGAGACTGTCTTTTCTCCGTTTTATATCCTTGCCTCCTTTAGCATACATTAGTTGACTATAGGTGCATGGTTTTATCTCTGGGCTTTCTACCCTGTTCCATCGATCTATATTTCTGTTTTTGTGCCAGTATCATATTGTCTTGACTACTGTAGATTTGTAGTATATTTTGAAGTCAGGGAGTCTGATTCCTCCAGCTCCATTTGTTTCCCTCAAGTTTGCACTAGCTATTCAGGGTCTTTTGTGTCTCCATATAACTTTTAAGATTTTTTGTTCTAGTTCTGTAAAAAATGCCATTGGTAATTTGTTAGGGATTGCACTGAGTCTTTAGATTGCTTTGGGTAGTATACTCATTTTCACAATGTTGATTCTTCCAATCCAAGAACATGGTATATCTCTCCATCTGTTTTTGTCATCTTTGATTTCTTTCATCAGTGTCTTATAGTTTCCTGAGTACAGGTCTTTTACCTCCTTAGGTAGGTTATTCCTAGGCATTTTATAATTTTTGTTGCAGTGGTAAATGGGAGTGTTTCCTTAATTTCTCTTTCTGATCTTTCATTGTTAATGTATAGGAATGCAAGAGATTTCTGTGCATTAATTTTTTATCCTTCTACTTTACCAAATTCATTGATTAGCTCTGGTAGACTTCTGGTGGCATCTTTACGATTATCTATGTAGAGTATCTTCTCATCTGCAAACAGTGATGGTTTTACTACTTCTTTTCCAATTTGGGTTCCTTTTATTTCTTCTTCTTCTCTGATTTCCGTGGCTAGGACTTCCAAAAGTATGTTGAATAATAGTGGTGAGAGTGGACATGTTGTCTTCTTCCTGATCTTAGAGGAAATGCTTTCAATTTTTCACCATTGAGAATGATGTTTGCTGTGGTTTTGTCGTATATGGCCTTTATTATGTTGAGGTAGGTTCCCTCTATGCACACTTTCTGGAGAATTTTTATCATAAATGTGTGTTGAAGTTTGTTGAAAGCTCTTTCTGCCTCTATTGAGATGATCATACATTTTTTATCCTTCAGTTTGTTAATATGGTGTATCACATTGATTGATTTACATATATTGAAGAATCCTTGCATTCCTGGTATACATCCCATTTGCTCCTGGTGTACAATCCTTTTGATGTGTTTGTGGATTCTGTTTGCTAGTATTTTGTTGAGGATTTCTGCATCTATATTCCTCAGTGATATTCGTCTGTAATTTTCTTTTTTTTGTAGTGTCTTTTTCTGGTTCTTGTATCAGGGTGATGGTGTCCTAGTAGAATGACTTTGGGAATGTTCCTTCCTTTGCAATTTTTGGAAGAGTTTGTCAAGGAAGGATGTTAGCTCTTCTCTAAATGTTTGATAGAATTCACCTGTGAAACCATCAGGTCCTGGACTTTTGTTTGTTGGAAGATTTTTAATCACAGTTTCAACTTTATTACTTGTGATTGGTCTGTTCATATTTTCTATTACTTCCTGTTCAATCTTGGAACCTTATACCTTTCTAGGAATTTGTCCATTTCTTCCAGGTTGTCCATTTTATTGGCACATAGTTGCTTGTAGTAGTCTCTTATGATCCTTTGTATTTCTGCTGTGTTTGTTGCACCTTCTCCTTTTTCATTTCTATTTGTAAGGTCCTGGACTTTTGTTTGTTGGAAGATTTTTAATCACAGTTTCAACTTTATTACTTGTGATTGGTCTGTTCATATTTTCTATTACTTCCTGTTCAATCTTGGAACCTTATACCTTTCTAGGAATTTGTCCATTTCTTCCAGGTTGTCCATTTTATTGGCACATAGTTGCTTGTAGTAGTCTCTTATGATCCTTTGTATTTCTGCTGTGTTTGTTGCACCTTCTCCTTTTTCATTTCTATTTGTATTGATTTGAGTCCTCTCCCTCTTTTTCTTGATGAGTCTGGCTAAAGGTTTATCAATTTTGTTTATGTTCTCAAAGAACCAGCTTTTCGTTTTATTGAGCTTTGCTATTCTCTTCTTTGTTTCTTTTTCATTTATTTGTGCTCTGATCTTCACGAATTCTTTCCTTCTACTAACTTGGGGTTTGCTTGTTTTTCTTTCTCTAGTTCCTTTAAGTGTAAAGTTAGATTGCTTATTTGGGATTTTTCTTGTTTCTTGAGGTAGGATTGTACTGTTATAAACTTCCTTCTTAAAACTGCATTTGCTGCATCCCATAGGTTTGGGGTTGTCGTGTTTTCATTGTCATTTTTTTAACATCTTTATTGGAGTATAATTTCTTTACAATGGTGTGTTAGTTTTCTGCTTTATAACAAAGTGACTCAACTATACATATTCATATATCCCCATATCTCCTCCTTCCCTCTTGTGTTCGTTGTCATTTGTCTCTAGGTATTTTTTGATTTCCTCTTTGATTTCTTCTTGATCTCTTGGTTATTTAGTAACATATTGTTTCGCCTCCAGGCGTTTGAATTTTTTACATTTTTTCCCTATAATTTATTTTTAGTCTCATAGCTTTGTGGTCAGAAAAGCTGCTTGATATGATTTCAATTTTCTTAAATTTACTGAGGCTTGACTTGTAACGCAAGGTGTGATCTATCCTGGAGAATATTCCATGTGCACTTGAGAAGAAAGGGTAATCTGCTGTTTTTGGATGGAATGTTGTATAAATATCAATTAAATCTATCTGGTCTATTGTGTCATTTAAAGATTGTGTTTTGTTATTAATTTTCTGTCTGGATGATCTGTCCATTGCTGTAAGTGAGGTGTTAAAGTCCCCCACTATTATTGTGTTACTGTCGATTTTCTCGTTTATAGCTGTTATCATTGCTTTATGTATTGAGGTGCTCCTATGTTGGGTGCATATATATTTATAATTTTTATATCTTCTTCTTGGATTGATCCCTTGATTATTATGTAGTGTCCTTCCTTGTCTCTTGTCACATTCTTTATTTTAAAGTCTATTTTATCTGATATGAGAATTGCTACTCCAGCTTTCTTTTGATTTCCATTTACATGGAATACCTTTTTCCATCCCCTCACTTTCAACCTGTATGTGTCCCTAGTTCTGAAGTGCATCTCTTGTAGACAGCACATATATGGGTCTTGTTTTTGTATCCCTTCAGCAAGCCCCTGTCTTTTGGTTGGAGCATTTAATCCATTCACAATTTAAGGTAATTATCAATATGTATGTTCCTATTACCATTTTCTTAATTGTTTTGGTTTTTTTATCCATTCAGCGAGCCTGTGTCTTTTGGTTGGAGCATTTAATCCTTTCACGTTTAAGGTAATTATTGATATGTATGTTTCTATTGCCATTTTCTTAATTCTTTTGGGTTTGTTTTTATAGTTCCTTTTCTTCTCTTGTGTTTCCCACTTAGAGAAGTTCCTTTAGCATTTGTTGTAGAGCTGGTTTGGTGGTGGTGAATTCTGTTAGCTTTTGCTTGTCTGTAAAGCTTTTGATTTCTCTGTCGAATCTATCTTTGGTGGGTAGAGTAATCTTGGTTGTAGGTTCTTCCCTTTCATCACTTTAAATATTTCATGCCACTCCCTTCTGGCTTCTAGAGTTTTTGCTGAGAAATCAGCTGTTTACCTTCTGCAAGTTCCCTTGTATGTTGTCATTTTTCCTTTGTTGCTTTTAGAAATTTTTCTTTGCCTTTAATTTTTGTCAGTTTGATTACTATGTGCCTTTGTGTGTTTCTCCTTGGGTTTTTCGTGCCTGGGTCTCTCTGTGCTTCCTGGACTTGGGTGGCTATTTTTTTTCCCATGTTACAGACGTTTTCGACTATAATCTCTTCAAATATTTTCTTGGGTTATTTCTCTTTCTCTTCTCCTTCTGGGACTCCTATAATGCAATTGTTGGTGCATTTATTGTTGTCCCAGAGGTCTCTTAAGCTGTCTTCATTTGTTTTCATTCTTTTTTCTTTATTCTGTTCTGCAGCAGTGAATTCCACCATTCTGTCTTCCAGGCCACTTATCTGTTCTTCTGCCTCAGTTATTCTGCTGTTGGTTCCTTCTAGTGTATTTTTCATTTCGGTTATTGTATTGTTCATCTCTGTTTGTTTGTTCTTTAATTCTTCTAGGCGTTTGTTCTTTCATTCTTCTCAGTCTTTGTTAAACATTTCTTGCATCCTCTCGATCTTTGCCTCCTTTCTTTTTCTGACATCCTCGATCATCTTCACTATCATTATCCTGAATTCTTTTCCTGGAAGATTGCCTAACTCCACTTCATTTAGTTGTTTTTCTGGGGTTTTATATTGTTCCTTCATCTAGTACAAAGTTCTCTGCCTTTTCATTTGGTCTATCTTTCTGTGAATGTGGTTTTCGTTCCACAGTCTGCAGGATTGTAGTTCTTCTTGCTTCTGCTCTCTGCCCTCTGGTGGATGAGGCTATCCAAGCGTGGCAATTGATGTGACTTCTTATGACTGTTGATTGTGTTCCATTCAGATAATGCATATATAGGGCTTAGCAGAACACTTGACAGTGATGATAAATGGATAATTATGATCATTATCATTGACTTATGTTATCAGAATTGAGCATCAAGTGATCTAGGATTCTTCCTAGTCTCTGTTGCTTAAAAATATATTTTGCAATTTCCAAGAAGTCACTTTAAACTACACTGTGCTTCAGATTGTGTTTCAGTCCAAGGGAATAATAACCACTGTCAATACTATTTACCATAGGTGGTTTAAGGAAAATGTAAGTATTTAACGAATCTCAAACCCAGTATCACTTTTTCAATGGGCAATCGCCAGTTGAAGTGCTTAGGGTGTCCAGAAAAATTTCTAAAGAGCCCCAGGCAAGGATAATGAAAAGCCAGTTCTCCCTCCATCAAAGGACAAGACATTAGCCCAGCCTAATGTCAGATTCTGCCCAGACAATCCTGAACAGAAAACAACTGATAGGTTTAATTGGTGTACCACTTATACAGACAGCAACTGGGCAGGGTGCAATGATAATGCACTTAACATCTTCCTCTAGGTGGACCATTGCTGGGTGAAGATCCAGAACAGCAGAAACTTTTCAAAAGAAGAATTTTAAGGTAATATTTTCCTTCTCATACTCTTACAAGAATATTGAAAACAGGCTTCTCATATTTTTAATTTGCAAAGGATGTAATTTCTGGTATATTGTAGATATACTAGATGGATATGTTTTAGATATCCTTTTTCCAAATCTTGGCACTACAAGTATAGTTCACTCAGTTTGTGGAAAATGTTTAGCATATGACTGAACAATTGGAAATATAGTTCTCACCGAAAAAAATTTCAAATATGAAGAGAATTGTGTTTTATAAGTAAGAGTCTGACTTCATTTGTCAATTTCAGTAAATGTATAAATGACACTCTATAGTATCTTCCTTCTGAATTCCAAATGTAATATTAATCAGTGGATAGTAACATAGAAAGCAAGGTAGAAGAGGCCCACTTTGTGGTCTCAGAACTATCTCCCAGGATCCATGCAGTTTCAATAAGAGAGACACTATTTTGAGTTCTATAGTTTCCACTTGTCTCTTTCTTTTAAATCCCACTTCTTTGCTGAGATTTTCATTTGTTTTAAGAGAATTTGTAACTGCTTCATAATTACTTTTAGGATGGTCACTTCAAAATTCTTGTCATTATTCCAACATTATTCACTTCAGTGTTGGCATCTGTAGGTTGTCTTTTATTATTCAAGGTGTGATTTTCTTGATTCTTGGTATTGTGATCTCTATCATATCCTGGGCATTTTGAATACCACATTATCAGACTCTGGACCCTATTTATCTTTATTTTTTGTGTGATTCTTGGGTGTGACACAGAGTGGTATGGGTTATTTGTTCAGATTCCTGTTCTGATTCCACCCTAGCAAAAGTGGATTACTCTGTCACCCTGCCTCAGTGGTAGCTGAACTCCCACCCCAGATCTGCCTACCTTTCCAATGAACGAGAGGCACCAATTCACAACATTTTGTTGCCTCAGAATGAGAGTATAAGCTCAGTTCCCCTCTGGGCATTGGTGACACCATGGAAGGGGGAAGGGAATGGCAGACTGAATAATTTGTGGCTGCCTGCAGGGCTGGGGGCAAAAGCTAGGCTAGCTAGCCACTGGTCTCTGAGACATCAAGGGGAAAAGGGGGAAAGCTGTGTGCTAAGCAACCCTGCCTCCCACTACTCGTTTTTGTCTTGATGATGGGTGGAGGTGAGGCTCAGCTCTCAAAAGGGCCCAGCGCACAAAGAGGGGTGAGGGAGAAAGTAGAGTGTTGAGTAGTCCCACCTGATACCACCTCATTAATGCCGGGTGGATGTGGAGGTTCAGCTAACCACTGGCATCACTGACACCAGAAATGGGGATAAATGGAATGCTTACTGGTCCCAATCTGCACTGCCTCCGTCAGTGTCATTTTTGTTGAATGGGGGCGAAGCCTTAGGTTGCTGCTGGACCCCTCTGACATTACACTGATGCATGAATTAAATGCTCATCACCTGCTTCAGAGAGGCAGGGGGGCAGATTAGACCCCATCGTGGCATCTGAAACCTCAGGGGTTGGGGTAATTTTTCCATTGGTGTTTGTCTGGAGAGGAGGTGCATTATTACCAAACAGGTTTTCTGTGTTTAGACTACCCATTTCATGATCCATTGGCTAGAGGAATAGACTTTACTTAGAGCTTTGTGTGTTTCGTTGTTGGTGGTTCTGAGTTGGAGGCTTCTGCAGTGCCCTATCTGGGACATTTTGGAGGAAATAAGAAAACTGAGGGAACTTTACTCTTGTGTCCTTGTTCAAGTCCCAAGGACAGTAAGCAGTTCGTCTTCTGCTTTCTACCCTTTACATTTTCCTTTGCTTTTTTGCTATGCTATAGCCAGGATGTTGTTATGATGTTCTCAAGCTTAGCTGGCACTGGAAGTTTCAAGGAAATTGATTTTAATCACTCTTTTTTTTATGTGAACCATTTTTAACGTCTTTATTGAATTTGTTACAGTATTGCTTCTGTTTTACGCTTTTGGTTTTTTTGGCTGCGAGGCATGTGGGATCTTAGCTCCCCGACCAGGGATCAAACCCGCCCCCCCTGCATTGGAAAGCAAAGTCTTAACCACTGGACCATGAGGGAAGTCCCTAGTCATTATATTTTGATGACTCAGTTGAGCTTACCAAAATCTGCTCATCTTTTGATCACCCACTGGATTCGGGAGCAGTTCCTCAATAAGAAAATGTAGCATCAAGCTTGCCTTTGCAGTCCTTTGCTTCTCCTTGAACTTCCTGATGCCTGAGCTGCCATGGCCCATGATGGGCTCTTTCTGAAATGTGTCAGATCAAATTCATTTTCTGTGTTTTCAGGTTTCCAAGTACGATGCTCATTTAACTCTCTAAGTTATATATTATTTTTAAAATATGTTTCTCTGAGTAGTAAGACAATACTAGTTGCAAACCACTGAGTTTTGCTTATTCAAAAGTTTTCTTTACCAGTGGGAGTCTAAAAGATCTGGTCTGGTTTGCTGATGGAATTCATGAATGAAAATTTCAGCTACAGAGAAGAGACTGGTAGACTTTTCTCTCAGTTTAGAGACTGGAGTCCTAGTTTTGATAACTAGGTTGAAGACTGGAAGCCTGTGAAACCTTCAAAATTTGAAAAAGAGTATTATGTTTTTTTGTTTAATGAATTCCATGGGTTGGGAAGGGGGTCATGAAATTATTGACTGCATGTGAAAGAATGGCTAGAATATTATATGAAGAACACATAAAGTTCCTATATGAATGAGTAAAAAGGCCAAGTATCCATTCTCTGTCATCTCCTTATAATCATTATAATTTTTTTCCTACAAAACTTGTTTGCATATGTATTTGTGTCTGATTTAGCATTAGACTCGTTGGTCAGGTTGTGGAGCTGAAGCTGTGAGCTCTCTGTCTGTGAATCTGTAAATGAAAAGCTTTTCTTCCTAAGATTGTGAGGGTTTAATATTTTTTATACTTAAAAGGATTTAATAAGTCTGATTATTTTCTTAAAATTAATCATATCTTAGTTTGTTTGGCTTATTGCTTCTGAAAAATATTTAAATAGTTTTAATAAAAAGAAATACAATAAGTCCCACAGAAGAAACTAATCTTCCACTACTTTCAATTTGCTGGTCTTTCAATATAAGATCAATATACAGAAGTCACTTGTCTTTCCACACACTTTCAATGAGCAATCTAAAATGAAATTTAGAAAACATTTCCATTTACAATGGTATCAAAAAAATAAAATACTTATGAGTTAATTTAACAAAAAAATCACAGAACCCACATCTGAAAAATACAAAATATTGTTGAAAGTTATTAAAGAAGATCTAAATAAATGGGAAAATATCCCATGATCGTGGATCAGAACACTTAATATTATTAGGATGGCAATACTCTCCAAATTGATCTACAGATATAATGCAATGTCTGTCAGAAACACAGCAGATTGCTTTGTAGAATTTAACAAGCTGACTTTAAAATGCATACATATGGAATTGCAAGGAACTCAGATTAGTCAAAACAAACTTGAAAAAGGATAAAGCAAGAGGACTCCCAGTTCTCTATTTCAAGGCTTACCACAAAGCAATGGTAATCAACATACTGTGATACTGGCACAGAGATATACATACAGCTCAACAGAATAGAATGGAGAGTCCAGAAACAACACCAAGCATCTTTGGTTAAGCAATTTTTGACAAGGGTTTCAAGGCCATTCAATGGGAAATAAGAATAGCCTTTTCTGCAAATGCTACTGGGACAACTAGAGAGCCACACACAACAGAATGGAGCTGGAACTTTAATCTCACATGATATACAAAAATTAACACCAAATGGATCAAAAAACTAAATGTGAGATCTAAATTCATAAAATCCTTAGAAGAAAATATAGGGGTAAATCTTGATGACCTTGGATTTTGCAAAGAATTATTAGATATGTCAACAAAAGCACAAGCGAGAAAATATAGACATTAGGGACTTTATCAAAAGCAAGACTTTTCTTCAAAGGACATCATGCAGAAAGTGAAAATAGCACCCACAGAATTGAGGGAACTATTTGTAAATCATTTATCTGATAAGAGACTTGTATCCTTAATATGTAGGGAACACTTATAACTCACTAATAAAAATACAACTAACCCAATTTTTAAAACTGGGCAAATGATCTTAATAGACATTTCTCCAAGCAACATATAAAAATGAGCGATGAGATACTCAACATCATTAGTCATTGGGGAAATTCCAATCAAAACCACAATGAGATACCGCTTCAAACCCACTAAAGTAGCTGGAATGAAAAAGTCCGGTAACACTGAACATTAGTGAGGATATGGAGAAATCAGAACCCTCATACACTCCTGGTGGGAATGTAAAATGGTACAGCCACTTTGTAAAACAGTCTGCAAATTCCTGAAATGAACAATCAGAGTTACCATACAAGCTAATAATTCCACTCTAGGTATATATCTAAGAGAAATGAAAACATATGTTCACACAAAAATTACAGATTAAAGTTTATAGCAGCATTATTCATAATGGCCAAAAGTGGAAACAATCCAATTGTCCATCAACTGACTGACAGTTAAACAAAGTGAGGTATATCCACACTACAGACTATTATTCGGAAATAAAAAGGAGTGATTCACTGATATATCCTATAACATGGACCAACATTGAAAATATATACTAAGTGAAAGAAGCCAGTCACAAAAGACCACATATTATACAATTTCATTCACGTAAAATGTCCAAAATAGGCAAATCTATAAAGACAAAGTAGATTATTAGTTGCTTAAGGCTTAAGGGATAGGAGTATAAGCGGTGACAGCTCAAGGGTTGGGTGCTTCTTTTAGAAGTGATGAAAATGTTCTAAAATTGGCTATGGTGGTGGTGGCTGTGAATATCCTAAAGACAACTGAATTGTACAGTTTGGGTGAATTGTATGATATGTGAATTATATCTCACTAAAGCAGTTAAATACACAAACAAAACAAACAAACAAAAAACCCAAGAGACATAAATTTATATATTTCAAACTTAAAATATATTTCAAATAGACAATTTTTATAAGCCTATATCTGTTAAAGAAATTGAATCAATAACTAATAACTTTTTTAAAACAGAAAGCATCAAGTCCAGATGGCTTAATTGGTGACTTATACCAACACATTTATGTAAGAAATTAGACTAATTCTCTATAATCTCTTCCAGAAGATAGAAGCAGAGAGGGTACTTCCTAACTTAGTCTATGAGGCCAACATTAACCTAACACCAAAACCAGACAATCACCGTTACAAAAACAGAAATCTACAGACCAATATTTCTCATGAAGATAGTGGCAAAAATCCTCAACAACGTGTTAGCAAATAGAATCTAACAATATGTTTAAAAATTATACACCATGACCATGTGGGATTACCTTACAAGTATGTAAGGTTGATTCAACATTTGAAAATCAATTAATGTAATCCTTCAAATCAACAGCATAAAGAAGAAAACTCTCATGATTATATTAATGGATGCAGAAGAACTATTTGACACAATCCAACACCCATTAATGATAAAAACTCTCAACAGACTGGAAATAGGGGATAATTTCCTCAACCTAATAATGAACGTCTATAAAAACCCTGCAGATATCATTATACCTAATGGTGAGAAACTAGAAGCTTTCCTGCTAAGATCAGGAAGGAGACTAGGATTTCCCCTCTCACTTCTCATTTTCAACTGTGGACCGGAAGTCCCAGCTAACGCAATAAGGCAAGAAGTGAAAACTAAATGTATACAGATTAAGAAGGAAGAAATAAAAATGTCTTTGTTCACAGATGATATAATTGTCTGTGTGGAAAATCTGAAAGAATCAACAAAAAACTCCTGGAACTAAGAGATAAAGCAAGATTTCAGGATACAAGATTAAGATACAAAAGTCATTCGCTCTCCTATACAGTATGAGGACATCTACCAAACTCTGATGAATAAAATCAAGAACTAAATAAATGAAAATGTTCCATGTTCATGAATAGGAAGATTCAATGTTATCAATATGTCATTTCTCCCAAACTTTATCTATAAACTCAGCACAATTCCAATCAAAATACCAGAAAATTATTTTGTGTCTACCAAAAAACAAATTATAAACTTTATATGGAGAGGCAAAAGACCAAGAATAGCCAACATAATACTGAAAGAGAAGAACAAAGTTGGAGGACTGACACTACCCAACTACAACACTTATTATAAAGCTACAATAATCAAGACAGTGAGGAAATGGTGAAAGATCAGACAATACATCAAAGGAACAGAATAGAGAGCCCAGAAAGAGACATGCATAAATAGAATCAACTGATCTTTGACAAAGGTGCCAAGACATTACAGTAAACATAGTCTTTTCAGCAAATTGTCCTGAAACAACTGGACAGACATGCTAAAAATGAATCTAGACACAAACCTTACACTCTTCACAAATATTAACTCAAAATGGATTACAGACCTAAATGCAAAATGAAAAACTTTAAGATACCTAGAATATAACACAGGAGAAATTTTAGATGACTTTGCATTTGGCAATGATATAATACGAAAAGCACAGTCCATGAAAGAAATAATTGATAAATTGGACTTCATTAAAATTAAAAACTACTACACTGTAAATGACACTGTCAAGAGAATAGGAAGACAAGACTTTGAGAAAATATTTGCAAAAGACATATCTGATGAAGGACTGTTATCCAAAATATACAAAGAACTCCTAAAACTCAACAAAAAGAAAATGAACAGTGTGATTAATAAGTGATAAAATATCTGAACAGACACTTCACCAAAGAAGTTATGCAGAGAGAAAATAAACTTATGAAAAGATCCTCAATACACTATGTCATTAGGGGATTACAATTTAAAACAACAATTGCATACTACTACAAAACTTTTGGAATGGCAAAAATCCAAAACACTGACAACACCAATTGCTGTCAAGGATATGGAGCAATAGGAACACTCTTTTATTGTTGGTGGGGATGTAAAAAGGTAGAGCCACTTTGAAATCTAGTTTGGCAATTTATTTCAAAACTAAACATACTCTTACTATATGATTTAGCAATTGTGCTCTTTGGTATTTACCCAAATGAATTATACCCATACAAAAACATGCAAATGGAAGTTTTTAGCACCTTTATTCATAATTGGAAGCAACCAAGATGTCCTTTAGTAGGTGAATGCCTACATAAAACCTGGTACATCTCTATGATGGAATACTATTCAGCACTAAAAAAAAACGAGCTATCAAGGCATGAAAAGATGTGAAAGAACCTTAAATGCATATTATTAAGTGAAAGAAGCCAATATTATAAGGCTACATAATGTATGATTCTAATTATATGATATTCTAGAAAGGGCAAAACTATGGAGACAGCAAAAAGATCATTGGTTGCTAGGGGTTGGTAGGGATAAAGGGATGAGTAGTTAGAGCACAGAGAATTTTGGGGAAAATGACATTATTCTGTATGATACTATAATGGTGTATACATGTCATTATACATTTGTCCAAACCCCATAGAACATACAATACAGAGTGAATCCTAATGTAAACTATGAACTTGGGTAATAATGATGTGTCAATGTAGATTCATCTATTGTAAAAATTGTACAACTCTGATATGGGATGTTGATAGCAGAGGAGGCTGGGGGGTTAGAGGTATCTGGGAACTCTCTGTCCTTTCTGCTCAAATATGCTATGAACCTAAAAGTGCTCTAAAAAATAGTCCATTAAAAATACATTTCACGGGCTTCCCTGGTGGCACAGTGGTTGAGAGCCTGCCTGTCGATGCAGGGGACACGCGTTCGTGCCCTGGTCCGGGAAGATCCCACATGCCACGGAGTGGCTGGGCCCGTGAGCCATGGCCGCTGAGCCTGCGCATCCGGAGCCTGTGCTCCGCAATGGAAGAGGCCACAACAGTGAGAGGGCCACATACCGCAAAAAAAAACAACATACATTTCATAACTTCAGATTTGAGATTTTTTCATCAAAACTGAACAAAACAAAAATTAGAAGGATAAAATTATATAGAAAAGTGAAAAATAAGTTTACAATATTTCAAAGAGAAAGTATGAAATTATGGAAACAAGATGTGAATATAAGAAAAAATATTTTTAAAAGATATTAGGAAGGTGGAGGAGCCAATGGCATTGGCCTGGAAGTCCCAACTGTACTGAACCATAATTATGAGTAAGCACTTGAGCAAGCCAGTTGGAAGGAGGAAAGGTTTTAGCCAGAGAGTGGGAAGTTTGAATTCATTGTTTCAGAGATAATGAAGCAGTTTTGAGTTATTTTCATTCACTCATTTAATACATTTTTATCGGATGCCTACTATGTGCCAGACACTATTCAAGGTACTTGAGATAACATCAATAAAAGAAACAACAACAAAGATTCATGCCATTGTGGAGTTGATATTTTAGTAGCCTTTTGCTTCCTGACAAATTACTCCAAAATGTATCAGCCTCCAACGATAAACATTCATTATCTTACACAGGGCCAGGAATTCAGAGGAAGTTGAGACTCTTTCATGAGGTTACAGTTAATATGTTGGCGAGGGCTGCAGTCATCTGAAGGCTTGATGGGCTGGAGGATCGGCTTTCAGGTTCACTCACATGGTTTTTGGAAATGGCCTCATTTTCTTGCTAGCTGTTAGCCAGAGGCCTCATCTCCTCACTATATGGGCCTCACCACAGGACTTATCTTGACAGGGCAGCTGGCTTCCCCCAGAGTGAATGATCTAAGAGTGAGAGAGAGAAACTAAGATACAAGTTCTTTGGAAACAAATCTCAGAAGTAGCATACTAGCATTTCTGTCACTTCTAGATACTGAGGATAAAACAGTGAGCAAAGAGGTCAATACCCCTGGCCTCTTTCAGGAGAATCAGCAGGCATGAGGGCCTGGAGATGTACATACAGTTATAGTAGCTCCAGGGCAGATGAACTAGAGTAGAGGCAGTCAAGGCATTCTCTTTAGACTGGGTAAATTTGAAGGATAGAAGGCTTTGGTCATGAAGATTTATCTATGCCCTTTGGGATTCAGGCACCAGATCTTAATATTCAGAAGGATTAACCTCTGAAGGCTGGGAATTGTTAAGTGATGGCCCAAATAAGATCAAGGACTTTTGTCTTGCCCATGCCCTTGTGCACAATGAGAAATGCTGCTCTAACACAGAAGTGAGGGGCACCCTCACCCCTAACTACAGATTATGATCAGTCATAAACTCTTTTAGAACAAAGCCTTTCTCTGTCTCCATAGTGCCTAGCACAGGGCCTACCACATTGTATGTGCTCAATAAATGTTTTGCCCTGTGCTTGGAACAGGAGATTGTGTGATACATTCCACATATTAGATGCCCCCCAATATTTGAATCAATGAATGAAATCCAGTAATTCCTACATAACATGTCTCAGCTGCATCAGAGAAGAACCCAGAAAGGACAGGCAAGATGAGGTCTCTACATGATTTCACGAAGTGAATGAGGTGAGCTAGGCAGCACTACTGAAGTTGACTGTCTTTTTGTCCAGAAAGTCCACTGAGACAAAATATAAAAGTGAGTTGTTACCATATACTTAATTTTATTTCCTTCAAGCTATCTTTATTAATATGGTCCACATCAATATGTTGCAAAAAGGTAGGGAACATATTAGCTAGATCTACTAATTTAAAGATTTGTTGGCCACAACCTATAACAAAATTTATATTGGAATATAATTGGCATGCCCCTCTAGTTCTAGCCCTAGTAAAATAAATATGCCAGAAATATCAAATATATTACATTTGATATCCAATTATCATCTCCAGAAGTATTTTCCAATTGGATTGCCTTGCAGCTGGTAAAATAATATTTTGTCTTCCTGAGTTCATAGATCCTGATTGGAATTTTCCTTACAAAAACATTTTGATATGAATCAAAACTACTCTTTCATATGAATCAGTTTAAAAATATCCAGTAACCTTATTTGTAATAAAATAACCACTGAACCATTTTTTATATAGCCGCATTTGGTGGATTTTCTTTGGATGTAAACATTTCTCAATGTATAGAATCATGTGATTGTAAATAATTTTGTTATTAGTATCTATGTTAGTTCAGGTTCCCTGAGAATCAGACACCAGGTTGAGGTTTCCACGAAAGAGATTAATTGGGGGAAAAGCTTGAAAAAAATAAAGGGGAGGGAGTAGAAGAGGGCAGGAAGAGCCTTCAGACCATAGTGCAGAGATGACACCTGTGAAAAGAGAGAGAGAAAGAAAAAGGATTTGGTAGGAAGACTCTCAGACTGCCACACAGTTCTAAGGTTTCTGACAGGCTGATAGAGATACCATGAGCCAAAGTTGCCTGTTAGAGGGGTCCCCATCCCGAAAAAAAGGATATGCATTGGTAGGCCCCGCCTACACTATTACTTCTCACTTAGTGATCATTTGAGAGCATTTCAAGGGAAGCATGGCTTTGGTACAAAGGCAATGGTGGATGGAGGGGGGCAACAGCTGAGGCTGTCAGTCAACTAGGCTCCCCATAGCCACCAGACCTCATAGCAGGAGATCTGAGTGGCACATTTTCATAGCCACCACCATTCACCTTTGTACTGCACGGATCTACTTCTCAGTGCAGGTTTAGAGAATAGCTCCTCTCTCATTCTTGCGGGCCTGTCTTCATGAGGAGAAACTTTGAAGGGTGAGGTTAATAGGATAAACTACAGCCCCTACTGTTGCATTTTGTCTTTGGGCCAGAATTTGTAACTATTCTTTTCCTTTTCCATTCTCCATTTTAAATTTCCCTCACTCTCAGTTATTATCTTAACAAGTCTTGGAGGCTTATCTAGTTGTGTGAACCAGACCTTCATTCCTGAGGGATCTGAACCCTTAGCAATAATATTCTTCTCAGACTGGGATTGCTGCATATCCATTAAGTTACAATAGGGCAAGAGAGTACCAGGAGGCACCCAAGTAGATCACCTTGTTCCACATGCATTTCTCCTTGACCCATTTTTATAAAAGCAGCCCTACCTCCTCCTATTGATCATAATCAATTATTCCTGCCACAATGTGATTTATCTTCTTGCCTGCAGGTCCCTGGACACCAGTAGTCCAATTATTGTCATTTGATGGGATACCTGCTATGACCCCATGGACCATTTTGGTGGGAAGTAGACACACTCCTGCTTCTACTCTTGATTCCAGATCCAATTCTTCCAATTAAGGCCAAAGCCCAATATTGTGGTCTATATACTTCATCCTAGAGAATGATACCTATTTTTTTCAGTGTTGCCTTTGGTGCTTTCGCTGTGCCTTTAAACGTGTTCTATGTGGTCAGCTGCTTCTGTATAGTGAAGCGTGTGATATGACCAATGGATCCCCTTGTCATGGACCCATTTCTGCACATCCTTTACTGTGAAGTGGTTATCCTGTGCCGATGTTATTCTGGGTGGGATTCCATGACCATGAATCAGGCATTCAAAAAGACCCCGGTTAGTGGTGCTTACTGAGGCTGTGCAAGCAGAAAACAAAATCTCATACCCTGTCAGCATGAACTTCTGACCCTTCCAGGATAGAAGGGGTCCAATGTGGTCAACTTGCCACAAAGTGACCTGTTGGTCTCCTTGAAAATAATGATATATTTGGGAAGCAGCCTTGGCTTCTGTTGCCACAGGTTGGATATTCATAACAGAAAGCAGCTAGAATGTTTTGGTGTATAGATTTTTATGCTATTGGGCCCATACATAGGCTCCATTTCTGCCACCATGGCCACTCCTTTGAGGTGCCCATTAGGCCAGTCCTGAGGTAGCCAAGATGGATGCTGGTTAATGTCAATTAGCCAAGTCACTTTGTCTACTAGTTGTCCAGTTACTCTTTTATGATGGATAGTTTCAAGTAGCCATTAATGTAGGATTGATTTTAAAAAATCTTCCTATTTCATGACCACTCCCATATGTCCATTCACATGCCTCTACTCCAGACTACATTTTCTCTGATATTTTCTTTCCAGGCTCCTGACCAGATGGCCAGATCATTGGTCACTACATATGAATCCATGTATACTCTCACCTTGAGCCACTTCTCCTTCCATACGTAGTGAATGATCAGATGCACTGGTTGTAACCCTACCCACTGGGAAGATTTTCCATCCCTGCTGCTTTTCAGGACCACCCCTAAATGTGGCTCTAATGCATTCACCATCAATTTTTACTTGCATCCACCTACCAAGCTGATCCACCTGTAAACCAAACTTGAGCTTTTTTCCCTCCTCCTTCAGCATGTTATATGGGATCACACACTCTCCCCCACCCATAAAGCTAAAGGTACAAGCCAGGAGAGAGGAACTGGTACAATTGTGGTGGGCAACATGGGGATCTAAGCTACCTGTTCATGTACCTATCTTGTGCCTTCTGGTCCTCTTTGCAACTAATTCAGATGTTCTGTTTCCAACTTATGGCCTGAAAGAATTCTGTGGATACTGAAAGAATCCACATTAATAGATAGTTCCATATGTATGGTCACTTGGTGTTACATAGTCAAGCATTCTCTGTCTACCAGATCCTGGTACCAAACCAGGAGCTCTCTCTCAAAAGGGATATAATTATCAACTGTGGATGGCATGGCTTTACTGTAGAATCCTGGGACTTCTCATAAGGTCCACGTTGCATCCTTTTCTACCCAAAGCACAGAGACTACTGAATCATGTGGCCCAAGCAACAAAGCTGATGGCAGCATGGCCTGGCCCTACTGCAGAAACCCTTCCTGCATAGAAGACCCCACTGAAAGCTGGAAGCCTTCTATACCAACTAGGATATAGGCCAGAGCAGTATACCTAAGTGTTGCTTCCAACACCCAAAGAGGCCTCCCAACTGCTGTGCTTCCTTATTTGTTGGAGGGGATGCAAGGTGCAGCAACTTGTCTTTTACTCTGGAGGAGGTATCCTGGCATCCTCTTGACCACTGTAACTTAAAAAAGGTTAATAATGTAATAAGTCTCTAAATCTTCTTAGGGTTTATCTCCCACCCTCTAGAGCACATGTGTCTTACCAAGGCCTCTAGTGTAATAGCCCGTTATTGCCCTTCCTTTCCAATCAGTATAATGTAATAGACATAACAGATCAGTATGATGTTCTGTGAAATGGCTTGGCAGTTCAGATCTTGTTTGTGGTAAGCAAAATCTATAAATGAATATGGTATCTATTCCAGATGTGAATGTGAAATTTTTCTTTTTCCCCCAGATTTATTGAGATATAATTGACATATAACGTTGTGTGGGTTTAAAGCTTACAACATGGTGATTTGATACACCTTTATACTGAGAAATGATTACCACCATAGGGTAAGATAACATCTCCATCACCTCACATAATTACCATTTTTTTAGAATGAGAACATTTAAGATCTATTCTCTTAGCAACTTTCAAGTGTATAATACAGTATTATTAACTATAGTTACCATACTATACATTAGATCCCAAGAACTTATTCATATTATAACTGGAAGTTTGTGTTCTCTGACCAACATCACTACATTTCCTCCCCACCCCAGTCCTTGGCAACCACCATTCTATTCTCTTTCTGTGAATTTGGCTCTTTTAGATTCCACATATAAGTAATAACATACAGTATTTGTCTTTCTCTGTCTGACTAATTTCACTCAACATAATACCCCCAAGTTTCAATCAAGTTGTTGAAATGGCAGGATTTCCTTATTTTTCATGGCTGAAAGATATTCTGTTGTACATATATACCACAAGTTCTTTAACCATTCGTCTATCGACAGACACCTAGGTTATTTCCATGTCTTGGGTAGTGTGAATAATGTTATATTGAACATGGAAGTGCAGATTGTTTTTTTGAGGTATTGATTTCATTACCTGACTTTGTGAATTTTCCATAGTGGTGTGTTTTGCTTCCCTTAGTTTTATCTTTGTGTACCTTCTGGAGGTTTTTGCTTTGTGGTTACCATGAGGTTTACATAAAGTACACTTACAGATATAATAGTCTATATTAAACTGATAACAATTTAAATTCAATCACATACAAAAGCTCTACAAATGTATCCCCCAACAATTTTATGTTTTTGATGTCACACTTTATCTCTTCTTATATTGCAGATCCATTAACAAAGTATTTTAGCTATAGTTATTTGTAATACTTTGTTCTTTAACCTTCATACTATAGTTAAATGATTAACATACCACCATATTACACTACTAGAGTGTTCTGAATTTGACTATATGCTTACCTTTACCAGTGTGTTTTATATTTTAATATGTTTTCATGTTACTAATTAGGGTCCATTCATTTCACCTTGAAGAACTTCTTTCAGCATTTCTTGTAAGGCTGGTCTAGTGATGATGAACACTCAGCTTTTGTTTGTTTGGGAAAGTCTTTATCTCACTGTTATTTCTGAAAGATAACTTTGCTGGTTAAGTATTCTTGATTGGCATTTTTTTTCTTTCAGCACAATGAATATACTATTCCAATCTCCCTTGTTCTGTAAGGTTTTGGCTGAAAAATCCACTGATAACCTTATGAAAGTTCCCTTGTATCTGAGGAATTTTTTCCTCTTGCTTCTTTCAAAATTCTGTCTTTGTGTTTTGTTTTAGGTAATTTTATTATAATGTGTCTTGGAGATGATCATATTGCACTAAAAGTTTCAGGTAGCCAATTAGCTTCATGATCTTGGATGTCTAAATCTCTCTCCAGATTTGGGAAGTTCTCAGCCATTATTCCATTAAATAAGCCTTCTGCCCCTTTCTACCTCTCTACTCCTTCCAGGACTCCAATAATGCATAGGTTGTTTCTCTTGATGGTATTCCATAGTTCACATAGGCTTTCTCCATTCTTTTTTTCTTTGCTATCCTCTGACAGGATAATTTCAAAGCTCCTGTTTTCTACATCACAAATTCTTTCTTCTGCTTGATCCAGTCTGTTGTTGATGATCTCTATTACAGTTTTCACCTTATTCATTGTAATCTTTAGTTCCAGAATTTTTGTTTGGTTCTTTTATTATGATTTCTATCTCTCTGTTAAACTTCTTTTTTTTTATTGGAGGTTAGTTGCTTTACAATGTTGTGTTAGTTTCTGCTGTGCAGCAAAGTGGATCAGCCACATGTATATGTATATCCGCTCTTCCTTAGATTTCCTTCCCATTTAGGTCACACAGAGCATTGAGTAGAGTTCCCTGTGCTATACAGTAGGTTCTCATTAGTTACTTACTTTATACGTAGCGTCAGTAGTGTATATATGTCAATCCCAATCTCCCAATTCATCCCACCGTCCCCATTCCTCCTTGGTATCCATACATTTGTTCTCTATGTCTGTGTCTCTATTTCTGCTTTGTAAATAAGATCATCTATACCAATTTTTTCAGACTCCACATATATGCATTAATATGCGGTATTTGTTTTTCTCTTTCTGACTTACTTCACTCTGTACGACAGTCTCTAGGTCCGTTCACGCCTTTACAAATGACACAATTTCATTCCTTTTTATGGCTGAGTAGTATTCTATTGTATACATATGTACCACATCTTCTTTATCCATTCCTCTGTTGATGGACATTTAGGTTGCTTCCATGTCCTGGCTATTGTAAATAGTGCTGCAATGAACATTGGGGTACATATATGTTTTTGAATTATGGTTTTCTCTGGGTATATGCCCAGTAGTAGGACTGATGGGTCATATAGTAGTTCTATTTTTAGTTGTTTTTTTAATTTTATTTATTTATTTCTTTTTGGCTGCATTGTGTTTTCATTGCTGCATGAGGGCTCATCCCAGTTGTGGCAAGGGAGTGGCCACTCTTTGCTGTGGTGCACAGGCTTCTCATTGTGGTGGCTTCTCCTGTTGCAGAGCACGGGCTCTAGGCACGTGAGACTCAGCAGCCGTGGCATGTGGAATCAGCAGTTGTGCTCACAGGATCCAGAGCACAGGCTCAGTAGCTGTGGCACATGGGCCCAGCTGCTCTGCAACATGTGGGATCTTCCCAGACCAGGGCTCGAACCCGTGTCCGCTGCATTGGCAGGCGGATTCCCAACCACTGCTCTATCAGGGAAGCCCTATTTTTAGTTTTTTAAGGAACCTCCATACTGTTCTCCATAGTGACTGTATCAATTTACATTCCCACCAACAGTATAAGAGGGTTCCCTTTTCTCCACACCCTCTCCAGCCTTTATTGCTTGTAGATTTTTGATGATGGCCATTCTGACCAGTATGAGGTGATACCTCACTGTAGTTTTGATTTGCATTTCTCTAATAATTAGTGATGTTCAGCATCTTTTCATGTGTTAGTTGGCCAACTGTATGTATTCTTTGAAGAAATATCTATTTAGGTCTTCTGCTCACTTTTTGATTGGGTTGTTTGTTTTTTTGATACTGAGCAGCTTGAGGTGTTTGTATATTTTAGAGATTAACCCCTTGTCAGTTGCTTTGTTTGCAAATATTTTCTCCCAATCTGAGGGTTGTCTTTTCATCTTCTTTATGGTTTCCTTTCTTGTGCAAAAGCTTTTAAGTTTAATTAGGTCCCATTTGTTTATTTTTGTTTTTATTTTCATTACTCTAGGAGGTGGGTCAAAAAAGATCTTGCTGCGATTTATGTCAAAGTGTGTTCTGCCTATGTTTTCCTCTAAGAGTTTTATAGTGTCTGGTCTTAAGTTTAGGTCTTTAATCCATTTTGAGTTTATTTTTGTGTATGGTGTTAGGGAGTGTTCTAATTTCATTCTTTTACATGTAGCTGTCCAGTTTTCTCAGCACCACTTATTAAAGGCACTGTCTTTTCTCCATTGTATATTCTTGCCTCCTTTGTCATAGATGACAAATGGATGATCTGTCCATTTGTGTAAGTGGGGTGTTAGTCTCTCACTATTTTTGTGTTACTGTCGATTTCCCCTTTTATGGCTGTTAGCATTTGCCTTATGTATTGAGGTGCTCCTATGTTGGGTGCATAAATATTTACAATTGTTATATCTTCTTCTTGGATTGTTCCCTTGATCATTAGGTAGTGTTCTTCTTTGCCTCTTGTGACAGTCTTTATTTTAAGGTCTATTTTGTCTGATATGAGTATTGCTACTCCAGCTTTCTTTTGATTTCCATTTGCATGGAATGACTTTTTCCATCCCCTCACTTTCAATCTGTATGTGTCCCTAGGTCTGAAGTGTGTGTCTTGTAGACAGCATATATATGGGTCTTGTTTTTGTATCCATTCAACCACTCTGTGTCTTTCAGTTGGAGCATTCTCTGTTAAACTTTTTTTTTCATGTACTGTTTTCCTGATTTCATTACACTGTCTTTGTTTTCTTGTAGGTCACTGACCTTTTTAAAAAGCAACTCTATTAAATTCTTCATTGGGCAAATCACAGATCTCCATTTCTTTGGGATCAATTACTGGAAAATTATTGTGTTCCTTTGGTGGTGTCATGTTTCCTTGATTTGTCATGTTCCGTGAAGTCTTACAATGCTGTCTTCACATTTGAAGGAGGAGTCATCTCCTTCAGTCTCTCCTGACTAGCTTCAAATAGAAATACCTTCCTTAATCTTTGGTAGGGATTCTGAGGTTTTCTCAGTCCTTTTTTATGATTATGCCTGCTCCACACTCCTTGTTCGCTCTTGAGGAGGAATTCTTAAGGTAGTATGCCTTCTTTTCATCCTGCAAAGCCACCTACCTTCTGTAGTCTCCTATTTTCTTAATTTCCTTAGGGTGGTGCTGAATTTTTAACTTTTTGTGCCTTCTCCCAGGGTCCTGCCAGCTTTCTGCACATGTTCACTAGCCATCTGCAGATGCTTACTCTTGCTGCCCTTGGGGGCATGCACAGGGAGCCAGCTATGTGATGCAGGTGGGTGTGGATGAGACACATGGAGCATTGGAGGTGCCCATGGGCCAGTTGGGGGTATCTCCAGGTGAGGAATTGCCAACAGCAGCTCAGAGGCAGGCTTCCTTATGGAATGCATGAAGTGGTTAGTAGGATCTGCATCCCTTTGATACCCTTTGAGAGCCCTGGCTGCTGGTCTCCCAGCCACTCCTTGCCACCCAGCCATACAGTACACTTCAGTCTTCTGGATGGGGTGAAAAAGAAGTGGGTCTCTTTGTTGTTGGGTCTCTTTGTGGGTCAGCAACCCACAGAGCTGGGGGAGCTGGGTGCTCACTCACACACTCTTAATTTCCCCCATGGGTGAAATCACGTGCTCAGAAGTTCTCTCCTGGCACTGAGCTGTGCTGCCTTGGGGGAGGGGTGATATGGGTAAAGTGAAATTGTTCCTCTTACCATCTTCAGTGGGTCCAATCTCGGCATTTTTTTAGTGTGTGTGTGTGCTCCAACAGTGTGCTGGAATTTCTCTGCTTTACTCCTGGACTTTAACTCATCTGTGAGTGATTGTCAAAATCAGTGTTCTTTGAGGGGAAGACAGTTGAACACTCTTTTTACCATTTTGATGATGTTACTCTCAAAATGTGAACTGCTTCTGATTCTCTTTTCTAAGTAGATACAAAGAACACATTCACCAAATGAATAGCTACATAACATGTACCTTAGGCCTTATAAATCTGCTCTAGAAGTGATACCACATCCAGCACAGCAGCTCTGGGGCTACTATTTGGTTGAACTTGTGGTATTATACTGTTCTTCTCCAGAATTGAATAAGTTTCTGCAAGAGTAAGACTGGCAAAGTAAGTGGAGATATGATAGAGACCATGCCCTTGTATCCATTAGGTCTTTAACAGTGGCACTAATTTCCTTCTTTATCCCAAGGATGTTATATTATTTAGTATTATTTACTTCCTTGTCCTAGTGGAAGGACATTTTCATAAGTTTCCACTTGACTTTTCCCACTATGAGAGCTCATACTCCACAGGCCAATGACTCAATAAGGCTGTTACTCCAAATACAAAATATATATTACAATTTTATAGGCAGGGAGTGGGGGAAAGACCATGGAAGCTGTGACCCTCAATGTGAGCTAGACTTTACAGAGGCATTCATTCATTACGCGGTGTCTCTAAACCCTTGCTCTAACAGTTGTGCCATGATGTTGCTTTAGGTCTCCAGATATTAATGTTAAACACAGGACCTGTGGTCAGTAGTTGTTGAAATGTCTGGGTATTCTTATTTTCCTTGTATACAGTCACCTGAGTGAATAGCTATAGTTTCCTTTGGGGAAGGACTAGCATAATCATTATAGCATATATTTATTATGATGTTGCAAGGTTCTTCCTTCTAGAGACCTGGCTCCCTCTTTAATAAATGTGCTCTGGATGTTAAAATTTGGTTGGGTCCAGAAACTAAGCAAGGGGTCATGACTTTTTATTGGGAACACCTCCTTCAGCCTGCTTCTCTTATACTCTTAAATTTTTCAGCTGATAGATATCGAGCAACACCCTTTTGGGCTATCCAGCTATGTTCCTCCAAGGGACATCATGTTCCATTAACTATCTCCATAAGTCCCTATGGGTAAAGTCCCTTGGTTGTCCCACTGATGTGGCTGATTGTTATTGTAATTGTGGCCTCCTGGCTTCAGGAAGTTAAGACCTGCCTTCATCCCCATGGATATTAATGAGCCCAGCTCTATGACTGCCTCTCCTACCATCATCCCTGGTCTGCAGTGAGCCACCAGTAAACTTCTTATTTTTTATTTTTTTTATTTTTTGTGGTACGCGGGCCTCTCACTGCTGTGGCCTCTCCCATTGCGGAGCACAGGCTCCGGACGCGCAGGCTCAGCAGCCATGGCTCACGGGCCCAGCCGCTCCGCGGCATGTGGGATCTTCCCGGACTGGGGCACGAACCCGTGTCCCCTGCATCAGCAGGCGGATTCTCAACCACTGCGCCACCAGGGAAGCCCTAAACTTCTTATTGATGCTGGTGCCCCTCTCCCTATAGATTCCTGATGGCCTAGATGAATGGTGTATCCTCTGGGATTCTATCCTCAGCTGGGTCTTTCCGTCTCCCATGAAATAGCCATTCCATCTTGGCCACCTCCCTGAGACTTTGTATTTCTTCCTCTGTTGTACACCAGGGTACGTCAAGCATTTCCACTTCATTAAGCATGGGCTATTGTGTTCTTCAGGCTTCTAAGAATCGCAATAACAGCAAATTTGCCCTGTCTCCTGGGGTCCTTGCTATCATTAAATCCCGTGTCCCTAGAAAGTGCTCCCTAGTTAATGAATTCTTGCTTATCCAGTCTTACATTCAGGTCACCTTGATCAAGTGCCTGCAAAATCCAATTCCAGGAGTATATCCCTGGCTTCTACTGGTACATGCTCAGTAATTCTTACATGAAGCAACTTCGAGACATTATCTCTTTTCTTCCTTATCATTCCTTCCTCAGAATGTTCCCAGATAGGCCATTCTGTGACTTAATACTAATTAATGGTCTGGCAGCCTTGTGAGGAAGTAGTTGCAGCTCCTGAGTGTAACACCTATTGCATTGCTGGGGCGAGGCCTCTGTAGTATAGGGGAAGTGCTTATGCTTACTAGACAATCATGGGCCATCTCTGCAACTTCTGAGGGTTCAGAGTAATCTGCAGAACCAACATCCTCAGGGATGCCCTCGGGGACATCAATCCAGATGTACCTACTCCATGTTTCCATATTTTGAATTTTTTCAATAAGGGTCCTGACATTAATATAACACACTTGCTCTGGTTGGGTACTTAAATGTCTCTGAAGCTCTGCAACTCTATCAGGGCCCAAGACTGCTACTCAGCTGTTTCTGCTCTTCTACTGAAGGCGATAAGAGCCTCTTTAAAAGCTACCAGAAAGGTCTCAGATTCTCATACTTAGCTTTAATTGCTTGTTGGTGACTTTCTCACTGTCGCTCTGCAGAGCATCAATAAAACTTAGCCAACTATTAACAGCCAACTCCACTCTCTTGATAGGCATTATCCCTCCCCTTTCTTTTAAATGTCTGTACACCAGTAATGGTGGTCTCATACAGGATTTTTTTCCCAGCTCAAGACTAATGAAATCTCTAGCCATTTGGCCATCTTCTTGTGCCAAAACCTCTCTGTGTCCCCATACCATTCAGGATATTGATTTGCCTGGTGGGCAGTAAGTGAGCCAGAACACAAACTCCCCCTTACCCTCAATTTTCTTGGACAATTCCTGACACCATTTGTGTTAGCACTGGTCCTCTGAGAAGTAGCCACCCAAATGGGAATAGATGAGCAAGAGATTAATTGGGGTAAACACTGCTAAGGGTAAAAGGGAAGGAGTGGAAGAAGGTGAGGAGAGGCTTTGGATGGCAATGCAGATCTGACATTGATGAAGGAGAGGAGGAAAAGAAGGAGGATTTAATAGGAAGAGGCTTAGACTACAGTGCCATCCTAGGGTTTCAGCTAGGCTGAAGGGGAGCCCTGGAGCCAAAGTCTCTGGTTAGAGAAGTCTCACATCTCACAGAAATATAACTACATTAGTACCATTTATTGGCAAAGATTAGCCCATGTGATGCATGGCCTCAACGTGATTGTGGTGGTGGATTCAGAAGGTCAGCAGCTGGGGCCATCAGTCAACAATGCTCTCCATCACAGGAGATCTGTGGTGCGTTTTCATGGTTGTTAATAACAGAGGTAAAATTCCAGTTATATGGTTGCTTTACTACTTATGATCCCTTTAGATTTTTCAGTTTATATTGATCAATGATGCATTATTCCAATATTGTAAGAATATCTAATGTATTCATGTGTGAATTTACATTTGAATCAGCCTCCAAATTGTACCTAAAAATCATCTCACCACAGATATAAGACATAAACTAAAGGTATCATACAAGCAATACCAGAACTTTTATCAACTTGGATTATAAAATATATACCAGACTATAAATGTGTTTTATAACAAAATAAATTCAATGAGATATTGTGTTATGTGTTGTGATAACTTTAATTTATTCAAGTTTTAAACCAAAAATCTTATGCATCATATCCAGATTGGCTGGTCATATATTTATTTCAGCAGCAGTTATGCTATTTTCTCTTTTGCCACACAATATGGAACTACATATGGCAATGATAAAATTTTCTCACAACAGTCATTTAGCAATTAGGAAGAAATCTCAACATGTTCATTTTTTTTCATTTTTTGATAGTGTATACAAGGCTTACTGACAAGCTTAACCTTCTGTGTTTTCAATCATCTTCTAAATTTTGAAGGCTTTGAACGTTCATTTGTGGAAACAACATTAAACATATGTTAAGGCCTTCATTTTCACTGGGTTTTGTACATTTGAAAAAGCATGTTTTAAATAATTTTAATATAAGCAAGTATTTATTTAGGAATGATATTCAAACAAAGTTGAAGTTTGCTGTCTATAGGGGAAAATGTCCTCAGTGTTTGTTTTTTTTTAAATTTTCTTATCCAGATCCAGAATTTGACCATGAATATGCCACTTTATTTTTGCTTCATCATTAAAATCATCTAATATAAGGATATTTGTATTAATTAAATTAAAATGTTACCGAGTCTCAAGCATGAAAAACATCCCATTTGATAAGCTTCATTTCTTAAAAAACCCAACATTTCAAAACTGATATGTTGTCAAAAGTGAAAATAAACCTTCCCCACACCTTACTTCACAAGTAACTGAATTGTGTTAATAAAAAATCAGACTCTGCCTTTTCAATTCTCCTATTAAAGTGATGTTTCAATTGAAAAATAAGTTGAGACACTAGTGAGCATTCTATGGGAGGGCAGACATTCATCATACCACTGCTTTGAGACTCTCATTGGCTTGGATGGCTTCAGTATTTGTTGCAATGTGCACAGTTGTTGCTACACCTGTAATGATTTCTAATTTTCCCCTTTTCTATTGTTTTCTAACAAAATCCTGGTCATCACCCACTATATTGGTTTAATGGCCCACTAATGGGTCTCAACTTGTACTTTTGGAAAAGTCTTTCTTGGGAAATGAACTACAAGTTGCCAGTGTTTGGCAAGCTGGAATATCGGTTACATTTAAGAGAAGGAATGCAGATTCTCCCGAATTCTGGCAAGGTAGGTAAGTGGAAATTGGTTAAACAGGCTTCTACTATAGTTTTATCTGGAAGGATTCTTCCCCATCTTCTCCTCTGGCTACTGTCATTCTGGGGATGATATCAAGCACCAAAATAAAGATAATAATAATAACAAATGAAAACCAGCAATGGCTAGAACAAATAATACAGTATGACAAAGTTGTGCTTATCCTAAGTGTGCAATGTTGATTTAACATTAGTGAATCTATAATGTAATTTGCCACATTCATAGACTAAATGAGGGGAGAAAAAGATGCCTTTCTAAAAACAAATTCCAGAAAAAAGTATACAATGAAATTAAACAAACATTCTTTATTAATAAACAATTTAGGTACTTCCCTGGTGGTGCAGTAGTTAAGAATCCGCCTGCAAATGCAGGGACATGGGTTCAAGCCCTGGTCCGGGAAGATCCTGCATGACCCGGAGCAACTAAGCCCGTGCACCACAACTACTGAGCCTGCGCTCTAGAGCCTGCGAGCCGCAACTACTGAAGCCTGCACTTCCAGAGCCCGTGCTCTGCAGCAAGAGAAGCCACCACAATGAGAAGCCTGCACACCACAATGAAGAGTAGCCCCCACTAACCGCAACTAGAGAAAGTCCACGTGCAGCAACGAACACCCAACACAGCCAAAAATAAATAAGTGAATAAATAAATTTATAAAAAAATAAACAATTTAAAAACAACAATAAACTTCAGCAGACTTGGAATAGAAGGTTGGTCTTCTTTTTTTTTTTTTTTTTTTGTGGATGCGGACCCCCCTCTGTTGTGGCCTCTCCCGTTGCGGAGCACAGGCTCCGGACGCGCAGGCTCAGCCGGCCATGGCTCACGGGCCCAGCCGCTCCGCGGCACGTGGGATCCTCCCAGACCGGGGCGCGAACCCGGTTCCCCTGCATCGGCAGGCGGACACGCAACCACTGCACCACCAGGGAAGCCCGAAAGGTTGGTCTTTAAAATAATAAATGGACATCAAACAGACTATAGTAAACACCATACTTAATAGTGCAATTAGAAACATTATCTTTAAACAGAAGGATGACTCCTATAACCATTCTTGTTCAACATGGCACTGAGTGTCTTAGCCAGTGCAGTAAGACAGAATAAAGATATGTATATATATATATATATACATTATTAAGTGTATAACACTGAAAAGTAAACTGTTAATATGACTGTCTTCATATAAAACTCAAGAAAATCTACAGAAAATTATAATAATAGTATATATTAGTAGTTTGCTGGATGTAAGACATATGCACAAAACAATTGCAGCAAATACAATTTTCATTGTGAATATACAATTTACAATAGCAAAAAAAAGTTTTTTAAAGAATTTGAAATATACTATGAGTTAGCTCACTTGGAAGATATTCCAACTCTCTTATTTGCTTTCTTGTACTATAAAGTCTGGAAAGCTAAAAACAAGAAAGTAGACCTATATGAGTGTGTGTGTGTGTGTGTGTGTGTGTGTGTGTGTGTGTGTATACACGTCAACCAGAACCCCTAACATTTGGGTTCTAAATGGGATCTTGGTTGTATCAAGCATATGCACCATCCTGAGACTTAGAGGTGTAACTGAATGACATGGGAGCCACGTATGGCTCAGTGACATGGTCAAGTGTGTATGATGGGAGGGGTCTCTGGTTCTTATGAAGCAGTCATAGCAGAGTGCCTGGAATGCATACATGTCAGTTAGCACACAGGCAGCAGTGGTGTTTCAGCTATAGCAGTCCCAAAGCGTGAGTGGACTTCCCCTGGCTGTGTAGTATCCAAGCCGACTTTTCTGGCCCTCACAGTTTTTGTCAGCTATGTAATATATTTTATTAACAACGTCTTATTTTTATAAAATAGCTATTAGAACGAATAGCTGGCATAGGCAAGCAGGAACTTCAAAGATTACTTGACACCAACATTGGTTGCAAGCCAAGGGCCCTGAAGGAAGTGGGAATCTGAAAAATGTTATCTGGCTTAGGTGGATCTGAAGACAGTAAGTCTCCAACTGACATTAGAGGATGAAATATTGGTGTTCCATGGCACACAATGGTGAAATAGTTGCAGGAGTTGTCACCTGTGGTCACTTAAATTGAAATGCCTTTGAAGTCAATGTGTCAGTGGACCAAACAGATGCTGTTAGGGACTCACAGGACACTCCTTTTCAAACAGCATTGAGAAACACATTAGTGCGGAGGGCATCTTCATCTTCAAAGTGTTCTGCAGTGGCTGGCTTGTGTAGGTCACAGATGAGATGGGAGATCCTGCCATTGACATGGTCACGCTCATTTCAGTGAGGATGATAGAATATAGAACAGTTCCAGCAAGTCAAAGCATTTCCCCATGCCACTTTGTAGTCACAACCTCTATCCACTGATCAGTGTTTTATCCCTATAGTTTTATCTTTACCAGAATGTTTTATAAATGGAATCATATTATAGCTCTTTTAAATGTGTCAACTTGGGTAGAATGGACTAAATTTTCTAGGAGTCACTTACCTATATGTCTGTGGTTAGAGTTAGTCACAAGAGAGATTATTAAGGGAGATTTTGAGGGTGGAAGTGAATACATTGCCTCTTTGTAGTTCAAAGACATTGCTGGCTCACCTCAATGGTGTGAGACATCAGCCAAGCCTGCGACTGTTCCAAATTTTCCCTAGATCCTCTTTGCTTTTCTGACTCCTGGGTCTGGCATGTGTATTTAGATATATGTCTAGGGGCCCCAGAGTTTGCATGACACCCATGCCACTAAGTATAGAGGCCCTAAGAACATACTCAGTCTGCTCTCAAGGGCTCCAGCTTGTGCTTATGCATTATGGCTTGTACTTGTTCTCCCCCAGGTTACACCTAGTTTCTCTTTCTGACTGCACTTTGGTCTTCAAGCTTCAGCATCAGATGTGAAGAGACAGCCTTACAGAAACTACTTAGCTCCCACAGTTGTGTGAGGTCAAATATCCATAGTGATTAGCTGATTGCAAGGAATACCAGCCCCGAAGAGACACAAAGTAATTTCTCCAAGTCAGCACCCACACCATCCTCCAGTTCCATGCCCATCTTCTCCTACGAGCACCTAGAAATGGTGCAGGCTGTCTCCACTCAGTCTAAAATAAAATTTGTTTGGTGTTATAAGAGAGTGATGGGAATATACAGGGATAGGAGTGAGTAGAGAGGAGCAGGGGAGTAAATAATGGGATCTCATAGATTTTTTTTAAATATCTATAAATACATCCAAATTAAATTGTAATATATGTAACAAATTTTAAACCAAAAAGATGTTCCACTAGTCATACTACTATAGTCATTCCTTTTTTTTATCACTCAGTACCCAGAACATCTTTCTCTCTCAGTAAAAATTAAGCTACCTTTGTGCTTTGAACATGTGTACAGTAATGTTCTGAATTCCATGGACCCTGTTCCATGACTGACATTTAGATTTACACAAGTTTTTCCGCAATACACACTGTGCCACAGTTCCCATTCCAGGGCATATCTCACAGCAAATTTGAAGGGATGTTTTTGTCACATAGATTAGGAAGTGGCACTGTGCAGGCCGTGTGTCTCCACTTTGGTCCTAATGGATGCTGTCTGTCTTTCATCCACGCCAGATGCCTTCATGACAACCACTGGACTACATCAGAGCCACAAAGTTTCTTGCTCTGCCCAAGGTGAGATCTGGGAATTGAGTTGAAGAAAGTAGAGGTTATATGGCTTGGGGATGAAACTCAGGGCTCCTGGCACTGGTGATCCCCCAACTCCCTCCTTTCACTTCCTATAAACTGTAATCAAGGTCCAAGAAGGGGTTTTCATGAAATGATCCACGGTCCTGAAAACAAAAACTCTAAAAGAAGCACTGGACTTGTAATCATCATTCTAATCTTTCTCTTTTCTCTAGCCTGTGACTGAAGTGAGAGGTATAGATTGTCCAGAAAGCAAAAGCTTACATTGGAGGACTGACACTCATCCACCCAAAAGGTCAGTTGTTCTGTCTATTTGTCCTACCCAGAATCCCTACTTCTTTTCAAAATAAAGAGTGATGTTGTTTGTTCTGTAAGTGATGTTAAATGTTGTATGTTGTATATCCTGGATTACTTTTTCCAACCATGAGCCAACAGGGCCAGGACCAAACGGTCCTGCCTCACCACTCAAATCTGGGCAATCCCTAGCACTCAAATTACTTCAGTGTAGCCCCAGAGAGTTGTAAGTAAAACCTGATGAATGAGGACACACATTGTTCTGGGGAGGAGACTTGCAGACAAGGTGACTAAGCCAGAT
This sequence comes from Physeter macrocephalus, assembly GCF_002837175.3. Classification (NCBI taxonomy): domain Eukaryota; kingdom Metazoa; phylum Chordata; class Mammalia; order Artiodactyla; family Physeteridae; genus Physeter; species Physeter macrocephalus. Next base: position 77,908,892 of record NC_041234.1, on the reverse strand, counting down.
GCCATATCTGGAGACTGGCAGAGGCAGGGATGTTATCTGGCTAACAGAACTTTTGCAAGGGATGCCCACTATCTCAATGGAGTAAGTGGAAGTAAGGCAATTCCCACTGTTAATTCACACACTGTTTATTGTTTGAATTATTTCTCAAAGAGCATATAGCACATATTTTTAAGATTTACAAAAATAAGAATTGTATACTGGGCTTATTAAACTTCTCACATACCTTTCATCAGTCTTCATCCTAAATACCTACCAATAAAATACTGTACTCCTTATCCATGTACACAAAATTTTGACACAAAACAATATGAATAAAAAACATCAGTCAAAGTAACTATATGGGTAAAAACAAAAGTCAGAATTTTATTGTTTTTGGCTTGTAACTCCTCTTTTTTCCCCTACATTATTTAAAAGACAAATACATAAAATAATCATTATAAATCTATATTAATGGGCACAAAATGTATATAGATGTAATTTGTGACAATAATAACATAAAGGGAAAGGATAAAATTGTATAGAAGCAAAATTTATGTAAAGTATTGAAACTAAGTTGGTATTAATTCAAACTAGATTGCTATAAATTGAAGTTACTAATTGTAATCCCCACAGTAACCTCTATGAAAAAAGTATATAAATTACTTAAACACAAAAGAAAGCAATGGGGGAACTGAGGACAAAATAGGTATAAGATATACAGAAAACAAATAGTGAAATGATAGAGAGAAGTCTTTTCATATTAGTAATTACTAATTAGTAATTAGTAAATGTGAATGGACCAAACTTTCCAATTAAAGTACAAACATTGAAAGAATGGATAAAATAACATGATCAAACTATATGCTGTCTACAGGAGACTCATTATAGATCCAAAAACACATAGAGTGTGAAAGTAAAATGATAGAAAATATATTTCATAAAAATTGTTATCAAAGAAGAGCTGGGTGGCTATACTAACAGTAGCAAAATCAACATTAAGTAAAAAGAAAAATTACAAGAAATGAAGAAATATATAATATATTGATAAAAGGGTCAATACATCAAGAAGATATCAATTATAAACATATGTACACCTAACAAAAGAGCACCAAAATATAAAAAGGAAGAACTGATAATTGAAGGGAGAAATAGTTCTAGAATAATAGTTGGATAATTTAATACTCCATTTCCACTAATGGATGGCACAACTATACAGAAGATCAATAAGGATAATAGAAGACTTGAACAACACTCTAAAATCCAGTAGGCCAGATAAGTATATACTGAACACTCTACCCAACAACACCATAATACACATTCTTCTCAAGTACATAGAAACATTCTCCAGGGTAGACCATATATTAGACCAGAAAACAAGTCTCAAAACATTTAAAAAGATTAAAATCATACAAAATATCTTCTAAAACAACAATGGATGAAACTAGAAATCAGTAACAGAGGAAAACTGGAAAATTTACAAATATGAGTAAATTTTAAAAAGCACTTATAAATAACCAATGGGTCAAAGAAGAAATCACAAGGGCAATTAGAAAATATTTTATGAATAAAAACAAAAACACAATATACCAAACTTATGGGATGCAGCTAAAGCAGTGCTGAGGGAAATGTACAGCTGTAAACATGTACATTAAAAAGAGGGGCACACTAAACCCAAAACTAACAGAAAGAAGGAAATAATAAAGATTATATTAGAAATAAATAGTGACTAGAAATCAGTTGACAAAATCTTCAACATGGAATTACCCTATGACCCAGCAATACCTTCCTAGATGTATACAAAAAAAATTGAAAACAGGTGTTCAAACAAGAATTTTTATACACATTTTCATAGCAGCACTATTCATGATAGCCATTAGATGGAAATAACCCAAATGTCCATCAGCTGCTGCATTAATAAAGACAATGTGGCATATCCATGCAATATAATATTACTCAGCCATAATAAGGAAAGAAGTAGTAAAACTACATGGGTGAACTTTGAAAACATCATGTTAAGTGAAAGAAACCAGAAACAAAAGGTTATATATTGCATGATTCCATTTATATGAAATATCAAGAATAGGAAAACCCATAGAGACAGAATGCAGATTTTTGGTTGCCAGAGGTTGTGGGGAGGGAGTAATAGGGAATGATTGCTTAATAGATATAGGATTTTCTTTTGGGGTGATGAAAAAATTTATGGAACTAGATGGGGTGATGGTTGCAAAACACTGTCAATGTACTAAATGCCACTGAATTGTACACTTTCAAATGGTTAAAATGTTGAATTTTATGTTAGATATATTGTATCTCAATTTAAAAAGAAAAATGGTTTAGGTAGTGTGGTAGAGAGAATTCTAAGATACCCCCCACAAGATTCCAGACCCCTGGTTATTCTATCACATGCTAATCAAGGCACTTCTGCAATTCAATTTTGCACATGTAATTAAAGTCCCAAATGAGTTGACTTTAAAAGGTTAAGATTATCTAGGTGGATTGGACTTACTCACATGAACCATTTAAAAGTAGACAATTTTCTCCAGCTGGAAGCAGAAGTGGAAGTCAGAGCAATTCTAAGTGTGAAAGGGATTTGAAGTAAGGGCAGTTATCTCTTGCTGGGATTGAGAGCACCACATGGTAAGATATGAGAGCAATCTGCAGTCGCTGAGAGCAGTCCCTGGTTGACAGCTAGTAAGAAAACTGAGACTTCAGTCCAACATCCCCCCGGAACTGAATTCTGACAATAACAAGAATGTATTTAAAAGCAGATTTTTCCCTAGGTTTGCCACCAGATGAGGACACAGCAAGCCAACTTCAGCCTTGTGATTCTCTGCGCAGGGAACCCAGCCTTGTTGTGCCTGATTTCTGACCTATGGAAACTGTGAGATGAATTTTGTTGTATATGCCTCTAAGTTTATGGTGATTTGTTACACAGCAATAGAAGACATGGAAATATGTCCAAATATACTGTTGTTTTTTTTAACTCTCAGAAAACTATATATGGTTCAACTAAAATACGTGCATATATATTGTGTTATTTTAGTAACATATTTTAATAAAGAAGACAACTTTTGTAATGTGTTTAAGATTGGGAAAGCCATTAGAATCTCCTTTATTTCTACTACAGAAGGGAGATTTATTTTAAACCACTCTTATTAATATTATCAAGAAAAACTGAGTTTTAATAGCATTTGGGTACAAAGCTTTCTTAACAAAATCTTACTAAGCTTAACAAAGGGATGTTTTACATTAGCCAATAGAATTTTTTAAACAATAATTTTCCCACTAGTCTTTGCTGTATGACTCATTCTGTATTACAATGTTTCAAATTTTGTTAAAGCTTTTGAAGTAACAAAAGAACAAATAATCTTTTATGACCATGAAATTTTTACAACTTTTAGCATTAGAAAAAAATTGTAATCATTAAAAAAAAAACCTAGTTGAGTGGTGAACAATAGTTTCTTGTGCTGAGTAAATGGGGAAAAATGTAGTGACTTTAAAACTATTTTCTTCAAACTTTCATCTTGCTGTTAAGCATAGTTCTCTACCTTTCTTAAAGGAGAAGCTCACATTTATATAATTCTTCCCTGATTTAATAACATTTCCTTTATATAAGTATATGCATAGAAAACGATTCCCAATAATATACACCAAAGTAGATGGTTTTATTTTTGAAAAACAATTCAATCATTAAAATTAAACAATTTAAAAAGAACAGAGACTGAAATAAAAGTAGAAGAAACGGAAATTACAAATCAGTGAGGGACGTGTGTGTGTGTTTGTGTGTGTCTTAACCAATTTCAGGGTTTACCAAAATAGACTGTTTGCTTGTACAGAAATGTTAGGGAAATGTATTCAGTTTGAAACTTTTCCCTTCAACCTAAAAATCTGTTCTTAAGTGTTACTCTATTTAGAAGCTATGTAACATCCTAAATATTAAAGAAAATTTTTAAGTATTATTTCATCCCTGCTTGAGCTAAGAAAGTATTCCTATACATAAATACATACAAAATAAAGCTTCTGAAAGACTATATAGCAAACTCATGCACTTTCTACATTATTCGTATCTGTATTACTCTACTTTTAAAAACCCAACCATTAAGGATAATAAGGATATTTAAAAATAGAATTTGAACTACACTAAGAATTAAAGAAAATAAATCAGCAAATTAATGGGATAATTTTTAAAACCCATCAAAGTGTTTCCCAGACCTGCCTGATCTTATAAATTACCTGGGGTACTTCTGAAAATACACTCTCATGTCCCATCCGAGACCTACTAAATCAGAACTTCCAGAGGAAGAACCTGTGTATCTAGGTGTTATTTCCATATCTAGGATGACATCCCAAAAGGGGCAGATTTGGAAAATCCTGGCAGATGAGGCTTAACAACAACAACAACCCTAAAAACTAAAAACAAATAAATGCAACAAAAACAAACTTTTGCTGTTCAAATGAAGAAGAACAAAGGAACCATACACAAGGATGTTCACTGAAACTATGGCTATATTAGAAAAAAATAGGGAAAAATTTAAATGTGCATCCACAGGAAAACAAAAAATGAATTACAATACAATTATACAACGGAATACTATATTGCTGTAAAAATAAAGGACCTACATCTATATATATATATATCAACATAGATGAATCTCAAAAAATGGACTTGAGGATATGGGGAGAGGGAAGGGTAAGCTGTGAGAAAGTGAGAGAGTGGCATGGACATATATACACTACCAAACGTAAAATAGATAGCTAGTGGGAAGCAGCCGCATAGCACAGGGAGATCTGCTCGGTGGTTTGTGACCACCTAGAGGGGTGGGAGGGAGGGAGACGCAATAGGGAAGAGATATGGGAACATATGTATATGTATAACTGATTCACTTTGTTATAAAGCAGAAACTAACACACCATTGTAAAGCAATTATACTCCAATAAAGATGTTTAAAAAAAAGGGCAAAAAAACCAAAATATGATTTCTAAGAAAAAGTCGGTTGTGTAAGAAAAGTATGTTGCGTGTTTGTGTATGTATGCATATATATGTGTGTATGTATATATACACACACATTTAAAGTACATAAAATAACTATGTATGTGTTTTTATATATATACACATGTATGTATTTATTATATATTTTTTCAGACTATATATATTATAAAAGTATGGATGTATGCTATATTCCCTCAATCTAGTTTTATATGATTCCAATATTTCATAAATTAGTATGATTGATTACAACCTGTGTTGGTGAGGGTGTGAACAATCTTTTTGGAGGGCAATCTGCATATACACATTTATTGAAACAGTACTGGTTACTGTAAATATATGGAAATAATACCCATATGAGTCAATTGGGGATTGGTTAAATAAATTATGATAATTTGAACAGTTTTGAGACATTAAAAACAGGGAGAGTAGTAAAATTGTTACTAACCTGAAAATATTTTTAAGCAAAGAAATAAGCAAGTAGCAGACCAGCTTATGGTATATTATTCCATTAAAATAGATGCATGAATAAATTATGTATAATACTGAGTAGAGAACATTTAGTAAGATTATACACTAAAATATTTATCTTTATACAAGTTTATATATATATATATATATATTATATAAGAAAACATAGGCTCATCTTTAAGAAAATTTTATACGGAATGAACTGAAGTAAATATTTTTAAATGACCATTCGATCTTCAACTGACTCAAATGGTTCAGAAAATAATATGTCCTTCTACATGAAGAGAGAATGATAAAGCAAATGTAGCAAAATGTTAAAACTGGGGAATACAGTGAAGGACACGTGGGGGTTCTTTGTGCTATTTTAAAAACCATTCTGTCATTTTGAGGCTATTTCATAATAATAAAAATGGGAGATTTTAGGTTCGTTTCATTTGGCTTTTTTTGCCTATGACATGGATTCCCAACCCTACCTAATATTAAGAATTGTGTAAAAAACCTAAATGCAAGTTCTCGGGCCTGGCTCCAATCTACTGAACTAGAATCTTCAGAGAATAGTCTGGGAATCTTAATCTCAGGTGTCTGCTATGATCTGGCAGGTTTAGAAAACATTACCTGATGACTATGACAACACTTTTTAAAGAATAAATGAAATAAGACAAAATGAAACAAAATATAAAATAAAACAAAATTTTAAAAATATAATAAACCAGTGTTGGTGAACACGTAAGAAAACAGGAATGCTCATACATTATAGGTGCCAAATTGGGACAATATTTTTCAAGGCCAATTTCTATGTCAGTTAAAAGCATCCATAGTCATGAACAGCAATGACCATTCTAGGAATTTAATACCTTCATATTATTATCAAAAATTTATGTACAAAGAAGTTCAATCAACATTGTGTCTCATAATGAAAACTACAGACAGCCTAATATCCATAAACATGGGAATGGATGTGTGTGTATTATCTTTATTTTGAAGGTAAATATTTGGACTGATTTAGAGTAAAATGTGAATAGTATAATTCTTGAGGCAGGGATAAAAACGATATTGTTCTTCCACTTTATCTTATTTCTAAATTTTACTGAGGGCTTTTTCTGGCACCTTGAGAGCTTGCTCAGCCCAGGCTTAGGACAACCTAGATGTGCCAGAGATTTTAACATTCCTAGGGTAACATCCACCAATAAAGGACCCACATCTGTGGATAAATGCTCCAGTTTCCCATCTCTTATTGGGATAATTCTGAGGAGCATTGTACATGGTTCCTTAGACTTAGAGGGTCCCCAGCAGGATTGGACCAATTGCCTTTGGGCTATGTCTGTCTCTGGTGCTATATTTAAAAAAAAAAACATTTTCATCCTAAAATTATATACAAAATAACATTTGTTATATACTATTTCAATGATTTATGTCCTTTTATCTAAATATTTAGTGTCTGTATTTAAGTGTATAACAGGAATAACACACTTCGGGTTTTTTTCCAAATAGTTAACCAATTATCCCAGCACCATTTCTTCAGTAATCTAACCTTTCCCCACTGATTCAAAATATTTCAATCAGATTACTAATATTTCTCCATATTTGGGTTTGAAAATTGGCTTTCTCTTCTGCTTCATTTGTCCTATATTTATTCTGGTATGATATTGTTTTAATATTGTAGCTTCACAATACTTTTTACCTGTAAGCATAACTTTCCCAAATTACAGTTCTGAATTGTTGGAAGACCTCAGTGTTGCTCTATTTTAGAAGCTATGCTAGAGTCTTTTTGCAAAGTGAAGTTGTACTAATATAATTTAAATATAAATTAGAGGAGATGATAAATTTGTCACAGGTTCTCAAAATCTGAAAATCAACCATCAAGACTCCTTTAGACTCATTGCCTCATGTCATAAAAGGACTGCACAGAGACCCTTCATAAGGGAAACCAGCAGCATAGGTTTATATTTCAAAGTCCTTAAAAGGGGGTGAGGGTGCAATCTGGAGGGTCTATATAGGATGATTCAACAGCAGAAACATGTTGCCAAGTTTTTGCAACTTGAATCGGTTTTCAACTGAAAATAGTTGTATTGTCTAATTATAACAACCAAAAAATGATTGCATGCTGTTGGGAAACAGAACAAAAACAATCACCCACCCCTTCAAAAAGTAAATAAACTGAAAGGGAAATAATTAGAGTGAAAGTGTTTTTAAAAATGTTACCTCCTACCTATTTTCCAGACTCCCTAGCCTTGCACCTCCCTCCCCCGTCCCGGTTCCAGCCTGGGACAAAACCAACAAGACTGATAGGGTCAATTCTAGGCTTTACTTGCTGGTGAGTGGAAGGGAAAGAAGTGGGCATTTAATATTATAGAAGAGGAAGACGCAATTCTTTAAAAGCTCCAGCAGAAATCAGGACAAAGGCAAATACAAACGACAAAATATTATGACCCGTTTGGTGTCAAGGATGCTAAATAGGAAAATAAATAAATAGATAAACAAACAAACAAATAAATAAATAACGGATGGGCAGTACCCAGTGGTATTGGTGGGGGGAAGGTGGGAATGAGGAGAAAGGTGGCCCCGCCCACAACCCTCTGCAGCACCGCAGGTATGAACCATAATTGGGGATCTGAGCTCACAGTGACGTAGCCCTTACGAGACCTAGAGCCCGCCCTTGGATTAGTCTCTCCTCCCAGTTGCAGTCCTTAATCGTTTGTGGCTGTGCGCTGGCTTGCTGTTGCCTTGAAGACGGGCGAACCTGTACCCAGGAAGGAGGAAGTCGTAGAAGCTGACCCAGATTCTTGGCAGGTTGGAGGGCGCTGACTGGGGAGGGGAGCGGGGGCCTCAGGGCAAAGACCAGAGCGGGTCCAGGACTGGATTCTCTCTATCCCTTCCCCGATGTCACACGTTTGGTGCAAGAAATAGAGGGCTTGGTGGGAGGAGATCAAGAGGGGCTAAGGGTTAAGAATGGGTACCAGTTGGTATCTCCCAGGAGGTGGGCGATCGGGTGACGCCTGGAAGGGAAGGACCAGAAAAGGAGATGGCGAGAAAAAGGCCTGATTCCTGCAGGGCAACGGGAGGTGGCGCGCAACCGGTGACCCTGGGTTGGGGATGGCGGACTCTGCATCAGGTCTAGGCCACCGTTCCCGGTATTTCTTCTCCACCCTCCTTCCATTTTGGAGCCGGAAATGGTGGGCTGCGGGAACTCCGGGGACGGGTGGGGGGCGGGGACCGGGGCGGCTGCTGCAGAGGAGAGGGACAGGGATTAGGTCTGGGAAGCATGTCCTTTCTGTAGAGGAGGCAATCGATCGGGCGGGCTACCGACTTCGGGATATAGGCGGGGAACGAGAAACAGTTTCTGGTCCCTGCAGGTCGGTGTAAGTGTGGGAGCTGCCTGTGGACCCTGGGGTAAGCCTGACAAAGCGCTGACGCCGCAGCGGGGACAGGTTTGCAATGCCCACGTTACCTCTTCGCCCTTCATCCATCTTGATGCATAAAATGGTGGGCAGTGGCCCGAGAGTGAGCTTCAGAAAGTCCACGGGGTTCCAAAAGGTCCTGGCAGATACCCAGATTGAAATTCTTTATAAATGAACCACGTAGCCACCCAGCAAGCTCTTCGGACTCCCCCGCCCCTCAAGTTGTCCATTTGCGTTCAAGAAATGGTAATTAGATGATGGGAAGGACGAGACAGTGGAGATAAGGAGCCTAAAGAAGAGGTGAAACTGGTTTGGAAATAATCAGCTTTGATTTCTTCTGGAAGGCAGGGTAGCGCGTCACAGGGCGGGAAAAGAAGCTGTGAGACAGGATGGAGGAGAAAGAGAAGGCAGCAACATATTTCTAGCAGAGTCCTAAACCAACAACGAAGCTGGTGTCCCCCGATACTGGTCCTTTAGTCTAGTGATCAGTCCTGGCCATTGTCGAATTTCTGTCTGCAGGTCTTTTAGGTCCGTTGGTGCAGCAGATTTCAAGGCTACAAGAGGAAGACTGCTTCTGATTCCTGCAGGTATGGGAGGTGCCTGGGACCGTTTGGTGTAGGGGTATCAGGGATCAGAACAGAATTTGGGGGACTCCCAGCCCTCCCTGCCCCTCTTAAGTGCAGGAGAAATCTGGCCTAGTCTTTAGAAACTGTGGGCCTGTGGCTGGGGAGGGAAGAAGGGAGTAAAGGGGCAAGCTCTGGGGTGCCCCTGGAGGGCATATCAAGATCCCTGGAGGCTAAGACCTGGTTTTTCAGTGACGGTCCAGCCCACTACCTGTCCTATGTTTTTGTGACAGGAGTGACCCTGGGACGGATTTTCAGGGAAAATGGTGGGCTTTGGGGCAGGGCTAGATCTGGGGCACCCCTTAGAGGGCACACGAAGTCTCTCAGGTGGGAAAACCTTTGCTCACAGAGCTCTGAATCCTGTTCTTACAAAACATTCAATCCTTTTATCACTAGGAAGAAGAAGCAGGAAAAAAATCTCAAGATGGAAAATGCCCCCAAGGAAAGCAGAGGAGAGGAGCAGGTTCCAGTGCAGAATGAAGAAGCCCGCCCTTTGGAAGGTGGTGAAGGCCAAGAACCTGGAGGAAACATTAGAGGGGAATGGGCTCCACCTGCCCAGGATTTTAGAGAGGCTATGCCCAATAGGCTTGTCGATAACATTGACATCATAGATGGAGATGCAGATGATATGGAAAGGTTCATGGAGGAGATGAGAGAGCTAAGGAGGAAAATTAGGGAGCTTCAGTTGAGGTACAGTCTGCGCATTCTTATTGGAGATCCTCCTCACCACGACCATCATGATGAATTTTGCCTTATGCCTTGAATGCTGAGGTTAAAAATCGTAAACCCCCCTGCTTCCCAAACTTGCATTTTCTTGATGTACTTTTTCTGTTAACCTTTCGTGTTCTGTCATTTTTCTGATTGGAGATTTAATTTTCACTTTTGACTTAGTCTGTAAGTTTTTCTTTCAGCAGGGGAGATTTTATCAATTTGCATGGAAAGATGTCTATTACATATTGTAAAGCTAATAAAGCAGTTTAGAAAGCAGTCTGTAGATATACTATCTCATTTAAAAGCATGCATATTATTTATATATATATATACACACATCAGAATGTGTCTTTTTCTTATTTTCTTTATTTTTTTCATTATCTGTTTTTTTCTCATTTTCCAAAATGAATACACATGTGTCAGAAAAAAATGTAAGATGCAAATAACTTACCAATCAGCTTATAAAGGGAATGGAGACAATAAATACTTGAGGCACAATTTAAAGACATAAATCTTATATTACCTCTGGATCTCTTATTTAGAAGCACAAACCTGGCAATTATTACAGATATGTTTCTTTAAAATAAGCCTATTCATCTATAAAATGAAGACAGTACATGCTTTATAGAGCTACTGTGGGAATCAAATGAGGTAATGACCGAACTCTGTGGCTGGCTCAGTCGACACATGCAAGGCCCAGCCCTGTAGGTGTCCTTCATATTTAGGTAAGGACCAAAGGAGTAGGCCTACCAGCAAGTCCAGTTGACTGCCAGGTAGGAGACACCTTTCTGCACCTATGCTGCTGTGTCTCCTTTCCCTGGATAATGCCATGACTTCTAGGCACTCCTTCCCCTTCTGCTAGGTTTTCCTCCCTCCACTGGTCCCCACCACTGCTGATGTGCTGGAGTCTTAAAGTGGATAAAGACCCACTGATTTTTTTGGAGCCCTCAGTGGTCTGAATCCCCAGTTCGCCCATTCAGAAATGTGGAGAATGCCCCTTCCTGCTTTAGAGTTATACTTAATTCAGGTGGGTACTTCCCCAGTGGTACTTAAGGATCCAAACAGCCCTTTGCGGTTTTTCTCAGACTTTTGTCCCCATCCCCGCTTCCCCAAGATAAATCTGAGTGACACTTATGATAGTGTGCTCAGAATTCAACTATCTCTTCTATCCTCCCATGAATATAGCCCAGTCTTCTTGGCAGTCCATTTTCAGCATAGACACTGCTACAGGTTTCACTCTTTGCATACACAGTTGTTGGGGTGGTTTTATGTCCCCAAGACTGTTCTGGTCCACACCACCCTCACCACAGGAGTCCCTGGTAGTCTCTACTCACACCAACCTACATGGATCCAGAGCGGTTTCCCTCTTCCTTTACTTTGATTTTTGCTCTGCTCAATAAACCTGTAATCACAGATCAGCAGGAAACAGACTGAGACTGGGGACCCGGGAGATGTACCCTTGTTTTAGGACATATTCCACCACCCAGTCATCACTGCTCCCTAACTAGACTGCCCTTCTTACAGTAAATATATTGTCTCATTTGTCCTGGTACCCTCAGTGCCTAGCACAAGTTCTGCTAAGTTGTACGGCACTGCAGGTAATTATAACTGAGTTGAAAGTCCTGCAAGCTGGGCCCAGGTTCGCCTCTGATCATTTGTGAGCAAGTGACTTCTTTTCTCTGCAGACTGTAGTTTGCAATCGAAAAAGGAACACAACGGAGAAAGCATTATACATCAGTTTTAACGCATGGACGTTGTAATATTAATATATGTCAGTGTTTATCAACATGTGTTATAAAGACCAGCTGCATCAGAATCACCTGTGAACTGGTTAAAAATTCAGGAAACGGTTTTACTCCACACCCACTGCATCCTACAAGTTCATCAGACATCTCTGGACTTAAAGTGGAGGCCCCAACTTTATTTCAAGTTTGGACACTCCTCTCCTCATTACACACACACACACACACACACACACACACACACACACACACATCAGACTTTATTTTACCACTAGGCCATCCCCTTTTTAAAGAGACAACTGTTTTATTTTTATGCTGTTATCTTTAGTGCATAGGTTGTAACCTTGGCTGCAGGGTTGAATTACCTCAGATTTTAAAGTGGAGCTCAGGACCCAATTCCAACCTATTGAATCAGACTCATTAGAAGTGAGATAAAGGGATCATTACATTGTAAAAGCACCCACAATGATTCTGATGTACATGTAGAGTTCAGAACAACTGGGTATAATTTGTCACTAAAATATCTTTGGTTTATTTTCTCTGCACTATCCTTGATTGACTGTGTGAGCCTAAGGAAGTCATTTCATTTATCTAGAATGTTTTTCTTGTGAAAGACACATCAGAGAGGAAGAATTACACCCCAAAATCAACACATAAGATCCTTTTAAGATAGTAATGTCAGTGCTCCTCGAAGTTTGCTAGCCTATCAAATGCTTCAGAATCACATGTGGAGCTTGTTTAAAATACAGAATCCTAGCCCCACACCCAAGAACCACACTTTGATAATGGTGCCCGGGTAACTGCATTGTTAACAGGCTCCCAGGTAATTCTGATGCACACTGGAGTTTGAGAATTACCCATGCATATATTTTTATCCCAAGTATATTAAGGACAAACCAATAAAATAACTGAAAGAAAATATAGATATATGTTAATCTGAATCCAAGGAAAAGATCAGAGAAGATAAGGCCTATCTGAACATTAGAAAAAGAAGAAAAGATGAAACCATAAGGGGAACAATTGGTATATACTATGTAAAAATATTAAATATTCTGTAAAGCAAGACTATAAGTAAAAGTTCAAGGGGAGGTTCTGTATGTCTTAATAAGATGAACTGAACACCATGTAATGCCTTTCACATTACAATATGGGGAAAATATAAACAATAAAATTAATAAAAATTACATTCCTCTTGCACATTTAAAACCTTGCTTGAGGGACTTCCCTGCTGGCACAGTGGTTAAGAATCCACCTGCCAATGCAGGGGACATGGGTTCCAGCCCTGGTCCAGGAAGATCCCACATGCCACAGAGCAACTAAGCCCATGCACCACAACTACTGAGCCTGTGCTCTAGAGCCCATGAGCCACAACTACTGAGCCTGCATGCCACAACTACTGAAGCCCATGTGCCTAGAGCCCGTGCTCTGCAACAAGAGAAGGCACTGCAATGAGGAGCCTGTGCACTGAAACAAAGAGTAGCCCTCTGCTCACCATAACTAGAGAAAGCCCACGTACAGCAACGAAAACTCAATGCAGCCAAAAATAAAATTAATTAATTAATATTTTTTTAAAAACTTGCTTTTAAGAGTCTGTCCTAGCCATTTTGGATTTATCCATTAACAAAGGAGAGTTTATCTGCTTGTCTCAGGGAAAAGGTGGTAAGGTGAAAATAGGGATAAATACTCATTTGCCACTGAGCCTGCCACTCACCATTGGTATTGGTTTCCTGTGGCTGCTGTTTAAAAAAAAAAAACAGAACTTTATCCTCTCACAGTTCTGGAGACTGGGAGTCAGAAATCAATGTCTGGGCAGGGCCAGGCTCCCATTGGAAGCTCTACTGGAGAATCCATTCATTGCAATGTAACCCCTATCAAAGTAAATAATCAAAATAGTGTGGTACTGGCATAAAGACAGACATATAGGCCAATGAAATAGAATAAACATCCAGAAAAAAGCTCACACAGATATGGTCAGATGATTTTCAACAGGGTGCCAAGACCATAAAATGGGAAAAGGACAGTCTTTTCAACAAATGGTGTTGGGAAAACTGGATATCCACCTGCAAAAGAATGAGGTTAGACCCTTACGTTACACCATATACAAAAATTATTTCAAAATGGATCAGAAACCTAATGTAGGAGGTGAAACTATAAAACTCTTAGAAGTAAACATAGGGGGAAATCTTCATGATTTCTCCCTTTGGAAAAAGAATGTCTATTTTATGCCTCTTTCACCACTGAATTTGGAAACATGTAATTTCTTAATTTCACAGGCTCACAACTGGAGAAGAGTTTTGCCTAGGAATGAATTATACCTCAAGTCTCATCCAGACATGATTTAAATGATATTTAGATGAGACCGAACTTGGAGTTGATGCTAGAATGGGTTAATGCTTGGGGCTTGCTGGGATTGGATGAAGTTGTGTTTTTTTTTAATATGAGAAGGACATGAATATTGGGGAGACAGAGGGTTAAATGTTAGGTACTGAACTGTGTCCCATAAATTCATAGGTTAAAACTCTAACCTCCCATATGACCCCGCAATCCCACTACTGGGCATATACCCTGAGAAAACCATAATTCAAAAATAGTCATGTACCAAAATGTTCATTGCAGCTCTATTTACAATAGCCAGGACATGGAAGCAACCTAAGTGTCCATCAACAGATGAATGGATAAAGAAGATGTGGCACATATATACAATGGAATATTACTCAGCCATAAAAAGAAATGAAACTGAGTTATTTGTAATGAGGTGGATAGACCTGGAGTCTGTCATACAGAGTGAAGTAAGTCAGAAGGAGAAAAACAAATACCGTATGCTAACACATATATATGGAATCTAAGAAAAAAAAATGTCATGAAGAGATTAGTGGTAGGACAGGAATAAAACACAGACCTACTAGAGCATGGACTTGAGGACATGGGGAGGGGGAAGGGTAAGCTGTGACGAAGTGAGAGAGTGGCAGGGACATATATGCACTACCAAATGTAAATTAGATAGCTAGTGGGAAGCTGCCGCATAGCACAGGGAGATCACCTCTGTGCTTTGTGACCACGAGAGGGGTGGGATAGGGACGGTGGGAGGGAGGGAGA
>NC_041234.1:77868457-77893573 GCF_002837175.3 Physeter macrocephalus | reverse complement strand
AAGAGCGAAGAGATATGGGAACATATGTATATGTATAACTGATTCACTTTGTTGTAAAGGATAAACTAACACACTATTGTAAAACAGTTATACTCCAATAAAGATGTTAAAAAAAAAAAAAAAACTCTAACCTCCAGTGTAGCTATATTTAGAGATAGGGTCATTAAGGAGGTAAATAAGGTTAAATGAGGATATAGGGTGGGACCACAATCAAATATGCCTAGTATGCTTGTAAGAAGAGGAGGTGAAAAAGGCTAAATGAGGGTATAATGAGATCTGGAGAAAGCAAACCCGCTGACAACTTGACCTTGGAGTTCCAACCTCCAGAACTGTGAGAAATTAAATTTCTGTTGTTAAAGTCACCTAATCTGTGTATTTTGTTATGAAAGACCTAGAAGAAGACCAATACAAGTTATAACACAGTTTGATGGCTGCCAGGGACTGGGGGGAGAGGGTAAAAGAGGGAAACTGCTTAGTAAATAAGGAGTTTTACTTTGGGGCGATGGAAATGCTTTGGAACTAAACAGATGGTGGTTGCACAACACTGTGAATGTACTAAATACCACTTTATTGTTCTCTTTAAAACGGTCCAATTTTCTGGATTTTTTACTGTGGAAAAATATACATAATATAAAAATTACCTTTTAACCATTTATAAGTGTGCAATTCAAGGGCATTAAAGTACATTCACATTTTTGTGGAAGCATCACCACTATTCATTTACAGAAATTTTTCATCATTCCAAACTGAAACTCTGAACCCATTAAACAATAACTTTTCATTATTCCCTTCCCCACAGCCCCTGGTAACCACTATTCTACTTTCTGTCTATATGAATATGACTATTCTAGGGAATTTACATAAGTGGAATCATACAGTATTTGTCTTTTTGTGTCTGGCTTATTTAACTTAGCATAATGTTTTCCAGGTTCACCTGTATTATAGCATGTAGCAGAATTTCATTCCTTTTTAAGGCTGACTCATGTTCTATTGAATGTATATACCACATATTATTTATCCATTCATTTCTCAATGAACAACTGGGTTGCTTCTCCCTTTTGACTATTGTGAATAATGCTGCTATGAACATGGGAGTACAGATATCTGTTTAAACCTCCGCCCTCAATTCTTTTTTGCGTATATACCCAGAAGTGGAATTGCTGGAATATATGGTAATTATATGGATTTTTTAAAGGAAATGACAGTTTCCCACAATAGCTGCACCAATTTACATTTCCACCAGCAGTGTACAACTGTTCCAATTTCTCCATATCCTCACCAACACATTATTTTCTGAGTTTTTATAGTAGCATCTAATGGATGTGAAGTCATATCTCACTGTGGTCTGGGTTAGCATTTCTCTAATGTTGAGCATCTTTTTACATACTTTGGCCACTTGTGTATCTTCTTTGAAGAAATGCCTATTCAAGTTCTTTGTCCAATTATTAGTTGCGCTCTTTTTGTTGTTGTTGAGTTGTACGAGTCCTTTATATAGTCTCGATATTAACCCTTTATCAGATATATGATTTGCAAATATTTCCCAATCCTGTATGTTGCTTATTCACTCTCTTGATAGTGTTCCTTGATGCACAAAAGTATTTAATTTTGATTAATTCAAATTGTCTTAGTTCTGCTGCTATAACAAAATACTATAGACTGGGTAAATTAAACAATAAATACTTATTTCTCACAGTTCTGGAGGCTGGGATGTCCAAGATAAAGGTTTTGGCAGATTCAGTGTCTAGTGAGAGCTCTCTTCCTGGTTTGCAAATGGCTGCTTTCTTGCTGTATCCTTACATGGTGGAGAGAGAGCTCTGGTCTCTTCCTCTTCTTATATGGACAATGATCCCATCATAAAGCCTTCACCTCTGTGATCTCATCTAAATCTAATTACCTCCCAAAGGCCCCATCTCCAAATGCCATCATATTGGGGGTTAGGGCTTCAATATATGAATTTGGGGAGGACACAAACATTCAGTCCATAGTATTCCACCCCTGCTCCCCAAAATCTCATCTAAATAGTATCTAAATGAGATATGGGTGGGATTCTAGGTGTGATTCATCCTGAGGCAAGATTACTCTCCATCTGTGAACCTGTGAAACTGAATAATTTATGTGCTTCCAAAATACAATGTGGAACACGTATAGGATAGACATTCTCATTCCAAAGGGAGAGACAGGAGATTAGAAAGGGGTGATGGGGGACTTCCCTGGTGGCGCAATGTTAAGAATCTGCCTGCAAATTCAGGGAACACGGGTTCGATCACTGGTCCTGGAAGATCCCACATGCCACGGAGCAACTAAGCCTGTGTGCCACAACTACTGAGCCTGCGCTCTAGAGCCCACGAGCCACAACTACTGAAGCACGTGCACCTAGAGCCTGTGCTCTGCAACAAGAGAAGTCACTGCAATGAGAAGCCCACACACCACAATGAAGAGTAGCCCCTGCTCGAGCAACTAGAGAAAGCCCACGCGCAGCAACGAAGACCCAACGCAGCCAAAAACATATAAATAAAATAAATAAATGTATAAAGAAAAAAGAAATGTCACATGCAAGAAGCACCATTTAAAAAAAGAGAAAGAAAGGGGTGGTGGGTCCCAAGCATGTCAAAACCTAGCAAGGTAAATTCCACTACATCTTAAGGCATGAGAATAAACCTCTTTGGTTCCACGCTCTGTCCTTTGAAGTTTTGTTATTTTTCTGAAAAGTTCATCAGCCACTGCTTCATGTTTATTCCTGCACCGTGTCTTCTCAAAGCTCTTGTTTAATTTTTTTAGTTTTGAGTGTGCTATTGCTTTATTCACTGTTCTAAGATACATACGTTAAATGGGAAATGCCTGAGATATCTCCGTCTTACCCCTCCTTGTTATTCGAATGTGACCTCAATAGGTTTCCAATATGTTCACTTTCCCTCTGACATGGGACACGACACCCAGAAAGGTCTTCCTGGCATTGAAGGACAAAAGGCCACTGAATCTAGTAAAACCTGACTCTTGATCAGTAATGCTTTCAGAGAAAAATTTTGATCATAAGGGTGAAAATATAAAAACTAATAAACAAAAACCTCTTTTAAAATGGAGTCAGGAGGCCAGAATGGAAAGCTCTCATGCCCTACCACTCAAAATCAATTGCAGACCCAACAGAAAGAGGAATTAATTTACATCCCCAATAGGAAGGTTACTACTTTACTACCCAGCAGGAAGAAGGAAAAATATCTCCTTGCCTGGTACAGCTCAGCCAATGAGAGATTGTCACAGCTCAGCCAGTGAAAAGCCACTACACTTTGAACTCCCAATTTCCTCCAAAGGACTCTTTGTATATAACAGCTCCTCCCAACTCCCCCTTCTACTCTATTAAAGAGCATTCCTCTCCTCTGTTCTCCAGACTTTGCCTGTGGTTTGCCATAGCTTACATGTCCCGAATTGCAATTCTTTTCTATTCCTCAATAAATCTATTCTGTTGGTAAAATAACTGGCTGTTTTGGGACTTCTCTGGTGGTCCAGTGGGTAAGACTCCACGATCCCAATGCAGGGGACCAGGGTTCGATCCCTGGTCAGGGAACTAGATCCCGCATGCATGCTGCAACTAAGAGTTCGCATGCCACAAGTAAGAAGTCCGCACACCACAACTAAAGATCCCTCATTCCGCAATGAAGATCCCACATGCTGCAACTAAGACCCGGTGCAACCTAATAAATAAATAAATAAATATTTTTAAAAGTTTAAAACTGGCTGTTTTATTGTTTTAGGTCAACAGCACCAATTATCTAACTATTTTGTCTGTGCTTTGGGTGTCATATTCAATAAGTAATTGCCATATTCAATGACATGAAGTTTTTCCCACCTTTTTCTTCCTTGGTGTTCAAAGTTTTAGTTCTTACATTGAGATCTTTGATCCATTTTGAGTTAATTTTTATAAACGGTGTAAAGTAAGGGTCCAACTTCATTATTTTGCATGTGAATATCCAGTTTTCCCAGCACTATTTGTTGAAAAAGCAGTTTTCCCCCCATTGAATAGAAAGTAACTGGAATGAGAAATTCACTAGAGCACCTCATTGGTGGACTGCCTGATGAAAGAGTCAGTGATATTGAAGATAGGAGAATAGAGATTTTTGAGTCTGAGCAACAAAAAATAAATAAATATGAATAAAAGTATACAGACACAGAGAACCCTGAGACACCATCAAGCATACCAACATAGACATAATGAGAATACCAAAAAGAGATGAGAAAGAGAAAATGTCAGGAAAATACATTCGAAGATCAAATATGATGAAAAACACTAATCTATAACTGACTTCTAATCAGAAATTATGGTGATCAGAAGACAGTGGCACATCATTTTTAGAATGTGGAAACAAAATGACTGTCAACCAAAATTTCTTAACCAGAAAATTCTCCTTTAAAATTAAGGATTAATTAAGACTTTCCCAGATAACAAATACTGAGAGAATTTTAAAATATTTAGTACTGTTCTATAAGAAATACTAAACAGAATCCTTCAGGTTGAAATGAAAGGACACTAGATGGTAACTTGAGTCCACATGAAGAAATGAAGAGCACTGGCAAGGTAACTAACTAGGTAAATATAAAAGACAGAGTGTTAGGCCAAATAATGGCCTCCCAAAATATATGCATGTCCAAACTCTGTAACCTATGAATGTTACCCTATATGGCAAAAAGGGACTTTACATTTGTGATTAAGTTAAGGATCTTGAGATGCAGAGATTATTTGGATTATCTGGGTGGACCCTAAATGCAATCACACGGGTTCTTATAAGAGAGAGACAGAAGGAAATTTTAAGCAGACGAGGAAAAAAGTGATGTGATGATGGAAGCTGGGAGACATTTGAAGATGCTATGCTACTGGCTTTGGTGATGGAGGAAGGGGACATAGTCAAGAAATACAGCCCTAGAAGTTGGAAAAAGGCAAGAAAATGGATCCTCTCCTAAAGCCTCCAGAGGCAGTATAGCTCTGCTGATACCTTGGTTAAACCCCATGAAATTATTTCAAATTTATGAACTCCAGAATTATAAGAGAATAAATTTCTGTTGTTTTAAGCCAGTAAATTTGTTGTACTTTGTTACAGCAGCAATAGAAAATTAATACAGACACTATATGTATATTTGTTTATAACTATTTCCTCTCTTATTTGATTTAAATAGGTTAACTATAAAACAGTGTTCATGGGCTTATGATGGCTAAAGATGTGGTTTCCATGACAATAATATCACAAAGCAGGAAGGAGGGAATGCAGGTATATCAGAACAAACTTTTTTATACCATTGAAATTAAGTTAGAATTGACAAAACTAGATTGTTTTAATTTAAGATATTAATTTTAATCCCTAGGGTAACCACTAAGAAAATAATTTTTTAAATATTGTAAAAGAAGCATCAAGAGAATTAAAATGGCACAAAGATATTTTTTCTATCTTTAAAAAAGAATCAATAGTGGAGAAACAGAGGAACAAAAAAGGCAGAAGACATATAAAAACAAATAGTAAAATGGCAGATATAAATCCTACCTTATCCATATTTACGTTAAATGCAAATTGATTAAATGCTCCATTCAAAGGGAAAATTTTAGCAGAAAGGGTAAAAAAGCATTATCCAATTATACACTATCTAGAAGAAAAACATTTTAGGCTCAAAGAAAGAAATAGAATGAAAGTGAAAAGACAGAAAAATATATACCATGCAAAGGGTAACAAAAAAGGAGTGGCTATTTTTAATAGCAGATAAAATAGACTTTAATACAAAAAATGTTACTGGAGAACAAGAAAAGTGTTTATAATGATAACAAGGTCAATCCATAAGGAATATAAAAAAATGAACATATATGAACATCAAAATACTTAAAGCAAAAACTGACAGAGTAAAAGGAAAAAAACAGACACTTTGATGATAACAACTGCAGACTTAAAAAAGACACTCAAAATTTGATGGAACAAGTAGGAAGAATATCAACAAAGAAACAGGACAATTGAATAAAACTACAAACTAACTAGTATAACAGACACCTACAGAATACTCCAAGCAACATCAAAATATACATTCTCGTCAACCACCCATGGAGCATTCTCCTGGATAGATCATACACTAGGCCATAATAAAATCCTATATAAACTTAAAAGGATTGAAATCATACAAAGAATATTCTCTGATCACAATGGAATTAAATTAGTAATCAACAACATAAGGAAATCTGGAAAAGCTGCAAGTACATAGAAATTAAACAATATACCTCCATTTAATCAGAAGAAATCATAAGAGAAATTATAAAGTACTTTGAGATGAATAAAAACAAAAACACAACATACCAAAACATATGGGATGCAGTTAAACAGTGCTTAGAGGGAAATTTATAGTTTTAAATTCTTATATAAAAAGAGATGAAAATCTGAAATCAATCATTTAAATTTCTACCTTAAAACACTAGAAAAAGAAAAGCAGATTAAACCCAAAGAAATCAGACAATTAGAGTGGATATACATGAAATAGAGAATAGAAAAACAATGGAGAACATTATTAAAATGAAAAGCAGGTTCTTTAAAACTATATTTTTTAAAAAACCTACAAACCTATAAGTAGACTGCCAAGGGAAAAGAGATGAGGATTCAAATTAACGAAATCAAGAATGAAAGAGTGGACATCACTCCCAATTCTATGCATTTAAAAAGGATTATAGGGTAATACTATGAACAACTGTATGACAACAAATAAGACCAGATATATGAAATGGACAAATTCACATAAAGACAAACTACCAAACTTGACAAATAGAAATAGAAAGAAAAGTAACATTACTGAAAGTGGCAGGGTATGGAACTCCAGGACTTCATCCCCTGGCCCTCAAAAGCAATTAATAAACTGGCAAAAACCATCAGAATCAACTTTTGCAGAACTCTGGGGTCTAGTCAAAAAATTACAACTGGGGGAAATTTAGTGCAGAAAGAAGCTCCTACTTTGTGGCAAGAAATTTTAAACTGCCTATCTACCATCACCCATGCCCCAAATTGGCAGTAGTTTGTGGATGGCAGCCCACTATCGTGGTTAAGATTGCTAGTGACAGGAGGAGGAATTTGGATCCTATTCTCATAGAATTGTGGTTGATCTTGGTGTGTATGGTGGCAGCCTCAAGGACCAGCACAAAATTTCCCTCTGTCACAGCAGACTGAGAGCATTCCCAGGACTGGAGCTGGAACAGTAGTTTCCTGGGTGGCATTTGCCAAAAGTATTTAAAGTCATAGGTATTGGCCACAGCAGCCTGGGGCAAGGAACAACATTTGGGATAAGCAAGAGACAGACTGAGAAGCCTAGGTAGGAAGGGTTAGGGAAAAGAGATACATGGCGAAACAAGCACTTTTAAACACTCACATGTACTGGGGAATCAAGAAGTTTATGTACATGCCCAAGATTGAACACATGCACAGAAAAGGCCACAGAAGACCCTAAGCATTCACTTTAGTTGGCCTTCAGGCTCTGCACAAGCAGAAAGTAAAGCATTTTAAAAGTGCTCCAGCACACAACTCATCTGTAAAGACTGGGAAAGTAGTTTTTTTTTTTCTTTTGTTGGCTGTAGGCACTTAAAGTAACTCTGTCCAAACACCACTTGACCACTGAGCTAATGAAACACAGACTTCAGTGGCCAAATATGACCAAAAATGCAGAATTTTAAAAAAAGTATTTTTAAAAGTCTCTAAACAAGGAAACAATAACCCACAACAGAGAGCAACAAATCCTGTGAAGTGGGGGAATCTGACTTCTAGAGTTGACACTTGCTAATATTCAAAACACTCAGATTCCAACACAAATTGTGAGGTATATAAAGAAATGAGAAAGTATGGTCCATTCACAGGAGGTAAAATAAATTAGTAGAAACTGACTGAGAAAGTTCATGTATTGGACTAACTATGCAAAGATTTTAGATGAATTGTCTTAAATATGCTCAAAGAGCTAGAGGAAATCCTGGACAATGGACTAAAGGAAATGAGGAGAAGAATGCCTCAGAAGATATAGAATATCAGTAGAGTGATAGAATATAAAGAGAATGAAACTATGAAAAGAAACTAAACAGAACTTCTGGGGCTTAAAAGTACAATAACTACAATGAAAAGCTCAGTAGAGGGGTTCAACAGCATGTTTGAGCAGGGAGAAGAATGAATAAGCTAACTTGAGGACAGGTCAATTGAGATCCTTCAGTCTGAGCAGCAGAAAGTGAAAATAATGAACAAAAATGAACAAAACCTAAGAGACTCATGAGACACCATCAAGCATATTAACATATTCACGATGGGAATCCAAGAAGGAGAAGAGAGATAGAAAAGGGAAGGAAGAATTTTTGAACAAATAATGGATGAAAATTACTCAAATTAGAAGAGAGACAATAATCTGTGCATCCAAGAAGTTCATTAATTCCAATCAGGATAAACTTAAAGAGATCCAAACCAAGACACAGTATAGTTATATCATCAAAACCAAATATATGGCAGTATACTGTAGCAACTATAATATTGTCAATTTTCTAGTTTTTGAGCTGGGTTGTGGTTTCACAAGTGTGAAAGAGGAAAGGGAAGGGAAGGGATGGAAGAAAAGGAAAGAGGGTCAACAGGGGTCAATGATAAGAGTAAGCTGTGAACCAAGGATTTTGATGAAACTGTTCATCTGTGGTCCATAACTTTAAATGTTTTAATACATCTTTTTTTCTTTTTTAACATTTTAGCTGTCTGACATTCTCTCTAGATCAGAATAGGTTAAACGTTGGAGTTCAAGTTTCCAGTGTGGAGAGAAGTGAACAGAGAAGGCGAGAAGGAAGTTGGTAAAATCAGTTTGGGGTTATGGATTTTGAGGTCCCTCAGGGACATTCAGGCAGTGGTGTACAATAGACAGTTAGCAAAGAAGGTCTGAGACTCAGGGGAGGGAATAACCTGGATATGTAGATTTGGAAATCATCTGTGTTTAGAGGGAAATGAACAGAGATCAGCCAGGGAGAGAGAACACGTGGACCAAGAAGAGCAGAGGCTCAGGACATAGCTGCTTCTCAAGGAGGCAGTGCAGTTTCCTGGCGGGCCCCACCACCAGGGCTCTGGAGTCAGGCGGAGCTGGTCTTGAAAGCGGGCTGTGGGGCTCCGTGTGGAGCGCTCTTGGAGAAGTCGGGTACCCTCCCTGTGATCAGCTGTCACAACTGGGGATAAAGGGCATCTCAGAGGGATGCTGAGCGAGGACCTGAGAGGCGCCAGGTAAAGCACCTGCAGTCAGGAAGCCTCCCCCAACCTGCTCTGTCGATAACTCCTCCTTCTCCAACCACCCCGCCCCCCCACAGTCCTCAGCTGTCCGGTCCCCCCGGGATAGGGGGGAGACCGAGCTCCGGTGACGTGGCGCTCACGTGACTGTCCGGGCACCCTGCAATCTGGTCCTGGCGCCGTCGCTCGCGTTGCCCGCGCAGAACCAGCTCCCAGAGCTGCCCGGGTGGCGGTCGAGGGGCGAGCGGGCTTAGGCGAGCCAGAGGAGGTGCAGGCCTGGCCTGGGCACTGCAGGTCAGTGTGAAGTTGGGCGCTGCTGGCGGCCCGGGTGGGGGTGGAAGCGGATGGGACTAGGATCCGGGAGCAGCGGGGAGAGGGGAAGGGGTCCCGAGATGGGTGAGGAGGGGCACGGGGCGCGGCGTGGGCAGGTGGGAGGGAGGACCCTGCAACTGGCCCCGCTGCCTCTTTGACGCCCCTCCTCTGCGCCCTCCATCCATTTTCGAGCCTGAAATGGGGGGAGTGCGCCCGCGCAGTGAGACAGTGAAACCTAGACAAATTCTGGAAATAACCCCCATCTCACACCCTGAGCCTATGAGGAAATATTGATCTCCGCGTAAAGGGGTGGGGGCGGGGCGGGTTGCCTGCCGGGGAGGGGTCCCAGCGACCCAAACAGTTTGTAAAGCATCCTGGTCTGGTCCTGAGGCCTGACAAAAAGATTTGGCGACTGAGCTGCAGTGTCAGGGGAGGTGGGGGAGGCAACGGTGGATGAGGAGGGTCCTGATTGCGTCCTCGGAGCTCCCAGGCCCTTCTCCTGTCTGTCTGCAGGTCTGTGAGGCTGTTGTTCCCAGCATTCTGCTAGGCTACCAAAAGAGGAGAAACTTGTCCAGATCCCCGCAGGTCAGTGAAGGAGAGGGCACTGGACAGGGATCCAGAGCGGTGGGAAGTGTGCAGGGCACGGCCCGGGCAGAATTGGGGGCCCCACTGCCTACTTCCCAACACATTTACACACACTCTGCCATGCTGAGCAAGCGTAGGGGAAAATGGCAGGGTCTGTCTGGGAAATGGTTGGCTCACGTGTGCACGAGGAATGGTGGGGTAAAGGGTGGGCAGAAGGCACACTAGGGGGGCCGGGCCAGGTCCGGGGACCCCTGACAAGGGGCGAGAAGCGACTGCTACTATCCGGACCTGCATTCCATCCCCAAGCCCTCAGTCTCCCTTGTTTCCTCTTTGTATTCTCTTCCCCCTGCCCCATCCCCAGGACAGGAAAAGGAAGGGACACTCAACATGGAAAAACTCTGCAGTGAAAATGAAGGAAAGCCTGAGAACCAAGGCAAGATGGAAAACAAGGGAAAACCAAAAGAAGGAAAACCAGAGAGTGAGAGAAAGCCAGTAAGTGAAGGAAAGCCAGTGAGCGAGGGAAAGCCAAAAGAAGAAAAGCCAGCCAGCGAACCAAGGGCTGCAGGAAAGCGCCCAGCTGGGGATGATGTACCCAAGAAGGCCAAAAGAAAAACCAACAAGGGGCTGGCTCAGTGTCTCAAGGAATACAAGGAGGCCATACACGATATGCACTTGAGCAATGAAGAGATGATAAGAGAATTTGATGAGATGGCCAGGGTGGAGGATGAGGTGAAGAAAACCAGACAGAAATTGGGGGGGTTTATGTGGATGCAAAAAAGTTTACAGGACCCCTTCCACCCGAGGGGCCC
Source organism: Physeter macrocephalus (assembly GCF_002837175.3). NCBI lineage: Eukaryota > Metazoa > Chordata > Mammalia > Artiodactyla > Physeteridae > Physeter > Physeter macrocephalus. The sequence goes on along the minus strand of NC_041234.1, from coordinate 77,882,622 downwards.
AAGGGAACTCAGGGGTGGCTGCAGGGCCCCACAAAGGGGCTTTGAAGACATTCCTTTTGTGTAATGCCCCTGGCAGGCAGTTTACCAGGCCTGTTCTTTAAAGTTTTGCAATTACTTTGCTTTAGGCATCACTCTTGTTATCAACAACCTTTTGATCCAACTAGAGTACTCTGTCAGTAGGGGATTTTTACCCTTGTGCATTACAAAGGCTTTATGATTCTTGGAAAAATAAAGCAGCTTATAATATCATCTACAGAATCGGTCCACTTTTGTAAAAGAACAGAAATTTATATAGTACGTCTATGCACAGGAAAAATAGAAAACTTTGTTCACTAAAAGGTTAACAGTGGTTTTATGAGTTGTGAGATTGTGGGTGATTTATTTTCTTTGTTTTCTTTCTACTCATCTGTTTAATTTTTCCTAAGGAACACAGATTATTTTTCTTATAAAGAAATGCTAAAATATAAAAAAGGAAAGCAATACAAAGAACTGTTTACTGAGTTTATGAAGGCAGTGGAGACACTGTAAATTATTGTTGTCAGAACTTAAAATGTTATGTAAAACTCACATAACTTCTGGACTCGTATCTGGAGGAATCAACTTGGCAGTTATAACAGATCAATTGCTATAAAGAGCAGTCTTGTCATCTGTGAAATGGGGATAATAATTGCCTCACAGGATTGTGGAATGGATTAGATGAGGTTCTGAGTATGTAAGCTGTGTTAGGCTGGCTTCTACCTTTTCCCCTATACTAGCAGGACCAGGACCCCATCAGACACTTGGAAGAGGGTTGATGTACATCTCACCTATGCCCGGGAATAAGTTTCAGGAAGCTAAAAGGTGGGTACAACCCTCCCCTGGGTATTGCCATGTCTGCTGGGCACTGTGCCACTTCTCATGAGTCCTCCATCTTCTTAAGGTCCTCACTGCTGCTGATGGACTGATGTCCTCAAGATGACAAAGCTCAATTGATTTCCCTGGAGTCCCCAGTGAGCCCTAAACCTGCCCCACACCATGACACTGATCGAAGTGAGGATAAAGCCCTTTTCTTCACTTTAGAGTTATACTTATCCAAGTGATAATACCTCAGTGCTCCTTTGGTCACTAATGGATTTCAGATTTTACACACAGCCATCTTTCCATCAGATTCAGATATGGGAAGCTGGGATAAAATTTGAGTGGCGCACACTGTGCTTTTCTCATCAGTCAGTACCTTCTCTGCTCCATTCCTTTTTCCTTAGAGGAAATTATCTCCTAGGAGACTCCTGCCGGGTCCTGCATTACAAGGTTAGCACACTTACCCATACTTGTGGTTTTTAGAGCATTGCTACTCAAATAGTGGTCCATGGACCAGCTGCATCAGCATCATCTGAGAGATAGAAATGCAGGATCTCAGGTCCCCATCCTAGACCTACTGATTCAGAATCTTCATTTAAACAAGATCTTCAGGTGATTCCTGTGCACTTTAAAGGTTGCAAAGCACTGGTTTATAAGGAGACTCTCCTTAGCCTCCCACTCCCACCATCATGTGACATATCTGCCTAAAAGGATAAATACATGTGCTACATAAGATACATCCTGCAGATTATTAAGTAGTCCTGTGTTTGCTGAACTGCAGTTCCACATCCCCAACAGTAGTAGAACCTGAAACAATTTCAATGAGTCAATACCTGAAATTGTTTATTGAAGTAGGGTAGAATAGCATTGGTTAGAGCTAAACAGTAAATATCAGATTGTATCCCAGGTAGGTAGGGTGAGTATTGTTTTGTGAAATTTGTATTTCACTTATATATGTATGTATGTTTGTATACCTTGAGTTGTGATGAAAAATAAATTTCTGATTGTGGGCTAAATTTTTTAAAAATTGAGAAACACTGCTTTGGACTCTGCTTCTCAAAGCACAATTTGTCCTTTTTTTTTTTTTGTGGTATGCGGGCCTCCCCCTGCTGTGGCCTCTCCCGCTGCGGAGCACAGGCTCTGGACGCGCAGGCTCAGAGGCCATGGCTCACGGGCCCAGCCGCTCCGCGGCACGTGGGATCCTCCCAGACCGGGGCGCGAACCCGGTTCCCCTGCATCAGCAGGCGGACGCGCAACCGCTGCGCCACCAGGGAAGCCCAATTTGTCCTTTTTATCCTGGTACCTCTAATGCCTAGTCCAGTGCCTGTCAAGTAATAGGTTCTTAATAAATTTGTAAATGATGATAGCTGAGTTAGGCATTCTTGCCTCAGATCATTCCAGGTCTAGATAAATAACTGTGGACTCTATTTCTCTAGCAGGGTTTACTTGTAGTTCCAAATGAAATGCCATGTAGAAGGGTTTGTACCACAAATTTAACCCTATCTCATTTCATTAATGCATGCATGTTTTTAAAGTGTGCAAATTTGCCACGATAAAATCACCAGAGGACTTTGTTGAAAATGTGAACTCTTGACCCCCACCTCAGATCCACTGAGTGGAGCGCTGGACTCTCCATTTTAAACAAGCTTCCTAGGTGATTCTGATTCACACTAAAGGCTAATATCCACTGACTTATATATTCATTACGATTGCAGTTGTATTAAGTGTAAACCATAAGGTGAGCAGAAGAGTTACAGTGTTTATTTGGTGGGTGTGGGGGAGAGCTGAAGGCCTTTGTAAGGTATAAAAGTTTGGGAGTAAGAATCCATAAAGGCAAGGATTAATATATCTACTGAAGAGAACCTGAAACTTTTTAGAGCAAATCATGACTATAAACAAAGGCAAATGGAACGCATCTCATAGGATGGTGTATTTCCTTCTTTAGATGCCATAACTATGACAGCTAAACAGTTCCATTGCTAAAGAAGACTCATGGGACCTCAAATGCCAAACCTTGCAAATCTGTAGTTTAGCACAGGGCGGGGGGAAAGGATGCAATGTAGCAACAGCATTGAGGATATGTCTCACAGCCAAGAGCTGTCTCATACCCAGAGGTCTAAAGTGGCCAGATGCAAGCTCCAATTGCCTTCCCTCTCTATAAGAGCCCTGGAAATATGCACTTCTTTTGGAATAGGAAACAGTGATGTGTTCACAGAGTACCTTAGAACCAGAGAGCACAAAATGGAGTCTCAGCCCAGGATTCTCTTGCAGTGATGGTTACGTAGGCATATTCTTGCTATGTTGTAGGTCTTCAACAGCAGAGCTCTTGGTGGGGATGTTCACCAAGACCAGGTGCAAACGATCAACCTTTTTGTTACCAATAAGCAAAGCTGACAAGCTGGTACAAACCATCCAAACTCCTCTGACCAATGGTTCTAAAACAACACTCTTAGTATGTTTCATGCCTTTACCATGAGTCAGTAACTCACAGGTACATTTCTTATTTTAGTAGACCAGCTTGGGCAAATCCCAGTCTTGCTGGAATTAACCCTCTAAAAACAATATGCCTTTTACCATCCTCCTCACAGTGTAACAACAGCTGAATAGGGGTACCCTTTCTCACTGCAGGCACAACTCCCAGTGAGTACTGCTAACATGGCCCTCGCTTATTTGCTAGAAATCTCTCCATCTTCCCATTGGGATTCAGTCTCCACCCTCCTCCACCCTGCTCTACATCCCAGGGAATTTGACCTGTATTGATTACATCAAAGGGCTCCCTTGTCCTTTGGGAGTAAGTGGTGGACAATGTGGTCAGGAACTTTACTTCCCAGCTTGTTCCCTGTAGTGTCACCAGATGCTGACTGAGTCTCTTCTCTAAAGTTTCCTGGGGGGTTGCCCTCTCCAAATAGGCTCTGTATCTCAAGCTTTCAGTAACCCCTCTTTCCCTTTGTTCCTCAGGCCTAGATAATCCTACCTTTACTAGCCATGGAGTATTGCACTACCCCTGTGGTTCTCCAGTACCCTTCCCACATCTTTGTATATTGTACTTTTTAAAAACGTCTCAAATTTTCTAATGCAGATGGGCTTCCTCTTTCCTGTCATGCACTTCTCAGATACAGTAATAGATACTAGAAGTTACCCCAGAAATTGGGTTACTAATTTGAGGAGGGAAAAATAACCTCTTTGCAATGGGGGCTGGGAGAGTAGGGGCAGGTGTTAAGAGAGGTTCCTTGGTACATGGCATGTAGTAGTATCACACTTACTCAACAGGTGGCATAGAATGAAGTACAGGTGGAATCCAAAGTTTGGGGAATCAAGCTGCTGTGTCATTTAAGCACTGTGTCAAAAATCATTATCCAAACGGTTGTGGAGTTTCCCATGTTCATCTGATGGTCCTAAAGAATATGCATAGGAAAAAGGAAATTGAAAGCTATATAATACAACAGAAAACACATGTAGAGCTCCAGAAAGACTGCATGGCATGTTTGAAGAAGTTTCTCATCTTAGGGATGGAAAAAAAGCTGAGGACCAAGCTCAGGTCCTCATACTGTCACTGAGTTCCACTGCCAATTAAATGCCCTACCTGCTATGGATTTTACAATAAGGTAAAGACACTAGTAGGGAAAGAGTGGAGCCCTGATATATGGGATAGGGTATTTGTGCAGACATGCTCCAAGGCGTTAAAAATCATTGGTGAGAGGGTCTCGGACATCCTTGAAGATTTCTGTGGGCCTGTGCTCTGTAGGCTGGAGATGATGGTGGAGAATGTTGCAGTGGAATTGGGCTACTTGATCTTAATGTGAATGAAGGGATCTTAGAGTGCTAGAGGTCAGGTGACAGTGCTTAATCATATGTGACAAGGTGAGTGCAACTACTACAATGAGCCACAGGGATAAAATGGTAATTAGAGGATGTTTGACCCACAGGGATCTGTGGTGATGGCTAATCAGAGCATTCTTAAAAATGAAATAATTGGGCAGCCTATAGGATGCTGCCTGACATATTGAGGCAGAAAAAATTCTAGGTCTGCTGTTTCCTAATTCAAGTTGCTGTAGTGGGGTTTTTCAAATTCTCATCCAACTGAGGGGAAGGCAGTTTACCTCTAAGGTAGGACCCGGCAGCCACTGGTGTATACTATGAATCTTACATGAAATCTTTTCCAGTGGAACCTGCAGACACTTTTCAGGGTGACTGTGCCCTAGGGACATAGAAATACCAAGACCTCCTGGGAGTTACTAGCTAAAGGCTCTGAACTGGTGCTAATCTCTAGACTGAGGGAGAGAGAGAGAGGCAAAAGGATAGACAAAACAGAAAAGATTGTGACAGTCTAATGGGATATGGTGGGGAAAAAAATCTAATGTATATACAACTTGAACAACATGGGTTTGAACTGCTTGGTCCACTTATATGTGGATTTTTTTTCAAGAAATATACAAAAATATATGTGTAGAACATTGTGTGCAATATTTATATTGAAGTGGATAGCCTATTCTTACATAGGCATAAGGTGACTGATATAAAATTAATAATGTGTTAGTTTTCTTACTGTTTTATAACTCTGCTTTCAAAGAATTACATTACCATACAATATACCTCTTTCTGTCTCTCTCACAATTGGAGAAACTGTGTATCAGCCTATCATCATCACAGGCAGGTGTTTTTCTTTAATGTAATAATGTTTCAGTGCTGTATTATGAATATGACTGTAATACTATATGCCATAAGAATTTTATAATGGTTCATTCATTAGTGCCTAGGCTACCATGAAGCAATGGTATTGATTATACTATGCTACTATAAAGCAATCATATTGCTGCTTCTTTGTTATCAATGCATGAATCCTTATACCTGTAAATAAATATGAAGTTCTTTTTCACATGATCTTTTCATTTTTGAAGTCTAGTGTTAGTAATACATATAACAGCTACAGTGTTTTGCATCACATAAGACATTATTGATGTAGGCATTGACAGGCTATGTAAACAAACAACGTAAATGTACAGTATTGATAAATACAATACAGTACTGTACATGTATTTTCTCTTCCTTATGATTTTCTTAATAACATTTTCTTTTCTCTAACTTACTTTGTTGTAACAGTATATAACACATATAACACACAAAATATGTGTTAATCGACTCTTTATGTTATCAGTAAGGCTTCCATTCAACAGTAGACTATCAGTAGTTAAGGTGTGAGGGAGCCAAAAGATGTACATGGATTTTCAATTGTGTAGGGGGTCAGCACCGCTAAACCCTGCATTGTTCAAGGGTCAAATGTATAATCAAAGTCTCAGAAGAAGAGGGGATGAAATACTATGAAGAAATAATGGAAGATTGACTTCTGGCATGGCAGCATGAGGAGCCCCACTGACCTGATCCCCAGTGAAAGTAGTAAAAATCATATTTTAAAAAAACGAAATCAGCCATTAAAGGCCTTTGGAAATGGTCCTAAGGACAAATAGCACGCAAAGAAATATCTGCTCAAGAAAATCTACAAAAATTCAGTAAGAGAGCTAAAAGCCTCTAATATTTGAACCAAGACTGCTTCCTCCCCACTTTCCAAGTTCAGTGAGGTGGATACTCCATTCCAGACTGCCATAGCCAAAACACAGGGCTCCCTCTCCCCCACAGCCCGGCTGTGTGAGACTTTGTCAGGTAATAAATGTCTTATTTTAAGCCACTAAATTTAAAGTAATTTGTTACATAGTAATAGAACTAATACAGATATTGGCATTGAAAGTACCAAATACCTAAAATTGTGGAAGTGGCTTGGTAACTGGGCAGTGGGTGGAGGCTGGAAGAACTCTGAGGAACATTATTGCTTTGAACCACCTGTAAGTAAAAATATACACCTCATAGACCCTGCTAGCACAGGTCCAGAAGGATGTGAGGAGCATGTTATTGGAAACTGGAGGCGTGAGATCCTCATATGCTGTTGCAGAATGATTAGTGAAATTATCTCCAACAGTTCACTGGAAAGCAGCACTTGTAAGTGATAAACTTGGACATTTAGCTGAAGAGATTTCCAAGCAAATTGCTGAGGTATGGCCTGGTTTCTTCTTATTATTTATATCAAAATGTGGCAGGAGAGAGACAAATTGAGGGAATATCTGTTAAACAAAAAGAAAATAGGACTTGATGATTTGGGAAATTCCCATTATATTCAAATGGCGAAATACACTAAAATGAAGTGATACCTTCTGAAAGAATGACATAGAGAAAAAGTTGAGTGTGTAACTAGTATAACCTTTTGCTGAAACCTCCAAAAGTTAAAAAAGTCAGAGTATTCAGTCACACAAAGCTCATTTTTCAGCAAAACCCGACAGCCTCTAGGAAGCTTAAGGGGTCTAGAGGTCAGAGACAAAGAAGTCAATAATTTGAAGTATGAGAATGATTTAATGTACCACTTCTGGCTTGGTGATGGAGGCACCATGTGGCAAGGAATATGCACATCCTTTAGGAGCCGAATGCATGCACACTCAGCCACCTCAGCAGGAGCCAAAGATAGAGAAAAATGATCTCAGAAATAATTGTGTGTGTAGATTTTGTCCAGTGGAGTAAAACCCAGTGCAATTTATTCAAGACTAGCAAGGTTCTTAAGAAAATTATATCAATGGAAATATTGTCAGCTTGGAATGAAAGAGAAGAGCACAAAATGAAAGCAGAATATCTGAACCCCCAAATTTTTCTGGTGGGAAGCAGCCTGATAAAGCTACTTAACTGGGAACACATGCTACCTTTAATTAAAAAGGAAGGATGAATCAGAGGACAGAACCAAGAGCTCAGAATACAGAGCTAAGAGTCAAGAGTCCGGAGCCATGAGCACAAAGGGTGAAGCTAAGAGCCACAGAGGATTATTCTCAGGCCTTGAAATCTCATAATGGAAGTCTAGCTCTTTTAAAATAGTGACTCCTTTTTATCTTCCATTTTCCCCATTTTCATCTATAACTGTTATCCTGTGCCTCTCCCATCAGTATATGTTGGGAGTTTTGTGGGCAGAAAATTTGTGTCTTTAGTTTCATAGGTCCACAGAGGAGAGGAATATATTTAGGAACTGCACTTAATGAATTATGACCAAGAATCTCATCCACATCTGGTTTAGATAATTTAGATGATGAGATTTTGACTTCTGAGCTAACACTGTAATGGGATGAGATTCTTGGGAACCTTGGGAGAAGGTGAATGTATTTTGCATTTGGGAAGGATATGAATCTTTGGGGACCAGAAGGCAGACTGTGGTAGGCATAATTTTAAGATGGCCTACCAAATTACCAGCCGATAGTGTATATATATATACCTTCTTCCAGTTATTCAGTCAAACACTAATCCATATATTTCTGTGAAATCATCTTGTAGGTGTAATTAGGGTCTCAAATCAGTTGGCCTTAACATAGGAAGATTATCTAGGTGGGTCTTACCTAATCATATCATCCCTTTAAATAAGGGGTCTAGAGTTAGAGACAAAAAAGTCAGAGATAAGAAGCATGGGAAAGAGTCAATGTGCTATTGCTGGCTTGAGAATAGAGTGAGTCTCATGGTAAAGAATGCAGGTAGCCTCTACAAACTGAAAACAGCCTGACCACCAGCAAAAAAGTGTACGACCACAATCTTACAGCTTCAAGGAACTGAATTCTGAAAACAACATAAATGAACTTGGAAGCAGATTTTTCCCCCAGAGTTACTAGAAGAGAACTTGGTTAGTCTGACATCTTGATGTTAACCTTGTGACACCCTGAGCAGAGAAAATACAACCAAGGTGTGCCAGACTTCTGACCTACAGATGTGTGAGCTAATAAATGAGTGATTTGTTAAGCAGCTAAGTGTGTGGTAATTTGTTGTGCAATAGTTAATGATTATATTTTGAGACATAAATATCTGTACCATCTGTGCCCTTTATGAGTGGCCATCTACAAACCTATTCCTCAGACTTCCTCATCATTAATTTTCCAATTTAATTCTCTCCAAGTCCCTGACCAATCTTTTAATCATTGCACATGAACCAGAGTAGATCCATACCTACCGCCATGATGTCTTCACACAAAAATTCTACCCACTGGTATCATTTCTCTTTCCCACTATTTTCTGAGTCATTCCTGAGTGGGTCTATAGTGCAGCAGACATCCATTTGCACCTACTGTCGACATACCAAGAAGATACATCCATGAACTGGACCACTGTTGTATCCCTCTTTTTCTAACTGATCTTGAGGAACTCCGCATGAGACAATATATGTTTTGAGAGAGAGAGAGAATGAAATAACAGGAGTAGGTCTGTAATTTACTTGTGCCTTCTTTACTTACTCAGGCCCAGTCTTTTAAATCCATTTGCAATTAATGGTAGAAAGCTGGTGCTCACACCAAAGTTTATTATTCAAAAGAGTATATAGAAACAAGTTCATAGTGGATGTCTCATTTGTGCAGAAAATTAAAACCTCATGATCAGATGTTAAGTCTTTACCAAGGACTGGTAGCAAACTACAAGCAGTTTTCAAATGGAGACTAGTTGCCAACAGAAGAGGGCATGTTGTTTTCTCTAAAACACTAGGGTGTGTATTGTAATTCTACTACTGGGGCTTTCTAAGGCTTCATAGACTCTGTCTAGCAGGAATACAATACAATCAGGTCTTCAAAGTCATGACAGAGAAACTTGCCCTACAGCCTGGACCTCCTGTAGATCTTTTTCTTGCTCTGGGCACCACTCAGAACTGAAAATCATAGGGAGTTCAAGCACAAAACCAACATGATATATGTTGTCTCTAAAACCCGAAGCCTTGATTCCCCCAGGCTAAGTGGAGAAAGACCATTTGCTGGTAGCTCAGCTGCTATCCCTCCAGGGCAGCCCCTCATCCCTGACCTCCCACCCTGGCTGGCATGCTTCTGTTCTTTTGTGAGGCTATGCTCCTGTGGCAACACAGAGCCCTTCACTGGGCCCTTTTACAGCACAGATTCCACAGCTGTTTAGTTTCACTTTGCAGAACCTGTCTTCCTGGGTTTAAGAAATTCCACTTTCTCCAGCCCAGGAGCTCTCCTTGGTGCTGCTGAGTGTATATTTCTTTTACTAATGACAGCTCTAGCTGTGAATTGCAGTCGTTCTTATCCAGCCTGTGAAGCCCATGGCTTGCGGATCATTTTGGAATTGTAAGTAACCCCTGTTCGACAACTGAAGTTATTTTTCCAAGGTTATTTGTGTAGACAGAGGCTAAACTTGGAGAAAAATTTGAGTTCCTAAATTAATCATTATTATTTACACTTTTAATAAGTACCTACTATTTGTCAGGTACTGTGCTGGGCACTAGGGATACAAGTATGAAATGGACTGGATATTCTTTGCAATACAAAGAGTCCAGTGCCAAGTTTCTCAATTTTTTAAAAACCACAGCCTACAGTCAGAAATATACTTTTCATCACAACTCATGGTGCACATACATACATACATACATAACTGAAACATAAATTTCACAAAACAGTATTCACCCTAACTACCTTCAATTTGATATTTTATATTTGACTCTAATCAACTTTATTCTAGTTCATTAAAAAATTACAAGTCCTGACCCAGTGAATTAATTTCAAGACCTACTAATGCATGGGGGGAGGGGTAACTGCAGATTGACAAACATGGGTCTGTTTAATAATCTATGATGTGTATCTTATATGGGGCATATATTTATCCTTTCAGGCACATCCTTAATGTGAAGGTGGGAGTGGGGAGCCTAAAAAGAGTCTCCTTCTAAGCCAGTGCTTCTCAAACTTCATTGTGCATAGGAATCATCTGGGGATCTTGTTAAAATGAAGATTCCAACTCAGTAGGGCTGAGTAGGGCCTGGGACTCTGCGTTTCTAATTAGCTCACAGGTTATGCTGATGCAGCTGGTGTATGCACCACATATTCACTGATAAGGATCTAAAAATCAAATATGTTCATGGGTCTGCTGAACTGCTAACACGGGGCCTGACAAGAGTTTCCTGGGAGAGAATTCAACCTAAGAAAGAGATACTGCAGGTGAGATATTAACCTGTGAGAATAGCACAGTTTCTACCATGCAGATATTTCCCCCTTGGTCTAACCTGCAACATCTGAATTTGGTAAGAAGGATGTTTATGTATGCAAAAACACGCAAACCAACAAAATACACATAAATGATCATTTTGCTTAAAAAGAGTCTGAAAGGTATTAGTCTCAAGTAGCACTAGGGGGATACTCACAGGTAACAGGGTAACCATAACTCTAAAGTGAAGAGAGGGCTTTATCCACACTTCTATAGAGGTCAAGGGTAGGTGGGCACTGACTTCAAAGAAATTGATATGGATTTGGTACCTTACACCCTCCAGCTCATTACACAGTATCAATAATGAGTACAGGACCCAGGAGAAGAGGCACAGTGCCCAGCAGACATGGCAGTATCCCGGAGAGAGTGGCACCTATCTCTCAGCTGCCTGAACTTGTTCCTGGGCACAAGTGAGACCTCCCTCAGTTCTCCTCTAAGAGTCTGATTCCATCCATGTACCTGCTACTGCATGAGAGTGGTATGGGAGCCATTCCTCCCCCAGGTATATGGTGCAGGCTAGGTCACAACACATCTCATATACTCAGTACCTCATTTGATCCACTTGGCAGTCCCATGAGGCAAATATTATCCCCATTTTACAGGTGACAACACTGACCCTTGCAACAGTGTGTCTGTTATAACTACCAAGTTGATTCCTCTAGCTCTGGGTACCAGAGTTAATATGAGTTTTACCTATTATTGTACATTCTAACAACAGGAATATTGTGTCTTCATTGCTCTCATAAACTCACTGAACAGTCCAATCACTTATCATGTATAGTTTTCTGGTCTTTGTTTTTATTTTCAGTAAATTTATTTATTTATTTATTTATTTTTGGCTCCCTTGGGTCTTAGTTGCTGCACTCAGGCTTTCTCTAGTTGCGAGCAGGGGCTACTCTTCTTTGAGGCGTGCAGGCTTCTCATTGCAGTGGCTTCTCTTGTTGTGGAGCACGGGCTCTAGGCACGCAGGCTTCAGTAGTTGTGGCTCACAGGTTCTAGAGCACAGGCTCAGTAGTTGTGGCGCATGGGCTTTGTTGCTTCGCAGCATGTGGGATCTTCCCGGACCAGGGATCGAACCTGTGTCCCCTGCATTGGCAGGCAGACTCTCAACCACTGTGCCACCAGGGAAGTCCCTTAGTTGTTTTTTAATGACTAACATAATGCATATCATTTAGGAAAAAGCAGAGATGAGTGAGCAAAGAAAAGAAAGATAAAGAATCACACATGGTGGGAGCCATAGGATGGTAAAGGACTCAGAGAAGGGATAGCAGTGCCCATTGACATGGTTACAACTAGCAGAAGACATGGGGATGGGCACAGCTGCAGAGGAATGGTGTGGAGGTACCATCAGGTGACTGGACTTATTTTTGAGTGCAGGTGAGACCTATTTTTGGCTACCATGCAAGAAAAGAGCATCACTTAATTTTTAGAGTTTTCTCTGTGCACAGATGCATTACACAAGCATTTATACTTTTACAAAAATGGTTTGATACTATATATTCGATTCTGAAAACTGTTTTTTCTTTATTGTTATTTTACAGTGTACCATGAACATCTCTTCCATGCACGTGGGTGAAAATCCCCTACTGAAACACAGAGAGCACTGTAGCTGGATCAAAAGGCTGCTGGTAACGAGAGTGACACCTAAAGCAAAGTATCAGCTTAAGGTTAAAGCACATAGCCTGGCAAATGCCTGCCAGGGAAAGCAGGGTCAGCGATATTCTCATCAGAGGAGTCAGAATTGAAGGCCAAAGGCATTAAAGGTATGAGATGTCATGTAAGCCCCTTTGTCCCCTACCTCCGCCCCTCACTACCCTGACACCCCGTTGGCCCCTTGGGGTGAATGGATCCTGTACATCTCTTTACATCCAATGAAAGTCACCTATTTTCTGTCTTTTCCTTAGCTCTTCCTGAGCCCTTGACATATCTGCACATTCTCTCATCATCTCCTCACTGCCCAGATGCCTTTCCTGTAAGTTGTCCTGATAGTCCTTGGGGGAATCGTCCATCCCCCTGACCGTTTTTCTTTTTGCTTTCCGGGGCACATAGTCTTCAGCGGGGCACTTTTCGGCAGCCCGCGGCTGACTCTCTGGCTTTGCCTGGGATTCCCGCTTGCCTTCACCGTGTGGTTTTCCCTCAGCTTCAGACTTGCCCTGCTTTTCTCGCTTCCCCTCATCTTCTGGTTCTCCCTCGTCTTCTGGCCATCCCTCATTCTGGAGCTCTCCCTTGTGTTCTGTCTTCCCCTCCACTTCCGGCTTTTCTTCCTCACCTGACTTTCCTTCATTTTCAGGCTCTACTTCATCTTCTGGCTTTCCCTTGCCTTCCAGCTTTTCTTCATTTCCATTGCAGAGTTTTTCCATGTTGAGATGTCCCCTCGTTTTCCTGTCCTGGGGGATGGGATGGGGTGGGGTGGGGGAGAGAGACAAGAGAAAACAAGGGAGACTGAGGGCTTGGGGGTGGAATGCAGGTCTGGATAGTACTGGCATCTCATCCTTGTCAGCGTTCCCCTGACCTGGCCCAGCCTAGTGTGCCTTCTGGCCACCCTTTTCCCCACCATTCCTCCTGCATTGAGAGCCAACCATTTCCCTGGCAGGCCCTGCCACCTTGTACCATCCTTCAGCATGGCAGGAAGTATGTATATTATATATGGGGGGATGGGCAGTGGGGCCCTCAAATTCTGCCCAAGCTGTGCCCTCCACACCCGGCCCCCAGCCCTGTGCCTGTCCAGTGCCTCTCCCTCCTTTCACTGACCTGCAGGGTTTCTGGACAGCTTCCTCCTTTTCTAGCCTTGCAGAGTGCTGAGAACAGACATGCAGACCTGCAGACAGGAGACAGAGAGCGGCTGCATGGTCAGCGGATTGAGGTCCCTTTCCTGAATCCGGGCCGTCCTCATCCAACGGTTCCCCCCGACCTCCCTTGACCCTGCACCTCAATCGCCAAATCTTTTTGTCAGGCCTCAGAACCAGACCAGGATGCTTTACAAACTGTTTGGGTCGCTGGAACCCCTCCCCGGCAGACAACCCGCCCCACCCCCACCCCTTTACGCGGAGATCAATATTTCCTCATAGGCTCAGAGTGTGAGAGGGGGGTTATTTCCAGAACTTGTCTACGTTTCACGGTCGCACTGCTCCCCCCCGTCCCCCCAACCCCATTTCGGCTCGAAAATGGATGGAGGGCGCAGAGGAGGAGCGTCGAGGAGGCGGTGGGACCAGTTGCAGGGTCCTCCCTCCCCACCTGCCCACGCCGCGCCCCGTGCCCCGCCTCACCCCTCTCGGGAC
>NC_041234.1:77858890-77868251 GCF_002837175.3 Physeter macrocephalus | reverse complement strand
GGAGGGGCGTCGAAGAGGCTGCGGGGCCAGTTGCAGGGTCCTCCCTCCCCACCTGCCCACGCCGCGCCCCGTGCCCCTCCTCACCCATCTCGGGACCCCTTCCCCTCTCCCCGCTGCTCCCGGATCCTAGTCCCATCCGCTTCCACCCCCACCCGGGCCGCCAGCAGCGCCCACCTTCACACTGACCTGCAGTGCCCAGGCCAGGCCTGCGCCTCCTCTGGCTCGCCTAAGCCCGCTCGCCCCTCGCCCGCCCCCCGGGCAGCTCTGGGAGCTGGTTCTGCGCGGGCAACGCGAGCGACAGCGCCGGGACCAGATTGCAGGGTGCCCGGACAGTCACGTGAGCGCCACGTCACCGGAGCTCGGTCTCCCCCCATCCCAGGGGGACCGGACAGCTGAGGACTGTGGGGGGGGCGGGGTGGTTGGAGAAGGAGGAGTTATCGACAGAGCAGGTGGGGGGAGGCTTCCTGACTGCAGGTGCTTTACCTGGCGCCTCTCAGGTCCTCGCTCAGCATCCCTCTGAGATGCCCTTTATCCCCAGTTGTGACAGCTGATCACAGGGAGGGTACCCGGCTTCTCCAAGAGCGCTCCACACGGAGCCCCACAGCCCGCTTTCAAGACCAGCTCCGCCTGACTCCAGAGCCCTGGTGGTGGGGCCCGCCAGGAAACTGCACTGCCTCCTTGAGAAGTAGCTATGTCCTGAGCCTCTGCTCTTCTTGGTCCACGTGTTCTCTCTCCCTGGCTGATCTCTGTTCATTTCCCTCTAAACACAGATGATTTCCAAATCTACATATCCAGGTTATTCCCTCCCCTGAGTCTCAGACCTTCTTTGCCAACTGTCTATTGTACACCACCGCCTGAATGTCCCTGAGGGACCTCAAAATCCATAACCCCAAACTAATTTTACCAACTTCCTTCTCGCCTTCTCTGTTCACTTCTATCCACACTGGAAACTTGCACTCCAACGTTTAACCTATTCTGATCTAGAGAGAATGTCAGACTGCTAAAAAGTTAAAAAAGAAAAAAGAAAAAAATGATGCATTAAAACATTTAAAAATATGGACCACAGGTGCACAGATGCATTGTGTAACCCATGTTTGTCCCTCTTCCTTCTCTTCCATTCCCTTTCTTTTTTTTTCCTCTTTCACATTTGTGAAACCACCACCCAACCCAAGACTAGAAAACTGCCAATAGTGTAGCTTCTACAGTGTTGTCACAGACACACATATACGTGTGTATACGTATACGTGTGTCTGAGTGTTCATATGTGTAACTATGGGACTCCACCATTTCTATTTTGATTTGCAAAATACCACATCTTTTTCACACAATTATGAATTACATGTGTGACACAACCAATTCTGATTATATTTCTGATGCATGTGTTTCTTAATTTAGTAAAGCATTTATCTTCCTATAACATTTTGTTCTACCAAAATGTGTATTCTCATTAACACATTAACACCACATAGCAAGTAATTTTATCCTCAAAGTTGAATTTATTAACTGAATTCACAATGCCATTAATAACAAGGCTACATGTTTCCCTTTCATCAATAATACAAAAAAAGCATTATTATTGTATTATTATTCCATTAATTTGATGAAAGTAATATCAAATCACTGTTGCTAGTAACTGAGTTTCTTTGTAATCATCAGATGATGCTGATTTTAAACTATCATCAATAATTGTTTCCTAAGTTCTTTTGCTAACAGAGCCAACATATTAGGAGCTATTGCTCCTATCTTTGAACATGCACACAAAAACTTGGGATTCAAAATTTGAATAATTAAATTAGAAGAAAAATAATTTCTTCTAAATTAGAAGTTCTGTTCATAGAATGAGAAGTCAACACAACTTCTGCATCTGTATGTACTAAATTGACATATTCTTTTTAAAATAACTGCTACCTTCTGAAGTAGGTGTGAATGTTTTGTTAGCAGGTTTGTAGATTTGGGTTTTCTTGAGGTCAATAATATCACTACAGTCCCCTTGGTGCATAGTAAATGTCAGCAAACATTTTGTGGGAGTTAAATGTTTATCACCAAAGAAAACAAAATTCGTTACTTAATTTTTGATTCAGTCTTGTTCAAAGATTGAAGAATCATTTCCAACAATAAAATATAGATGTAGATTTACACTGCATAATAAATGACAAAACCACTGTACCAAGGATGTTCAAGCTCCATGGCAGCACAGATCAGCTTTTACTTCCCTCACATATTTCTCATACATTTTCATGCATTTTAAATGTCCTTGGCATGGTCATGGCCCAACTAGCTAATCACATATAACCAGCAAAGGTAGCAGCATCAAATGCTTTTGTCACTACCACTCAAGACAAAAAGGGGCTCACTCTAGCTTCTCCTGTGTGAGTTTACTTCATTTTAACAGTGAATACCCTGCATGTTGTCCTTGAAAGGGACGTGTTAATTATGTTGAATTAGAAAAAAGACTTTGCAAATGTGATTAAGTTAAGAATTTTGAGACAAGAAGAATATCCTGGATTATCCAGGTAGGCCTTAAATATAATTACAAGTGTCCTTATAAGAGGGAGATAGAGGGAGATTTTACTACAGAAGAAGGCAATGTGACAACTGAAGCAAGGTGCTAAATTGCTGGCTTCAAAGATGGAGTAAGGAGCCATGAGCCAAGGGATGCAAGGAATGCAGCTCTATAAACTAGAAAAGGCAAGAAAATGGATTCTCCTCTAGATCCTCCAGAGGGAACACAGCCCTGCCAATAAACTTGATCGTAGCCCAGTAAAACTGATTTTGAGCTTTTGACTTCTGCATCTGTAAGATAATAAATGTGTATTGTTTTAAGCCTTCAAGTTTGTGGTTATTTTTTTACAGCAGCATTAGGAAACTAATACAAGTAAACAAGGTCTACTAAACCCATTCTGACTTACTTTTGTAACAAGGAAGAACAACTCTTACTCTATCTTGAACCTATTTTAGTTCTTACCTTTGTATTCTGTTGTTAGTTGCCTTTGCTTAGTCATGCTAGCTCTGCAGTAACCACATTAATCATTGAAGGAATTTGCCTGCAGCTTGGGGTGTAGGCGATAGCTCCCTTTTGAAAAAACTCTACCTCCCTGAGGTGATAAGGAAACAAGAACAAGAAAAATTAACATTTGTCTTATCTAGTGCTGCAGGAACATCTTGACCAGACCTGATTAACTTCAATGGGATTCAACCAACCAAGAACAAAGAAGTTTCATAACCTCCCTCAGACCACCACCCATGCACAGCTGCTTGAGGCTATTCCTCACCACCTGACCTCACCTCCTCCTGCTTCTCCTTTTGCTAGCATAGAAGAAGCTTGAATTCTACCCCAAATTACCATGGCTCTTTAGGACATTAGTCTGCCATCTTCTCAGTTTGCTGGCTTTCCAAATAAAGTCGATTTTCCTTGCCCCAACACCTTGTCTCTCGATTTATTGGCCTGTCTTGTGGCAAGTGGTATGAGCTTGGACTCAGTAACACTTCAATGTAAATATCAGCAATAATAATACATTGTTTAACAATGAAGATTTTTGGACAAATGTTAAACTATAGGGGATGCCAGGTCAACAGACAACCCTTCTGTTCAGGGCAGATCAGGAAGTATTTTTATCCTAGAGGTAATTCATGTAAAGCCACATGCCCCACTGCCTGGCACATAGCAAGTGTTCAATTGGGGGTGAGTTTTCTTAGTTTCCTAAATGAGAAAAACTATGCCTTTTTAAAACCTATTTTTAGACAATTGTAGATTTACAGGTACTTGTAAGAAACAATAGAGAGAGATGTCTTATGCCCCTTACCAATTTTCCCTCAATGGTAACTTGTGTAGCTACGATAAAATATCACAAACAGAAAATTGACATTGATATGATGAAATAAAATTCATAGTTTAAGGTAAGACAAGAAAAATTTAAACATAAAAATTTTTCTCCACTTCTTTGGTACCCACCCTCTCCTCTAGTGTGCATTGTGCATCTGTATTATGCATTGACCAGACCTCCCCAACAGCAGAAATACCTGCTCAACCACAAAGGACAATTTTTCTTTTTCTGATGCCAGCCATGTAACTCCTTAGAAGATAACATTCCTTCCTTAATCATGTAAGGGGTCATGATGACCCACCATTCACCTTGTACGTACAAACATCTTTGGTGAACTTTATATACAATGCCAATATATTACTTCCCTTAAAGATCGTTATTGGTGAAGAACAGGCTGGTCATATGACCCGGGGAGATACTGGGCACCCCACCTAATGGAAGGTCTTAGCTTAAACACTTACTTATGACCTTACTAATATTACTATGTATATTACTTGTATTCTGCCTATTTTATGATTGTTTTTTTTCTTGCATTACCAAATGTGTAACTGAGCCTCCAATAAAAATAATGAAGACTAGGAGACTTGAAACAATTGACCAAATATGTAATTCTATATGAGAATAATGATTGTAATAGCGTAACACTAGATATGTGAAGAAGCAACAAGAGGGAATTTTTTCCTGGACCATAACAAACTAGTAAGACATGCGGTCTAGAGAGTTTTAGCTACTGTTAATAGGGCTTAGTCCAATAATAGCACATTAGTGGCCTGTCAACAAAATCCTGGCCTGACATGGGAATGAGCATTTCTAACACCATGGGACAAAATGGTCATGAAATATCTCCCAACCCTTGGTCATATTTATGACTATGAGGGAGCTGTGCCAACTAAAGAAGTTTGCTTACCATGAGGCTCCACAAGTCTCTGACCTTCAACACACCCTGAAAGGAGTTCAGGGTGGAGATCAGGAATGAGGCACTCTGTGCTCTGGGAAAAGCAGCAGAACTGGCCTTCAGATAGCTAGATATTATCAGGAGAAAAATTTTATGAATCCAGTTTCTTGCATCTTCTCATACTTAGAAAAGTACTAAAACCATTAACTAATATATCTGTCCCTTGCGAATAGCAATAAACTTCTACCAAGATGTGTGCTTAATTGTATATACCTCTTCTCTAAAATCACATATATACTGGTCTCCCCTCTTACCTCTTTGGAACAGTACCCAGTGCTTTCTGAAAGACTGTCTCCTGGGTTGTAATCCTCAGGTTAGCTTGAATAAATTTTCCATTTCTTTCTTAGATTGACTGTTGATTAATTTTTTTGTCAACAGATATAACCGACCAACCTTATTCAGATTTCACCATTTTACATGCACTCATTTCTGTCTGAGTGTGTGTATTTAGTTATATGACATTTTATCATATGTGCTTTCCCAGATGGGATCTCATAAACCCCTACATCTATCTGGTATGTTATCCAAAAAACAACCAGCACAGGGGAGATTACTTACCCAAGACCCTATGGTGTGCCTGGTCCCCAATGTTCTATTGCAATGCTCCTCTGCAAAGCTCTTCTTTACAGGTCACATTGCACAAATATTCTTGAGAAAATAACATAGAATTAAAAAGTAGCGTGGGGAAATATATGAAATAAAGTGGGATGCGGTGATGGTTTTCTTTTGCAAACCCTATGGAACTGGCCCAGTGATTGTTTTTCTTTTTTCTAAATTATCAGAGAGATCACATCCATACATAGAAATGACACTGAAGTTAATACTTAATGGAAACTTGTACATTTTCTTAATTAGCATTTCCACATGATTAACATGTAATCATGCTATTTGGATTATCTTTAAAGGAAGGATGGATGTGAGAAAGGAAGGGAACTAACGTCTGTTGAGTACCAAATAACCATATGCTGTGTATGACACTTGAAATATTTTGCTTTTTTGCTTCTCACATTAATTGTCTGATATAGATAAAATTATTCCCATTTTACAAATGAGAAGAAAACTCAGAAACATCAGGTAATTTTTAAACATCTTCCCATAGGTATAGTGATCACAGAAAAACTAACTCTGAGCCAGTAGTTCTCCTCAAATAACACACTGAATCCTTTTTATTTTGTGGTCATGCGGGACGTAGGGATAAGTGTTTTGAAACGTGTATGTTCTTTTTTGTGTGTGTGGCTGTGTTGGGTCTTCGTTGCTGCACGTGGGCTTTGTCTAGTTGTGGCGAGTGGGGGCTACTTTTCTTTGCAGTGCATGGCCTTCTCACTGCAGTAGCTTCTCTTGTTGCAGAGCATGGGATCTAGGCACACAGGCTTCAGTAGTTGTGGCTCACGGGCTCTAGAGCACACGCTCAGTAGTTGCAGTGCACGGGCTTAGTTGCTCCGCAGCATGTGGGATCTTCCCGGACCAGGGATTGAACCCCTGTCCCCTGCATTGGCAGGCAGATTCTTATCCACTGCGCCACCAGGGAAGCCCAAAATGTGTATGTTCTTGTTGATAATTCATGCATGTATGGATGGATACTAATAATTTTCTTTCTTCAAGTGGTCATTTCCAATAAATATAAGCATCTAGATCTCAGAAGAAAGATCTGGAACATGAATTTTGGCTGTAGTGTCTGGCAAATAATAAAAACCCAATAAATATCTGTTGAAATAATAAATATATGTATCAGTGAAAGATATTAGCCATAATTCCTTAAGAGCCCCTATAACAAAATAGCAAAATGGACAAAATTTGTAAACAGTGCACAAATGATGAAATGTAGCTGGTCAATAGCTACAAGAAAAAGTTCAAACTTACTAATAATTTAAGGAATGCAAATAAAAGCATCTAAGTAAACTTTTACCACCTATCATTTGACAAAAATTAAGTATAGAAAGAAGCCCCAAAAATGGACCAAAATTTACACAAGAAGAATTTTTAAATTGGCTCTGTATGTGTGTGGAGAGAGAGAGAGAGAGAGAGAGAGAGAGAGAGAGAGACTCAATTTCAATACAAATCAAGGAAATAGAAGCACACTTATCAATTAGACATGAGTTTAAATATTTTGGTGACACCAGGAAGAGAAGTGAAGTGAAGAAATGAGAATTCTCATATACTTTTTGAGAGAGTTTAAATTATTGAAATAAAATCCCAGGGAATATATGTGTAAGCATGTAATATAGGGAAATTTTCTCACATGTACAAGAATAGGCTGGCAGAAGGATATTCGCTTCAGCATTGCCTGAAACAGAAAACAAAAAGGGGTGAAATAAGCAGTCCAAAACCCTTTGTCTGCTTGTCTATCTATCTATCTATCTATCTACCTATCTATCTATTCCTTACTTAGATAATTTCAACTAGTTCATGATATCTATACAATTAAGACTCGCCAAGTCCATATCTCACTCCTGATATCTAGGTAATATTATTTGACTTGTTCTGCAATTCATTCTTTTCCCTTTAAAATGCATTTCAGAGAACTTTCCATTAATGAACGCACTTCATAATTTATTTAAATATTCTACTTCTTTATGAAAATTTAGATTGTTTCCAATTTTCTTTACCTCTACAGGACACAGCTATGCTACATTGCTTAACTTCCCTTGTAATTAGGTGAAGGTCATGTGTAGCAAGAAGTTTTGGTGTCTCCTATCATATCTCCTTGGCATGCATCCACAGCTATCATGGACAGTTGCCTTTGAGCTCACACTGATAGCAGCAGTGTCCTACGCAAGTAGGCCACTTTCATTCACGTTCTTGTATCAAATTCTTCTCATTCGACTCAAGCAACCCTCATAACCCCCACAGAATCTCATCCTTGAATTGCAGGGGAATTAATGCCCTCCCCCACCCCCGGAGCAATCCTTAACCAACAGAACATGGAGACATGGAGAGATAAATAAACCTTCCAGCCCTCCAACATTTTAGCAGACAATTCTGGGAGACATATTGTATGCTTCTCAGAGGTCACAGCTAACCCTAGTCTCTATTACTTAACTACAGCAGTCATGTTGACAATGCACCATTATATTGGCTTTAACTCTTTCTTGACTCAATTCTGGCTCTTACCTCTTTGTTGCTTCCTGGGATCACCTCCCAAATAAACTATCAGCACCCAAGTTCTGCTTTGGGGGGAACCCAAACTGAAACACAGAACAATGGAGTTTTATCCAATGGATGTGGACAGAAGTGATATTTGTCACTCCTACATCTGGCTTCTAAAAACCTCCCAAGCAATATTCCATGCCCTCACTCTCTGTCAGCAGAGAATTTGTCATAGATCTCTGAGTACCAAGGGAGTGGCAAGGCTACAGGATGGAAGGACCTGGGTCCCTGTAACCCCCTTGCAGGAAAGGCATCCATGAAAAAAACCTGACAAGTAACACCAGAGTTGGACTCTTTTATGAGAGAAGAATAAACTTATATTATATTAAGTCAAAGAAAAATTAGCACTGTATGCTATACCGTCTTGAAAAATACAATTGGGTACCACCTTTTTTTTCCATTGGTAACAGTTTAGAAGTTATAAATGATTTCTCATTGTTTCCTCATAATGAGAGTGCAGGCATCCAGATGATGGGAGAAAATATCTCTCTGGTTGGTCTTAAGTTCAAAGGTTTGGGGACAGAGGTTCTCTTCTTTCTAGGGTGATTCACAAACTCATAAGAACTGTTCCACAGTGTGCCTCTGAGCAGATCCTAATCCAGTTCCCCACGCTGGGAAGACAGACTTGCCTTTGACTCACCTGATGAGCTCACTGAGAGACGGCACCAGGACAGCAAGCTGTGGTGTTTGCCTAACTGCTGCTCCTGGACTGCTCTGTATGTTAATACATTTACAGGAAAATTCTGGACACATCCCACAGTCGCCAGTGCAGACATCCTCAGAGCATACATCACCCAGCAGCTACATCCATCAGGATTCCAGCTACCTGTTGCCTCCCTGAGAGGCAAACATTCCAAAAGTATTAGCACTCCTTTGGTACACGAGTACTCATTTGTCTATTCACTAATAACTAACTGCATATTGAGCTTAAGACCCATAGAGTTCCATTACAAGTGTCTCATTAAATCTATAGAGTACATAGGAGGGTAAGGAGGGAAATGAATATATGGGAAAATTCAAGGATTAAATCTGAGAAGAGATGGCTCTTTAACATTAACTTTTTTTTCCTTTATTTGTTTATTTATTTTTTAACATCTTTATTTGAATATAATTGCTTTACAATGGTGTGTTAGCTTCTGCTTTACAACAAAGTGAATCAGTTATACATATACATATGTTCCCATATCTCTTCCCTCTTGCGTCTTCCTCCCTCCCACCCTCCCTATCCCACCCCTCTAGGTGGTCACAAACCACCTAGCTGATCTCCCTGTGCCATGCGGCTGATTCCCACTAGCTATCCACCCTACATTTGGTAATGTATATATGTCCACTCCACTCTCTCACTTCGTCATAGCTTACCCGTCCCTCTCCCCATATCCTCAAGTCCATGCTCTAGTAGGTCTGTGTTTTATTCCCGTCCTACCCCTAGTCTCTT
>NC_041234.1:77858198-77858484 GCF_002837175.3 Physeter macrocephalus | reverse complement strand
TTCCCACCAGCAGTGCAAGAGTGTTCCCTTTTGTCCACACCCTCTCCAGCATTTACTGTTTCTAGATTTTTTGATGATGGCCATTCTGACCAGGGTGAGATGATATCTCATGGTTTTGATTTGCATTTCTCTAAAGATTAATGATTTTGAGCATTCTTTCATGTGTTTGTTGGCAATCTGTATATCTTCTTTGGAGAAATGTCTATTTAGGTCTTCGGCCCATTTTTGGATTGGGTTGTTTGTATTTTTGTTATTGAGCTGCATGAGTTGCTTATAAATTTTGGAG
>NC_041234.1:77856139-77857957 GCF_002837175.3 Physeter macrocephalus | reverse complement strand
AGATTGCTTTTGCTATTTGGGGTCTTTTGTGTTTCCATACAAATTGTGAAATTTTTTTTTCTAGTTCTGTAAAAAATGCTAGTGGTAGTTTGATAGGGATTGCATTGAATCTGTAGATTGCTTTGGGTAGTAGAGTCATTTTCACAATGTTGATTCTTCCAATCCAAGAACATGGTATATTTCTCCACCTATTTGTATCATCTTTAATTTCTTTCATCAGTGTCTTATAGTTTTCTGCATACAAGTCTTTTGTCTCCTTAGGTAGGTTTATTCCTAGATATTTTATTCTTTTTGTTGCAATGGTAAATGGGAGTGTTTTCTTGATTTCACTCTCAGATTTTTCATCGTTAGTGTATAAGAATGCCAGAGATTTCTGTGCATTAATTTTGTATCCTGCTACTTTACCAAATTCATTGCTTAGCTCTAGTAGTTTTCTGGTAGCCTCCTTAGGATTCTCTATGTATAGTATCATGTCATCTGCAAACAGTGACAGCTTTACTTCTTCTTTTCCGATTTGGATTCCTTTTATTTCTTTTACTTCTCTGATTGCTGTGGCTAGAACTTCCAAAACTATGTTGAATAAGAGTGGTGAGAGTGGCCAACTTTGTCTTTTTCCTGATCTTAGTGGAAATGGTTTCAGTTTTTCACCATTGAGAACGATGCTGGCTGTGGGTTTGTCATATATGGCCTTTATTATGTTGAAGAAAGTTCCCTCTATGCCTACTTTCTGCAGGATATTTATAATAAATGGGTGTTGAATTATGTCAATAGCTTTCTCTGCATCTTTTGAGGTGATCATATGTTTTTTTTTCCTACAGTTTGTTGATATGGTGTATCACGTTGATTGATTTGCATATATTGAAGAATCCTTGAATTCCTGAATAAACCCCACTTGAACATGGTGTATGATCCTTTTAATGTGCTGTTGGATTCTGTTTGCTAGTATTTTCTTGAGGATTTTTGCATCTATGTTCATCAGTGATATTCGCCTGTAGTTTTTTTTCTTTGTGACATCTTTGTCTGGTTTTGGTAACAGGGTGATGGTGGCCTCATAGAATGAGTTTAGGAGTGTTCCTCCATCTGCTATCTTTTGAAAGAGTTTGAGAAGGATAGGTGTTAGCTCTTCTCTAAATGTTTGATAGAATTCGCCTGTGAGGCCATCTGGTGCTGTGCTTTTGTTTGTTGGAAGATTTTTAATCACAGTTTCAATTTCAAGTGCTTGTGATTGGTGTGCTCATATTTTTTATTTCTTCCTGGTTCAGTCTCGGCAGGTTGTGCATTTCTAAAAATTCGTACATTTCTTCCAGGTTGTCCATTTTATTGGCATACAGTTGCTTGTAGTAATCTCTAATAATCTTTTGTATTTCTGCAGTGTCAGTTGTTACGTCTCCTTTTTCATTTCTAATTCTACTGATTTGAGTCTTCTGCCTTTTTTTCTTGATGAGTCTGGCTAATGGTTTATCAATTTTGTTTATCTTCTCAAAGAACCAGCTTTTAGATTTATTGATCTTTGCTATTGTTTCCTTTTTTGTTTTTCATTTATTTCTCATCTGATCTTTATGATTTCTTTCCTTCTGCTAAATTTGGGGGTTTTTTGTGCTTCTTTCTCTAATTGCTTTAGGTGCAAAGTTAGGTTGTTTATTGGAGATGTTTCCTGTTTGTTAAGGTAGGATTGTATTGCTATAAACTTCCCTCTCAGAACTGCTTTTGCTGCATCCCATAGGTTTTGGGTCATCGTGTCTCCATTGTCATTTGTTTCTAAGTATTTTTTGATTTCCTCTTTGATTTCTTCAGTGATCACTTTGTTATTAAGTAGTG
>NC_041234.1:77853985-77854704 GCF_002837175.3 Physeter macrocephalus | reverse complement strand
TAGTTATTCTGCTATTGATCCCATCTAGAGTATTTTTAATTTCATTTATTGTGTTGCTCATCATTGCTTGCTTCCTCTTTATTTCTTCTAGGTCCTTGTTAGACGTTTCTTGCATTTTGTCTATTCTATTTCCAAAATTTTGGATCATCTTTACTATCATTATTCTGAATTCTTTTTCATGTAGACTGCCTATTTCCTCTTCATTTGTTAGGTCTGGTGGGTTTTTACCTTGCTCCTTCATCTCCTGTGTGTTTTTTTGTCTTTTCATTTTGCTTACTGTGTATGGGGTCTCCTTTTTGCAGGTTGCAGTTTCGTAGTTCCTGTTGTTTTTTGTGTCTGTCCCCAGTGGCTAAGGTTGGATCAGTGCGTTGAGTAGGTTTCTTGGTTTGGGGGACTAGTGCCTGTGTTCTGGTGGATGAGGCTGGATCTTGCCTTTCTGGTGGGCAGGTCCACGTCCTATGGTGTGTTTTGGGGTGTTGGTAGCCTTATTATGATTTTAGTCAGCCTCTCTGCTAATGTATGGGGCTGTAGTCCTGTCTTGCTAGTTGTTGGGCATAGGTTGTCCAGCACTGTAGCTTGCTGGTCGTTGAGTGAAGCTGGGTCTTGGTGTTGAGATGGAGATCTCTGGGAGATTTTCGCTGTTTGATATTACGTTGAGCTGGGAGGTCTCTTGTGGACCAGTGTCCTGAAGTTGGTTCTCCCACCTCAGAGACACAGCC
>NC_041234.1:77841209-77853595 GCF_002837175.3 Physeter macrocephalus | reverse complement strand
AAGAAAGAAAGAAGATAAAATAAAGTAGGATAAAATAAAGTTATTAAAATAAAAAATAATTATTAAGAAGAAACATTTTAAAAAGAAAAAAAAAATGGTTCGGTCAGAACCCTAGGACAAATGGTGAAAGCAAAGCTATACAGACAAAATCTCACACAGCAGCACACACACACACACTCACAACAAGAGAAAATTGGGAAAATAATAATATATCTTGCTCCCAAAGTCCACCTCCTCAACTTGGTATGATTTGCTGTCTATTCAGGTATTCCACAGATGCACGGCACTTCAAGTGGAGCTTTAATCTGCTGCTTATGAGGCTGCTGGGAGAGACCTCCTCCTCTCCTCTTTGTTTGCACAGCTCCTGGGGTTCAGCTTTGGACTTGGCCCCGCCTCTGCGCATAGGTCGCCCCAGGGCGTCTGCTCTTCGTTCAGACCGGACGGGGTTAAAGGAGCAGCTGATTCGGGGGCTCTGGCTCAGGCCAGCGGGAGGGAGGGGTATGGATGCGGGGTGAGCCTGTGGCAGCAGAGGCCGGCATGACTTTGCACAAGCCTGAGGCGCACGATGCGTTCTCCCGCGGAAGTTGTCCCTGGATCCCGGGACCCTGGTAGTGGCGGGCTGCACAGGCACAGGCTCCCGGGAGGGGAGGTGGGGAGAGTGACCTGTGCCCACACACAGGCTTCTTGGTGGCGGCAGCAGCAGCCTTAGCATCTCATGCCCGTCTCTGTTGTCCACGCTGATTGCCACGGCTCGCGCCTGTTTCTGGAGCTCCTTTAAGCAGCGCGCTTAATCCCCTCTCCTCGCGCACCAGGAAGCAAAGAGGGAAGAAAAGGTCTCTTGCCTCTTCGGCAGCTCCAGACTTCTCCTGGACTCCCTCCCGGCTAGCCGTGGTGCACCAACCCCTTCAGGCTGTGTTCACGCAGCCAACCCCAGTCCTCTCCCGGCTTCCAACTGAAGCCTGAGCCTCAGTTCCCAGCCCCCGCCCGTCCCGGCGGGTGAGCAGACAAGCCTCTCGGGCTGGTGAGTGCTGGTCGGCACCGATCCTCTGTGGGAATCTCTCCGCTTTGCCCTCCGCACCCCTGTTACTGCGCTCTCTTCCATGGCTGTGAAGCTTCCCCCTCTGCCACCCGCAGTCTCCGCCCGTGAAGGGGCTCCTGTATGTGGAAACCTTTCTTCCTTCACAGCTCCCTCCCACTGGTTCATGTCCCGTCCCTATACTTTTGTCTCTGTTTATTCTGTTTTTGCCCTACCCAGTTATGTGGGGAATTTCTTGCCCAGACCTTCTTGCCTCAGAAGGTCTGAGGTCTTCTGCCAGCATTCAGTGGGTGTTCTATAGGAGCAGTTCCATGTGTAGATGTATTTCTGATGTATCTGTGGGGAGGAAGGTGATCTCCACGTCTTCTGCCATCTTCTCTCTCCTCCCTAATTTTTAATGTATTTTCTTCTCTTCCCCTTTTATCTTCCTTTTTTACACTCGAATAGCATTAACCCATTGAGCGCCAGAAAGAAGAAAGTACAAAATAACAGAATATTAAGAAGGGTCTGCCATATAACACACTGAAATCAGGATACCTGTGTCCTAAATACCAGATTTATTTTTTTATAGGACCAAGCATAGTCATGTCCCTTGTGTTGGCCTCATCCATAACAGAAAAATTTGTATATCCCAGTGGTTAGCAACATGGGATTTGGTGTTAGATAAAGTTAGATGTGAGCTGGGCAAATTTAATTACTGATTTCATGACCTTTATAGCTAATATTGAGCCTCCAGAGATATGAGGCCCATATGTAATATATAAGCATTATATGTACCTACATGGAGAATATGATTAGAGTAAATGCACAAACATCATACATTATTTTTAAATCACTGAATGGTAGGTTTCTGGTTATTTATTTATTTATCTCTGGACTCGACAATATTTTCCACAATTTCTAAGTTAGTAATGGATCATTTTTCAGAGTAGAATTAAAGCTCATAGAAAGAACGCTTGTTTTGAAAATTTCAGACATAGATTTATAGAAAATAATATAACAGACTTCTGTATATTCAAATTGAGAAATAAAATATCACATATGCAGTTGAAAATCACTTTGAATCTTCTCTGATTATATTAGTCTCCTTCCTCCCCAGAGGTAACTTTTATCAAGATTTTGGGTTTTTCATACTTAAGACTTTTCTTTATAGTTTATCACCTATGTGTATATATATTAATTTTATTACATATGTATATATCCCTAAGTGAAATATGGTATTGTTTTCTTGCATGGTTGTATCTATAGGTGCTGGCTACCTGATGGAAAGGAGGAAGGAAGAAACATAAGGAGAACAAATACACATTCACATCTCAACATTGTGACCTGCCATATATGCCTTGTTGCCGTGTGTATTCTCTCGCAGAGGTACTAAAATGGACACAATCATTATTTTTAGCTTATGTGCAGTAGGGAGCACTAACACATTCTGCAGATACTATTTTCAACCCTTTTTTCCCTGATGTCTTCAAAGGCTTAGTTTCCCAAGTGCCATCTAGCTCAAAGTGCAGGCCTAATTTACTGGCTTTCATTCAGTTACTCATGTAGGCCTGTGTATCTAGAATCTAATCTGTAGTATACTGGTGAGATTTAGTTTTTCTGTTTCCAGACTACTACTCATATCCCTTGATTGGCTTAAGGATGCATCCCATTTTGAACTTGATCTGATTTTGTATTACAAGTGCTGGGCATGTGTATATTTTCCTTTCCTTTTATTTCTTAATTGCACAAGGGAGGTGATTCAGTGGTGTTTTAATATGCATGTGTTGATTGCTCCTGAATAAGCCTGTGACTAAACTTTAACCCTGAATCCCACTGTTTAAGGGTTTTCCCCCTCTGGCTGCTGTGGAGCTGAGCTCTGGGTGATCCAATGCAGACTGTCACCCTTTTACTCCCTTGTGGCATTCATTGTTTAGATTATTTGGAGGTTAAGCTGATGAGCCTTCTTTTAATTCAAGGAGCTTTATTTGGGAGAGTACATAAAGAATGTTGTGAAACTACTTTTATCTAAAATCCAGGGAAGTGGAGATGTCATCTGACTGTCAAATGTAAGGTTTATCTGAGAGACATGCTTGCCCTTCCCCTAGGCAATTATATTTTCCCTGAAGCTACCAAAATGGGACTGTCATGTGGATAGATTCATAAATTAGTTTTGTGGCCACCTCATTACCTAATTCCCTTGGTTTAAGAATGTTCTTTATCTGACACTGACCCACTGCGGAATGGCCGGGGATACTTATTTTTCCTCTTTATTCTTTTTGCTTCAGAACCCAAGTGCTTTTGTTGTAGATAAAAATGGGAAATGCAGGAAAGGTAAAAAAGAAAAATTAGAAACCCTTTAGAAGTCTACTACTTGTGAGTAGGCACATTAAATAGTTGAATATAATACTTTTCAGAAAACAAGACCTACCCATATGTTGTCTACAAGAAACTCACTTTAAATACAAAGGTTCACATAGATTAAAAGTAAATGGGTGGGGAATATGCTAACATCCTAACACTAACCAAAGAAAGCAGAAGTAGCTATATTCATTTCAGACAGAGTAGACTTCAAATCAAGGTGAGTTATCAGGGATAAAGAAAGGCATTCTATAATGATTAAAGAAGTCAGTTCTCCAAGACATAACAGTCTTTAACATTTATGTGCTTAACAACAAAGTATAAAATATGTGAGGCAAAAACTAATAGAATTGCAAAGGGAAGTATAACAGATTGATTGCATGATCACATCAACGCATTTGACAGAAGCATTTGACAAAATGCGACGTTCATGATTAAAAAAAAAACTCAGTAAACTAAGAATAGAGGAGAAATTCTTCACATTGATAATGAATATCTGCAAAAAACCTACAGCTAACATCATATTAATGGTGAGAAACTTAAAGGTTTCCCACTAAAATCAGGTACAAAGCAAGGATGTTCACTTTCACAACTCCTTTTCAGTATCATACTGGAAGTTCTAGCTAATGCAAAAAGGTAAGAAAAGGAGATAGAAGGTATACAGTTTGGGAAGGAAGAAATATAATTGTCTTTGTTCACAAATGGCATTATCATCTATGTAGAAAATCCAAAAGAATCAACAACAAAAAATACCCCTCTAGAACAAATAAGTAATTATGGCAAGGTTGCAGTATACAAGGTTAAAATACAAAAGTCAGCCACTTTCCTATATACCAGCAAAGAACAAGTAGGATTTGAAATTGAATATACAATCCATTTACATTATCACCTTCCAAAATGAAGTACTTATGTATAAATCTAACAAAATATGTACAAGATCCATATGAGGAAAACTACAAAACTCTGATGAATGAAATCAAAGAACTAAATAAATAGAGATATTCCATGTTCTTGGACATGTAGACTCAGTATTGTTAAGATGTCAGTTCTTCCCAACTGGATCTGTAGGTTCAATGCAATAACCCCCTCCCCAAATCCCAGCCAGTTATTTTGTGTATATTGAAAAACTGATTCTAATGTTTATATGGAGAGAGAAAAGACCCAGAAGAGCCAACACGATACTGAAGGAGAAGAATAAAGTTGGAGGGCTGATGCTACCCAACTTCAAGGCTTATTATAAAGTTCACAACACTGTGGTATTGGTGAAAGAACAAATATATCAATGGAACAATAAAGAGCCTGTAAATAGACCCACATAAATATAGTCAACTGATCTTCAACAAAGGAGCAAAGGCAAAAGAATGGAGTAAAGAGAGTTTTTACTACTAATGGTGCTGAAAGAACCAGACATGCAGATGGGAATAAATGAATCTAGACACAGATCTTGCATCCTTCACAAAAATAACTCAAAATAGATCACAGACCTAAATTTAAAACATAAAACTATAAAATAGCTAGAAGATTTAGGAAAAAACCTAGTTACCCTTGTTTATGGCAATGCCTTTTTAGATATAATACCAAAGGCACAATCTATGAAAGAAATCATTGATAAGCTGGAATTCATGAAAATTAGAAACTTTTACTCTGCAAAGGACAGTGTCAAGAGAAAGAGAAGACAAGTCAAAGAATGGAAGAAAATATTTGCAAAAGACACATCTGATAAATGACAGTCATCCCAAATATACAAAGAATTCTTAAAACTCAGCAATAAGAAAATGAACAACCTAATTTTCAGGTGGGACAAAGACCTTAACAGACAACTCATCAAAGAAGATATACATATGGCAAATAAACGTAAGTATACTCCACATCATATATTATCAGAGAAGTGCAAACTAAAACAACAATGAGATACCACTACACATTTATTAGAATGGCCAAAATTCAGAACACTGGCAATTGGAGTTGGATTTGGAGAGGAATTGGAGCAACAGGATTTTTCTTCTATTGCTGATGGGAATGCAAAATGGTTACAGCACTTTGGAAGACAGTTTGGTGGTTTCTTACCAAACTAAACATACTCTTACCACACAATCCAGTAATCACACTCCTAGGTGTTTACCCAAAGGAGTTCAAAACTTATGTCCACACAAAAACCTGCACACAGACGTTTATAGCAGCTTTATTTGTAATTGCCAAAACTTGGTAGCAACTAAGATGTCCTTAATTAGGTGAATGGATAAATAAACTGTGGTACCTTTATACAGTGGGATATTATTATTCATCATTAAAAAGAAATTATCTATTAAGCCTCGAAAAGACATGGACAAACTTTAAGTGCATATTACTAAGTGAAAGAAGCCAATCAGAAGAAGACTATGTATCTTTTTTGAAGTAGTGTTTTCATATTTGGATAAATACCTAGAGGTGGGATAGCTGGATCATATGGTAGTTCTATTTGTAATTTATTGAGGCATCTCCATACTGTTTTCCATAGTGATTTTACCAATTTACATTCCAACATACAACCTATATATAGGTTCCCTTTTCTCCACATCTTTGCCAACACTTGTTATTTCTTGCCTTTTTGATAATAGCCATTCTAATAGTGTTCATTGCAGCATTATTTACAATAGCCAAGATATGGAAACAACCTAAGTGCCCATCAATGGATGAATGAATAAAGAAGATGCTATACACATACACACCACACACACACACTCACACACACACACACACACACACACACACACTCGCTGGAATACTACACAGCCATAAAAAGATGAAATCTTGCCATTTACAAGTATATGGATGGACCTTGAGGATATTATGCTAAGTGAAATAAGTCATATGAAATGAGACAAATACCACATGATTTCATCCATATGTGGAATAAAGCAATCAAACAAAATAAATGAACAAGCCAAACAAAGGCAGAGAGGGGGAAGGTAAAATGTGTAAAGGGGATAAACTGTATGGTGACAGTTGGAAACTAAGTTTTTGGCAGTGAGTACCCTGTAGTGTACACAGCATTAGAAATATAATGTTGTACACATGAAACTTATATAATGTTATAAACCAATGTTATCTCAATAAAAAATAAGAAGGGACTTCCCTGGTGGCACAGTGGTTAAGAATCTGCCTGCCAATGCAGGGGACACAGTTTCGAGCCTTGGTCTGGGAAGATCCCACATGCTGTGGAGCAAATAGGTCCATGCACCACAATTACTGAGCCTGTGCTCTGGAGCCCGTGAGCCACAACTACTGAGCCCATGTGCCACAATTACTGAAGTCCACATGCCTAGAGCCCATGCTCTGCCACAAGAGAAGCCACTGCAATGAGAAGCCTGCCCACTGCCACGTAGAGTAGCCCCCACTCGTCACAACTACAGAAAGCCCACGCACAGTAATGAAGACCTAACACAGCCAAAAATAAATACAAATAAATAAACAAATAAATTTATTTTTAAAATTACTTAAGAAAAAGCTACATATTGTATGATTCAAACTATATGACATTCTGGAAACAGCAAACTATGAAACAGTAAAAATATCAGTGATTGCTAGGACTTTCAAGGAGAAAGGAAGAGGATGAATAAGCAGAGCACAGAGCATTTTTAGAGCAATGAAACTACTCTGTGTGGTATCATAATGATAGATACATGTCATTATACATTTGTCCAAACCTATAGAATGTACAACACCAAGAATGAACCCTAAGGTAAACTGTGGACTTTGCGTGATTATGATTGTCCACGTAGTTTCATCAATTGTAACAAATGTACCACTCTGGTGGGGGATGTTGATAATGAGGGAGGCTATGCATGTATGGGGACGGGGGTATATGGGAAATCTCTGTACCTCCCAGTGATTGTACAACTGTCTAAAAAAATGTAGTCTTAATTTTTTAAAAAAGTTAATGTGAAGGAGCCATGTCATCTCAGATTTAACCTTTGAATTTGCCCATAATTCATTTCCCCTCTTACCCTCCTATTTCCAATATAGAGTTAATGAGATGCCTCCAATGGAACAGTATGGGATTTAACAATATATATTCAGTTATTAGTGAATGGTAAGATGGATACTTGTGTGTCAAAGAAATGGAAGTAATTTGTGGAATTTTGCCTCTCAGGGAGGCAGCGGATGGTTGAAATTGTGGTGTGACGTGGCTGGATGAAGCATGATCTGAGGACCCCTGCACTGTTGAATGGGAGACAGGTCTAGAATTTTCCTATAAAGGTATTAACATACGGAGCAGTCCAGGAGCAGCAGTTAGGCAAACACCACAGTTTGCTTCCCTGGTGCCATCTCTCACTGAACTCACCAGGTGAGTCAAAGGCAAGCCTGTCTTCCCAGCGTGGTGAACTGGATTAGGGTCGGCGCACAGGCACGATGTTGGGCAGCTCTTAGGAGCTTCCGAGCCTCCCAAGAAACTAGAGATCCTTCTGTCTTTAAAACTTTGAACTTAAGGCATACCAGAGAGAGATTTGCTTCCTTCATAAAGATATATATATTCTCATTAGGAGAAATAATGAAAAACAACTTTCCATAATGTCTGAACAATTTCTGAACATAAGAACAATTTCTTAAAGCACTTCCTTACATATCACTTTCCTTCCCTCCAGATCACCTGTCTCAAGGGCAACATCTGAGCTTCTGTCTGAGCCCTACTCCCCGCTTCAGGGATCAGCCAATGGATGTGGCCCAGACACATATATATAATGGAATATTACTCAGCCATAAAAAGAAACGAAATTGAGTTATTAGTAGTGAGGTGGATGGACCTGGAGTCTGTCATACAGAGTGAAGTAAGTCAGAAGGAGAAAAACAAATACCGTATGCTAACACATGTATATGGAATCTAAGAAAAAAAATGTCATGAAGAGACTAGGGGTAGGATGGGAATAAAACACAGACCTACTAGAGCATGGACTTGAGGATATGGTGAGGGGGAAGGGTAAGCTGTGACGAAGTGAGAGAGTGGCATGGACATATATACACTACCAAACGTAGGGTGGATAGCTAGTGGGAAGCAGCCGCATGGCACAGGGAGATCAGCTAGGTGGTTTGTGACCACCTAGAGGGGTGGGATAGGGAGGGAGGGAGATGCAAGAGGGAAGAGATATGGGAACATATGTATATGTATAACTGATTTACTTTGTTGTAAAGCAGAAACTAACACACCATTGTAAAGCAATTATACTCGAATAAAGATGTTAAAAAAGAAAAGAAAAAGAAATTGTACTGTATATTTTGTCTTCTTTAATCCTAACAGTTATTCAAGTTACCCATCATTTTGGCCAACATCATACCAGGGTACTGACTTTAAGGGAGTTTATGTAAATCAGGTAGACACCTTTGTTATCTCCAGGTCAGCAGCCAACTGTGGAAATACTTTAAAGTTTTTTTGCATTTTCTCTTGATGCCTCCAGGACTCTGAATGCTCTAACCTCCCTGGAGGCTGGCAGTACATGCTCCTCACATTTTTTTTCCTTTTTTAACAATACTTGCATTGTTTTTAAGTCTATTGAAATTGAAAACTTTCTAAATTAAAAAAGAAGAGTTATGTTAAAAGAGGGGAGAAAACATTTGTAAACTACACCTCATAGTGGGTTAATATCCATGATTTGTGAAGCACACTCAGTAACAAATGATTGGCAACTAATTTCAACAAAGAACTCAAATAAATATATATATGAATAGTAAACATGTTAAAATATGCCTAAACCACTAGTGTGTTATTCAGGGTTTTACAGAGAAATGGAAACAGCAGGATATGTATTTATATATAAAAGGATATTCATCACAAGGAATTGGCTTGTGCAGTTATGGAGGCTGAGAGGTCCCACAGTCTGTCCTTTGCAAGCTGGAAACCCAGGAAAGCTGGTGGCATAGTTCAGTCTGAGTCCAAAGGCCTGAGAACCCTGGAAGCTGATGGTTTAAATCCCGGAGTGAGGGCCAGAGAAGGTGAGATGAGATGTCAGGCAGTGCGGCAGGAAGCAGAAGGGGGGGAATTCCTCCTCCCTCTGCCTTTTGTTCAATTCAGGCTTTGAACAGATTGGATGAGTCCCACCCACAGCAGGGAGGACAGTCTACTGAGTCCACCAGTTCAAATACTAATCTCATCCAGAAACACCCTCAAACACAACCAGAATCATGTTTAATCTGGGCATCCCATAGCCGGTTGAGTTAACATAAAATTAACCATTGCAACTACAACTAATGAGATGAAAATACAAATCCTAAGAAGAATATTAAGTGGAAAAGACAAGATGCAAAAGATGAATAATGTGATTCCTCTTTAGGAAAAGACACCTGTGTGTGTGCAGTTGTCTATGATCATGTACCCTCACCTACAGGGACGCGTCTGGAGGGGAGGCACTGTTCTATGACAACAGATCCTTTTGGGTCAGGGGGCGGGAGTCAGGCCTGTAAGAGAGGTGAGAAAATGTACTTTCACGTATTGTTTGGAATGTATTCAGGAAAAAAGCATTTTCATAAAAATTTGGAAACAAAGCACTGTGAACACACTGACAAAGGTAATGTGAACATGTATTTATTACTTTGTAAAAGCATTCATTGTATTCAGTTTCCTGGGGAAATGAAGTAGATTTTAAAATGGAATTGACTGTGTGTGTGTGTGTGTGTGTGTGTGTGTGTGTGTGTGTGTGTGTGTGTGTGTGTGTTTCTAGGTCTCCTCTAGCTCTATCACCCCAAACACATGTTTACAAGTGCAGCTTTCTCTTTAGTTTGGACCAGGGCTGGACACCCTATCTCAGGTTTACAGATCCCAGAAAATGATGGGCACAGAGGGATTACTCACAGTAAGCGCAAGTTTCCAGAAAATACTGGCTGCAATCACTAAGCCAAGATCACAACCTCGATCCCTTCGTTCCTCTTCCTGACCAGTCCCCTGGTCTGAGACTCTCAGAGCTTGCAATCCTGGGTATGGCCACCAGATGGCATCCATCCTATTTTTTTCTGTTTTAAGGGAAAGATGTACCTTTTCCAAAAGTAACAAACGATATATGATTTGTTTACTATGATACCAATTCTTTTTGGATAATTCATATCTATATTAAAACAGTTCCACTTGCTTTTGACCACAAATCTACATCGCGTTCATTGATGTATCTCTTCCGTCAGTGTAGGCTGAAGTGTCTAGGCTACGGAAGGTCCCTCCCAGAGAACACGGCATTTCACTGTCCATTACCGCACCCCTGTACAGGCTTCCCAGATCTTCCCCCACCCCCTGGCATCGGGCATCTCTTCTCCATGACCCTGGACACAGCTACCCAGACATCGCTCCTATGCCCCATCCTCTCTGTCACCTCTGCCTGTGGTGCCTTCCACCCGCCTGCCGCCCACTGCCAAGGAGCTATTGCCAACCTGGTGTTTCATCGTGTGCAGTCCCTGGAATATATATCTTTACAGTCTTCTTTTACGATGAGTTTATTTTTCAGACACCATTAGAATTATTCAGTGCATAGGTTCAAAGGCTGGCGTTTAAGGGAGAGTACTGAATGTTTTTGCTCCTTGAATAAATGTCTTTGTAGAGACATTTGACGATAGCGGTACGTTGGTGCCACCTTCTGACACAAGCCTGAACTGCAGCTTGAACTTCCCGGAACTGGAAGGTGGGAGGGAGGGGTGGCAAAAACTCACCGGACAGATTTCTTAAAGTCTGGGTGGAAAGGGAGGCATTGCTAGTGTACAAGGATACTGAGAGGCACCAAACAGAAAATTCAGCCTCTTACCATGCTGAAGAGAAAGCTCTATGTGAGAACAAAAAGATTTTTATTTTTATCCTTTGAGACCTAAGGCCAAATAGCTAGAGACCTGTATAAGCAACAGTGCATCCATGCCATTAAGGATCTTTTTTTTTCAACATCTTTATTGGAGTATAACTGCTTTACAATGTTGTGTTAGTTTCTGCTGTATAACACAGTGACTCAGCTATACATATACATATATCCCCATAGCCCCTCTCTCTTGCATCTCCCTCCCACACTCCCTATCCCACCCCTCTAGGTGGATATAAAGCACTGAGCTCATCTCCCTGTGTTATGTGGCTGCTTCCCACTAGCTATCTATTTTACATTTGATAGTGTATATATCTCCATATCACTCTCTCACTTCATCCCAGCTTACCCTTCCCACTCCCCGTGCCCTCAAGTCCATTCTCTACGTCTGCATCTTTATTCCACTTTTTTTTTTACATTCCAAGTATATGTGTTACCATACGGTATTTGTTTTTCTCTTTCTGACTTACTAGAGTCAGAGTAAGACAGACTCTAGGTCCATCCAACTCACTAAAAATAACTCAATTTCGTTTCTTTTTACGGCTGAGTAATATTCCATTGCATACATGTGCCACATCTTCTTTATCCATTCATCTGTCGATGGACACTTAAGTTGCTTCCATGTCCTGGCTGTAGTAAATAGAGCTGCAGTGAACATTTTCATGTGCTTCTTGGTCATCTGTATGTCTTCTATGGAGAAATGTCTATTTAGGTCTTCTGCCTATTTTTGGATTGGGTTGTTTGTCTTTTAAATATTGAGCTGCATGTGCTATTTATATATTTTGGAGATTAATCTTTTGTCAGATGATTCATTTGAAAATATTTTCTCCCATTCTGAGGGTTGTCTTTTAGTCGTGTTTATGGTTTCCTTTGCTGTGCAAAAGCTTTGACGCTTCATTAGGTCCCATTTGTTTATTTCTTTTTTATTTCCACTTCTCTAGGAGCTGGGTCAAAAAGGATCTTCCTGTGATTTATGTCATACAGTGTTCTGCCTATGTTTTCCTCTAAGAGTTTGATGGTGTCTGGTAAATTTAGGTCTTTAATCCATTTTGAGTTTATTTTTGTGTATGGTGTTAGGGAGCATTCTAATTTCATTCTTTTACATGTAGCTATCCAGTTTTACCAGCACCACTTATTGAAGAGGCTGTCTTTTCTCCACTGTATATTCTTGCCTCCTTTATCAAAGATAAGGTGACCGTATATGTGTG
>NC_041234.1:77838303-77840366 GCF_002837175.3 Physeter macrocephalus | reverse complement strand
TTTAATTTCTTTCATCAGTGTCTTATAATTTTCTGCATACAGGTCTTTTATCTCCTTACGTAGGCTTATTCTTAGGTATTTTATTTTTTTGTTGCAATGGTAAATGGGAGTGTTTCCTTAATTTCTCTTTCAGATTTTTCATCATTAGTGTATAGGAATGCAAGAGATTTCTGTGCATTAATTTTGTATCCTGCTACTTTACCAAATTCATTGATTAGCTCTAGTAGTTTTCTGGTAGCATCTTTAGGATTCTCTATGTATAGTATCATGTCATATGCAAACAGTGACAGCTTTATTTCTTCTTTTCCAATTTAGATTCCTTTTAATTCTTTTTCTTCTCTGATTGCTGTGGCTAAAACTTCCAAAACTATGTTGAATAATAGTGGTGAGAGTGGGCAAACTTGTCTTGTTCCTGATCTTAGTGGAAATGCTTTCAGTTTTTCACCATTGAGGACGATGTTGGCTGTGGGTTTGTCATATATGGCTTTTATTATATTGAGGAAAGTTCCCTCTATGACTACTTTCTGGAGGGTATTTATAATAAATGGGTGTTGAATTCTGTCAAAAGCTTTCTCAGCATCTATTCAGATGATCATATGGTTTTTCTCCTTCAATTTGTTAATATGGTGTATCACGTTGACTGATCTGCGTATATTGAAGAATCCTTGCATTCCTGGGATGAGCCCCACTTGGTCATAGTGTATGAGCCTTTTAATGTGCTTTTGGATTTTGTTTGCTAGTATTTTGTTGAGGATTTTTGCATCTATGTTCATCAGTGATATTGGCCTGTAGTTTTCTTTCCTGTGACGTCTTTGTCTGGTTTTGGTATCAGAGTGATGGTGTCCTCGTAGAATGAGTTTGGGAGTGTTCCTCCCTCTGCTATATTTTGAAAGAGTTTAAGAAGGATAGGTGTTAGCTCTTCTCTAAATGACAGAATTCACCTGTGAAGCCATCTGGTCCTGGGATTTTGTTTGTTGGAAGATTTTTAATCACAGTTTCAATTTCACTGCTTGTGATTGGTCTGTTCATATTTTCTATTTCTTCCTGGTTCAGTGTCGGAAGGCTGTGCATTTCTAAGAATTTGTCCATCTCTTCCAGGTTGTCCATTTTATTGGCATATAGTTGCTTGTAGTAATCTCTCATGATCCTTTCTATTTCTGCAGTGTCACTTGTTACTTCTCCTTTTTCATTTCTACTTCTATTGATTTGAGTCTTCTCCCTTTTTTTCTTGATAAGTCTGGCTAATGGTTTATCAATTTTTTTTTTATCTTCTCAAAGAACCAGCTTTTAGTTTTATTGATCTTTGCTAGTGTTTCCTTCATTTCTTTTTCATTTATTTCTGAACTGACCTTATGTTTTCTTTCCTTCCGCTAACTTTGGGGTTGTTTTTGTTCTTCTTTCTCTAATTGCTTTATGTGTAATGTTAGGTTGTTTATTCGAGAT
The DNA here is from genome assembly GCF_002837175.3 of Physeter macrocephalus. Lineage (NCBI taxonomy): Eukaryota > Metazoa > Chordata > Mammalia > Artiodactyla > Physeteridae > Physeter > Physeter macrocephalus. The sequence continues at coordinate 77,838,923 of NC_041234.1, read as the reverse complement.
GTTTCTTGTTTCTTAAGGTAGGCTTGTATAGCTATGAACTACCCTCTTAGAAGTGCGTTTGCTGCATCCCATAGGTTCTGGGTCATTGTGTTTTCATTGTCATTTGTTTCTAGGTATTTTTTGATTTCCTCTTTGATTTCTTCAGAGATCTCTTGGTTATTAAGTAGTGTGTTGTTTAGCCTCTATGTGTTTGTATTTCTTACAGATTTTTTCGTGTAATTGATATCTAGTCTCATAGCGTTCTGGTCGGAAAAGATACTTGATATGATTTCAATTTTCTTAAATTTACCAAGGCTTGATTTGTGACCCAAGATATGATCTATCCTGGAGAATGTTCCATGAGCACTTGAGAAGAATGTGTATTCTGTTTTTTTTGGATGGAATGTCCTGTAAATATCAATTAAGTCCATCTTGTTTAATGTATCATTTAAAGCTTGTGTTTCCTTATTTATTTTCATTTAGGATGATTGGTCCATTGTTGAAAGTGGGGTGTTAACGACCCCTACTATATTGTGTTACTGTCAATTTCCCCTTTTATGGCTGTTAGTATTTGCCTTATATATTGAGGTGCTCCTATGTTGGGTGCATAAATATTTACAATTGTTATATCTTCTTCTTGG
>NC_041234.1:77827998-77838041 GCF_002837175.3 Physeter macrocephalus | reverse complement strand
TGCAGAGTTTCTGCTGAGAGATCAGCTGTTAACCTTATGGTGATTCCCTTGTGTGTTATTTGTTGTTTTTCCCTTGCTGCTTTTAATATTTGTTATTTGTATTTAATTTTTGATAGTTTGATTAATATGTGTTTTGGTGTGTTTCTCCATCGATTTATCCTTCGTGGGACTCTCTGTGCTTTCTGGACTTGATTAACTATTTCCTTTCCCATATTAGGGAAGTTTTCAACTATAACCTCTTCAAATATTTTCTCATTCCCTTTCTTTTCCTCTTCCTCTTCTGGGACCCCCATAGTTCGTATGTTGGTGCGTTTTATGTTGTCCCAGAGGTCTCTGAGAGTGTCCTCAATTCTTTTCATTCTTTTTTCTTTATTCTGCTCTGCAGTAGTTATTTGCACTATTTTATCTTCCTGGGCACTTATCCATTCTTCTGCCTCAGTTTTTCCGCTATTGATCCCTTCTAGAGAATTTTTAATTTCATTTATTGTGTTGTTCATCTCTGTTTGTTTGCTCTTTCGTTCTTCTAGGTCCTTGTTCAACATTTTTTGCATTTTGTCTATTCTATTTCCAAGATTTTGGATCATCTTTACCATCATTATTCTGAGTTCTGTTTCAGGTAAACCGCTATTTCCTCTTCATTTTTTTAGTCTGTTGGGTTTTTACCTTGCTGCATCATCTGCTGTGTATTTCTCTGTTCTTTCATTTTGTTTAACTTACTGTGTTTGGGGTCTACTTTTCACTGGCTCCAGGTTCATAATTCATGTTGTTTTTGTTGTCTGCCCCCAGTGGCTTATGTTGGTTCAATATGTTGTGTAGGCTTCCTGGTGAAGGGGACTGGTGCCTGTGTTCTGGTGGATGAGGCTGGATCTTGTCTTTCTGGTGGGTGGGACTGTGCCCGGTGGGGTGTTTTGGGGTGTCTGTGACCTTATGATTTTAGCAGCCTCCCTGCTAATGGGTGGAATTTTGTTCCTGTCTTACTAGTTGTTTGGCATAGGGTGTCCAGCACTGTAGCTTGCTGGTCATTGAGTGGAGCTGGGTCTTAGTGCTGAGATGGAGATCTCTGGGACAGTTTTCACCATTTGATATTATGTGAAGCCAGGAGGTCCCTGGTGGACCAGTGTCCTGTACTCGGCTCTCCCACCTCAGAGGCACAGGCCTGACACCTGGTCAGAGTACCAAGACACTGTCAGCCACACACCATGTACTCTTTTAAGAACACTCTTAAGTAACATCCTGATATTGTGTGGTACAACTTTACTTTCGAACAGAGAGTTGCGGTGGATGGGATTTTTGCCTTCCCCAGATGGTTGAAAGTTATGATTTCATTAATGATCTTTGTGAGCCATGTTTGCACTTATTATGACCATCTTTCCATGCAAATACTTTTATATCATAATATTTTAAATTATTTTACAACATAATTTCAGTGTTTTTTTATATTGACCAGTCATTTCATCATATGGATGCTCCAAAATTTATTTCATCTGTATCCTAGTGATGAAAGTTTCGTTCCCTTAGCATATTTTCTATTCTGACAATAGTATACTTAACACTCTTTCTCATACATATGCAGATATCTTTGTATGCATTTCTTTGTAAGTCCCTGAAATTTTTCTTTCAAAACTATACAATTTGAAAACTTTTATTAACACGTTACAGGGGGACATTGGTGGGATGAATTGGGAGATTGGGATTGACATATATACACTAATATGTATAAAATAGATAACTAATAAAAAATGAAAAAAACACGTTACATTCAAAATTCTATTACTAATTTATATCCTTTACAATTAGGTATTACAGTGCTTATTTTTCCCATGTTGGAGATAATTTGAATCATTGCTAATCTCATAGACAGCTAATCATCTCTCATCATTTGTTTCCATTATAACTCACTTTTAATCCCTACCTTGATGTGGCATAATCAATTCTCACAACTTCATGTTATTTGGAATTCAGAATGTTTCTGATATTACCTGTTATCAACTTTATATGGATGGCATGTTTTCACTGTCTGTACACGGGTAAAGGCAAAATTCAAGCCACTTTCAGGTAACTATTTGCACTGGAGGGCTGAACTTGTCCTCTTTAACCTCAGCAAACTGTTTTGGGCAAATTCTAGCGTTGTTATAAGAGAACCTGATGAGTATGTGAGTGTGTGTGTGTGTGTGTGTGTGTGTGTGTGTGTGTGTCTATGAGAGTGTGCTGACAACTACATTTCCCTCTGCTCCCTCTGCCCTTTCATGGCTTTGCTTCCCATTTGATCATTTCTGCAGAATTAAGCTCTGCCCAACCACCTCTCTAAACAGAGCTGCATTTTTTGACAAAACATCCCTCCCTTATGCTTGGGCAACTGTGCTGTTGTAGACACATGGGCTTGACACATTTAAATGTACATTTTAGTGCTCTCCACACTACCTGATTTATTTAACTGTGTTCAGTAGAATCTCTACACAGGATTTCCCCTGGGATGTGATGGACTGTTTCTGGATTTCAATTATGTTATCTGCACATGTTCCCTCATAGATAGTTAGCTCCATCACTTTGGATTATTTTTGCAGAGCTTCAATGGCTTATCAGGTGAGCCCATAATGCCCCTTTCTTTTGCCTCTTAATTCTTCTCATTGCCAACTTATTGAAGGTACAGATTAGTGAAAATGCGGGGGCTGATTCCTGGGCTTCCCTGCGTCCTTTGACCTTGGAACAGAAGCATTTTAGTACATAGGGAGTGGATCTAACAAAATGTAACTGGAGGTGTTAGCACAGTTTGGAACATTTGGAGAGCTTGCATTATAATAGAGATTTTTAAAGGGAAGAATAAAGAGTATTGAGGCCAAAGTACCTGAGTGTCCAAGGGGATTGTTAAGGGTTGAATTGTGTACCCCAAAATGATATGTTGAAATCCTAATGACAACATACCTCAGAATGTGAACTTGTTTGGAAATAAGGTCATTGCAGATGTGATTAGTTAAATCAAGATGGAGCCATGCTGGAGTATGGTAGGCGCTAAGGTAAGGAAGCAATGTTAAGAAACTCTCCACCAGGTTTCACCTACAATAAATGCCTTTTTAAAATCATGTTTGGGGGCTTCCTTGGTGGCACAGTGGTTGCGCGTCCGCCTGCCGATGCAGGGGAACAGCCATGGCCGCTGTGCCTGCGCGCCCGGAGCCTGTGCTCCGCAACAGGAGAGGCCACAACAGAGGAAGGCCCGCATACCACCAAAAAAAAAAAAAAAAAAAATCATGTTTGGGAAGTTCACCTCTATTCCTAGTTTTTTGAGATTTTTTTTTAACATGTAAAGTTGTTGCTTGTTGTCAAATTCTTTTTCTACATCTGTTGAGATGATCATGTGTTTCTTCTTTTATTCTATTAATAAAATGTATTATATCAATTAATTTTTAGATGTTAAGCAAATCTTGCCTTCCTGGGATATGTTGCTGGATTCAATTTGCTAATATTTTATTAAGAAATTTAATGTCTATGTTCATGTGGGATATTAGTTTGTAGATTAATTTTCTTTCGCCACCTTGGTTCAGCTTTTATATCAAGGTAATACTGCTATCATTTTCCAAAACTGTTTGTTAAGGATTTTTTTTTCTTTAAATATTGGTGGAGTTCTCTGGTGAAGCCATCTAGGCCTGGACTTTCTTTTGTTGGAGTATTTGTAATTACTAATTAATTTTCACTACCTGTTATTGGCCTATACAGATCTATTTCTTATTGAGCGAGTTTTAATAATTTGTGTCTTTTCTAGGAATTTGTCCATTTCACCTAGGTTATCAAATTTGTTGGCATAAAGTTGTTCATAGAATTCCTTTAAAATCGTTTTACTTTCTGTGGAGTTGGTAGTGATGTGCCCATTTCATTACTTACTTTTGCCATTGTTGTCTTTTTTCCATGGTCAGTCTAGCTAATAGTTTGGCACTTTTGCATACGTTTTCAAAATACCAACTTTTGATTTTATTGATTTTTTTCTATTGTTTTTCTAATGTCCATTTCATTGATTTCTGCTCTATTCTTTCTTGTGCTGCATTGGGCTTAGTTTGCTCTTCTTGTATATAGTTTTTTTAAGATGGAAGTTTAGGTTATTGGTTTGAGACTCTTCTTTTCTAATATAGGTGTTTGAAGGTATAAATTTATCTTGGAGCATTGCCCTAGTTGTATTCCAAAACTTTGATATGCTATGATTGAGCATTCATTTCAAAATATTTTCTAATTTCCTTTTTTGCCTTCACCCATGTGTTATTAAGAAGTGTGTTAATTTCTGAATGTTTTGGGATTTCACAAATTTGTTTCTCTCTTGATACTTAAATTAATTCTCTTGTGGTCAGAGAAAATATATGGCATGATTTTCAGCATTTTTAAGTTATTGAGACTTGTCTTACTGCTTAGTATATTGTCAACCTTAGAGAATGTTCCATCTCCATTTGAAAAGATTGTGTATTCTGCCTATGTGGAGTGAAGCATTTTATATATACAGGCACATGCACACAAACATGCACACCTGTAATACTTGTTGATAATTCTGTTCAAATCTTCTATATCCTTGTTAATTTTCTATCTAGTTGCTCTACCAATTACGATAGAGTTTTGAAGTTTCCAACTATTCCTTCTTTCAATTGTCAGTTTTTGTTTCACGTATTTTGGGGCTCAGCTTTTAGTACAGATACATTTATAATTGTTTTATGTTCCTGAGGTATCGGCCCTTTTATCATTATGAAATATCCCCTAATATCCTAATGATATTTCTTATTTTAAAGTCTATTTTTCTAATATTAATGAATTCATTCCAATACTCTTGTAGTTACTGTTTGCAAGACATATCTTTTAAGAATCTTTTACTTTCAAACCATTTGTGTCTTTGAATCTTAGGTGTGTCTCTTTAAGACAGCATATAGTTGAGTCTTACTTTGTTATTGAGTTTGTCATTTGTTTCCTTTTAATTAAAGTAATTATTGATGTGCTTAGATTTTCATTTCTCAATTTTGTATTTGTTTTCTATATGTCTCTTACCTTTTCTGTTCATCAATTCTTACTGGACTCCTTTCTTTAGGTTAAAATTATTTTTGGTATCCATTTTAATTCTTTTATTGGTTTTATGTTTTTACAATAGTTTTTGAGATTTTTTTGTTAGTGGTTGCTCTAGGGATTACAACATGCATCTTAATATTTATCATAATCTATTTCAGAGTAATACTAATTCAATTCCAAACTAATAAAAATAATTTGGTCAAATGAAAGTGCATTCCATCCCTCCCTCCTCTGTGCTATTGTTACCAAGTCCAAGTTCATACTACTCACTGCACAACAGGCCAAAAATTGTGAGACAAGGTGTTGAGACAAGGAATTGTGACTTCATTTGGAAAGCCAGCAGACCAAGAAGATGGCGGACTAATGGCCTAAAGAACCATATTCATTTGGGGTATAATTCATGCTTCTTTTATGCTAGTGAAGGGAGAAGCAGGAGGAGGTAAGGTCAGGTGGTGAGGAATAGCCTCAAGCAGCTGGGCACTGGTGGTGGTCTGAGGGAGGTTACGAAACTTCTTTGTTCTTGGTCAGTTGACTCTGATTGACATTAATCTGGTCTGATGTTCCTGCAGAACTAGATAGACAAATGTTAGTTTTTCTTGCTCATGTTTCCTTATCACCACAGGCGAGGTAGAGTTTCTTTGAAATGAGGCTATCATGTACACCCCAAGCTTTGGGCAAAATTCCTTTAGTGACTAATACGTCTATGTGCAGGGCTAAGCAGAGGATTATGACTCAGAGGTTAAAGCAGCAGAAGAGATAGATACATTATGGTGTCAGAGTCCTTCCCTGTTATACTATTATTGTCATATATGTTACATCTATATATGTTATAAATTCAACAATACAGAGTTATAACTATTGCTTTGTAGCATCTTATGCCTTTTAAAGAATTTAAGAGAATAAATGAGACAATACATTGATAAGTTCTCTTAAATTAGCCCATATATTTACCATTTCTGTTGCTATTCATTTCTTCCTGAGGATTCAAGCTACAGTCTGGTGTCATTTCCTTTCAGCCTATAGGACTTCCTGTAGTATTTCTTGTAATATAGGTATGCACAACAAATTCTCTCATCTTTTTCTGAAAATATCTTTATTTAATCTTAGCTTTTAAAGGATAATTTTGCTGGATATAGAAATCTTGGTTGACAGGATTTTTTTCTACCACCATTGCCTCTGACCACATTACTTCCAATAAGAAGTTGAGTACTAACCATATTGTTGATCCTCTGTATGTGCTGAGTTATTTTTATTTTGCTGTTTTCAAAGTTTTCTCTGTCATTGGTTTTCAATAGTTTAATGATGTGTCTCATTGTAGATCTTTTAGTAATTATTCTACTTGGGGTTGGTTGAGCCTCTTGTTACTGTAATGTTTGTCATCAAAATGTGGGATGTTTTCAGCATTATTACTTCAAATATATTTCTTCCTCCCTCTCTCTCCTTCCCTACTGCAACTCCTATTGCTTGTTAAACTTCATGATGTTCTTCAGTTCTCTGAAACTATTACTTTTTTATCATTCTTTTTCTCTCTGTTCTTTGGAGTGGATAATTTCTCATGATGTTGCCCCATTTTGGTGTTATGATTATTGTTTTTGCCATTTCAAATATGCTATTGAGCTTCTAGTGAAATTTCATTTCATTTATTATACTTACAACTTCAAAGAACCAAATGGAAATTTGGTTATTTTATTTCTTTCTCTTTATTGGGGATCTCTATTTGTTGATTGATTGTTGCCACACTTTTGTATAATTATTTTTAAGTGCTTTCTTTAGCTCTTTGAGCATATTTTTAATCACTGATTTGAAGTGTTTATCTGCTAAATCCAATATCTGGGGACCCTCAAAGACAGTTTCTTTTGGCTTTTTTTTCTATGAAAATGTGTCACAAATTCTTGTTTCTTTGCATGTCTTGTAATATTTTGTTGAAAACTGGAAATTTTCGATAATATATTTTCAACTCTAGTAGTTGTTATTTTCATTGTTTAGTAACAAACCCAGGCTAATACTGTCTCAGCTGTGATATTTGGCAACTGATGTCTTTGTTCAATTGTGTATTTATACGTGTGTGTGTGTGTGTGTATACACACATTTGTTTCTATTTATAAGGTGAGCTATGTAGGAGTAGCCCCTAGTGTCTGTAGCTTAATGGTCAAACAAGATTGGATACAGTTTGTGCTCAAATAACTCAAGCCAGTAAGGTTTCTGACCCCCGTCATTGTATCTATGTGTGAGTAGAGGAACACATTCAAAGTTCTGGCCATTTTCAAGTCTATTTGTCCCAGCTTTACTTTTTCTTTAAAGAATGTCTACAGAGTATTATTCATTATACCCCAGAGTAAAAATTCCCAAATGCCTCCCATATACCTCCTTCCTATACAAGGAAGGCCAGAGGTACAGTGGGCTTCTGGGTTGGTTGAGTCAGCAGGTCAGTGATATAATCAAAGTCCCAGATTTTGTCCACTTCTTTGATCTGCTGTCTTAAATGTTGACTCCACCTGCAGTCTGGAAACAAGAAAGAGGAGAAGTTCCAGCATCACCTCCAGACACCTGGGGGTGGCAGGTGAGAGGTGGCTGAGAATGTTGTTTCTTTAAGTGGATGCTGGTTACACAGTCTGTTAATTTTATGAAAATTCTATAAGCTGTACACTTAAGATGTATGTACCTTTCTGTGTATATAATATACTCAGGAAAAAGTCCTATAAAGTGAAGCAATTTATCGAAAATATTAGCAAAACAATACAACTGATGATGTATGATTATGTGGTACTGCTGTATGATTACGTGAAGGTGTTCAAGAATAACTGATACCTGGGAATCTGCCTTATACCATCAATAGTGTCATGCCTGTTTTTGGTGGATGGGATTGAATAAGCAGTAAACACCCATTGTTGATAACTCAGACTAAGAGAAGAGGCTTAGGAGAACAGACCCTTCATAAAGAGTACTATTTGCTTAGATATTATTTCATTTGGCCTCAGATGGAAATAAATCTATTTGCACTTGTTGGGGTGGCCTATTGACTCTCTTTGGAATAAGACTTGGGAAAGACAGACCCAGTCTCAGCAAATATTAGGAATATGCACTATTCTCTCATCTTCTATACCCAAGGCAGGCATTGCTAATTGATCCCAGCACTCTTGCCCATAGTTTCCAGATAAAATCTTGAATTCTTTGCAATACAGTGTCAAAGGCAGTTGCTGCCAGCAATTGAAGCTGGAACTTGAATGACATTTACTTGACATTCTAGACCTAAACCTCCATCCCTGTCTTAATCTGGAAGGTGCCAAGATATGGATCCCACCTTTGCCAGGGGCACACCCAGAAGACTTGCTATGCCCAGAAGAGAGCACAGAAGAGAAGAAGGTGACAGCTTCTGTCTAAAACTAGAGCTCAACACTCCATGTCTTCTAGACACCATGTCTGTGATCTCAATCCCACCTGCTCTGATTACAGCTGCCTTCTCTGAACCCCAACTCTTCCTCTCCTCAGCAATATCAAAGTCTCAGGAGCATGGCCTTTACTTCTAGATGGAAGGGGCTTGCCAGGATCCACCTGCATAGCCCAAGTGTAACAGCACATAAAAGCAGATCCCACAAAAGCACCTTCTAATTTTTATGGCCCAAAGTATAGTTGACTCTTGAACAACACAGGTCCGCCTATATGCAGTTGTTTTTCAATAAATACACTGGAAAATATTTAGGAGATTTGTGACAATTTGAAAACACTAGAAGATGAATTGTGTATCCTAGATATATCAAAAAATAAATTAAGAAAAAGTTTGGTATGTCATGAATGCATAAAATATATGTAGATACTATTTTATATTAACTACCATAAATATACACAAATCTATTATAAAAAGTTAAAATTATTAGAGAAATGTAAATTAAAACTACAATGAGATATCACCTCACACCAGTCAGAATGGCCATAATTTTAAAATCTACATAACAAATGCTGGAGAAGGTGTGGAGAAAAGGGAACCCTCCTACACTGTTGGCGCGAATGTAAATTGGTGCAGCCACTATGGAAAACAGTATGGATGTTCCATAAAAAACTAAAATTAGAGCTGCCATATGATCCAGCAATCCTACTCCTGGGCATATATTCAGAGAAAACTCTAATTTGAGAAGATACATGCACCCCAATGTTCATAGCAGCACTGTTTACAATAGCCAAGACAAGGAATGTCCATCGACAGAGGAATAGATAAAGAAAATATGGTATGCACATATATATATATATATATATATGTAAACAATGGAATATTACTCAGTCATACAAGGAATGAAATTCTGCCACTTGCAACAACATAGATGTGCCTTGAAGGTATTATGCTCAGTGAAATAAGTCAGATAGAGAAAGACAAATACTCTGCTATCATTTACATCTGGAATCTAAAAAATAAAACAAATGAATGAATATAACACAACAGTAACAGACTCACAGATACTGAGAACAAACTAGTGGTTACCAGTGGTGAGAAGAGTGAGAGAAGTGGAAAGATAAGGGAAGGGAATTAAGAGGTAACAACTACTAGGTATATAATAAATAAGATACAAGTTCGTAATGTACAGTACAGGGAATATAGACAATATTTTATAATAGCGTTAAATGGAGTATAATCTATAAAAATATGGAATCACTATGTTGTACACCTGAAACTAATATAATATTGTAAATCAACTGTATTTCAATAAAATTTTTTAAATAAAATGTCTATGCAGCTTATAAATAGACAAAAAATTACTAGAGTAAATTGCTTAAAAACACATGAGTTAAGAATAAGCATTCTGCCACTATGGAGAACAGTATGGAGGTTCCTTAAAAAACTACAAATAGAACTACCATACAACCCAGCAATCCCACTACTGGGCATATACCCTGAGAAAACCATAATTCAAAAAGAGTCATGTACCAAAATGTTCATTGCAGCTCTATTTACAATAGCCAGGACATGGAAGCAACCTAAGTGTCCATCAACAGATGAATGGATAAAGAAGATGTGG
>NC_041234.1:77796956-77827880 GCF_002837175.3 Physeter macrocephalus | reverse complement strand
GGACATATATACACTACCAAACGTAGGGTGGATAGCTAGTGGGAAGCAGCCGCATGGCACAGGGAGATCAGCTAGGTGGTTTGTGACCACCTAGAGGGGTGGGATACGGAGGCTGGGAGGGAGGGAGACGCAAGAGGGAAGAGATATGGGAACATATGTGTATGTATAACTGATTCACTTTGTTATAAAGCAGAAACTAACACACCATTGTAAAGCAATTATACTCCAATAAAGATGTTAAAAAAAAGAATAAGCATTCTGGCTTTACTTTTTGATGGGCCTTTTCACATCTCCTCTGTCCCTTCACACAATCTCAGTATTGGACAGGAGTGTGTGACTAGCTTGGCCCTTCCTATTTTCTGCTTTGAATTCACATATATACAAACATGATAGCAATGTTGGTAGGATTCAGGTAGATTTTGTTTTCCTTTCCTGTATTTCATAGTCTTCCTACAAAATAATTCACATTATTCGTGCAGTTAGAAATAATGATAACTTGATGGAAATAAAAATGCCCATTCACTGTGATAGAAAAGTAACTCAATCCATAAACAAGAAGACCTCTAAATCCACAGACAAATTGAGGAACAGTATATTGACAGAGAAGTGCTGGTTTACTCATCTCATTGACTTCTACCAACAAAACTGTCCCAATTGTTCAAATTAAAACATCATACAAACGTCTGCCTCTGGAGAGATGGAGTACAAGTGCTGTTCTTTATTCCTCTCCCTAAATTCAACTAAAAATTAAGGACATTATATAGAATACAAACTTAAGAAGACTCTGAAAGGTGGAAAGGAGAAGAGAGACTGACTAAGACCTCAGGACCCAAGGAATGACATCATGGTGAGTTCCTTGGGTTCTCTTTTTATCTCATGAAGGAAATATAAAAATAAGACAAGAAATTATTTAAGTTGAAAACAAAAACAATAGAGAAAATCAAACAAATAGCTGGTTCTTTAAAAAGTTTGACAAACCTCTAGCAAGAATGACAAAACAAAAAGAAAGAAGACATTTATCAAGAGTGAAACAGGAGACAGAGTTTCTGAACCTGCAGATATCAAAATGATAATAAGAGAATAATTGGAACTGTACACACAGAAATTTCACAACTTAGATGAAAGTGACAAATTCCTCCAAAAGCACTAACTACCACAACTCACCCAATATGAAATAAATAATTTGAACAGCCATATAACTGCTAAGAAAATGGAATTTTTAATTTAACAACTATCCAAAAACAAAATCTGCAGGCAAAGATGATTTCCCTGGAAGATTCTCACAAATATTTAAAGAATAATTAACACCAATTCTACACAATCTCTTCCAGAAAGAAAAGGATGGAACACTTTCAATTCACTTTATGAAGCTAGAGTTACTCTGATGCCAAAACCAGGCAAAGAGTACAAAAAAACAAAAGAAAGTACAGAGTGATAGGAAGTCCAGAGATAAACCCACACACCTATGGCCACCTAATCTATGACAAAGGAGGCAAGAATATACAATGGAGAAAAGACAGTATCTTCAATAAGTGGTGCTGGGAAAACTGGACAACTACATGTAAAAGAATTAAATCAGAACACTCCCTAACACCATACACAAAAATAAACTCAAAGTGGATTAAAGACCTAAATGTAAGGCTGGATACTATAAACCTCTTAGAGGAAAACATAGGCAGAACACTCTTTGACACAAACCACAGCAAGATCTTTTCCAATCCACTGCCTAGAGTAATGAAAATAAAAGCAAAAATAAACAAATGGGACCTAATTAAATGTAAATGCTTCTGCACAGCAAAGGATTATTAGAGAAATGTAAATCAAAACTACAATGAGATATCCCCTCACACCAGTCAGAATGGCCATCATCAAAAATTCTACAAACAATAAATGCTGGAGAGGGTGTGGAGAAAAGAGGGTGTGGAATCCTTGTACACTGTTGGTGGGAATATAAATTGGTACAGCCACTATGGAGAACAGTATGGAGGTTCCTTAATAAACTAGGCATATATCTGGAGAAAACCATAATTCGAAAGGATTCATGCACCCCGACGTTCATTGCAGCACTATTTACAATAGACAGGACATGGAAGCAACCTAAATGTCCATCAACAGAGGAATGAATAAAGAAGATATGGTACATATACATACAATGGAATATTAGCCATAAAAAGGAATGAAATAGTAAATACCACTTGCAGAGATGTGGATGGACTAAGAGTGATTGTGTTCATTGATTAGAAGTTTACATGTGGTAAAGGTGTCAATTTCACTCATATAGATCTACAGATTTACGCAATTCCTATCAAAATAAAAATCAATAAATTGGACCTCATGAAATAAACACTTTTGCTCTGCAAAGATCCTCTGAAAGGATGAAATGACAAGCTACAGACTAGGAGAAGATATTTGCAAGCCACACACGAGACAAAAGACTAGTATATAGAATATAAGAAGTAGTCTCAAAACTCAACAATAAACAATGAAATAATCCAATTAGAAAATGGCCAAAAGACACTAAGAGATATTTCACCAAAGATGGCAAATAAGCACGTGAAAAGATGTTCAGAATTGTTAGCTATTAGGTAAATGCAAGTGAAGACCATAATGAGCTATTACTATGTCATTAAGGAATTTCATATCATATATCACCAAGGAATTTCAAATTAAAGCAATGAGATACCACTGCACACCTATTAGAATAGCTAACATGAAAACAGTAACAACGCCAAATACTGGTGAGAATGTGGAGAAACTGGATCACTCCTACATTACTCATAGGTATTTATAATGATACAGCCATTTGGGAAAATAGTTTGGCAGTTTCTTTTTTATAAAATAAATGTACACTTACCATACTATCTAGCAATGGCTCTCGTGAGTATTTATCTCAGAGAAATTAAAACTTATATCCACACATACACAAAAATCTGTAATAGCCCCAAACTGGAAATAACCCAGATATCCTTCAATGAGTAAATGGTTAAAGAGTCTGTGGCACATCCATACCATCAGCTACTATTCAGCAGTTAAAAGGAATTAGCTTTTTTTAAAGCAGATATATGTTTCTCTTTTCCCCTATTTTCTTATATAAAATGAAACACATACATTTTTAAACTTTGATTTTTTTCACTAAAAATTATCCTAGAAATATCTGCATATCATTATATAGATATTTTTATCATTGTTTTTAATAGCTGCATAGTGTGTGTACTATAGTTTATTCAACTAATATCCTTTATTTGGGCATTTAGATAGTATTCTGGTGTTTTGTAACTGTAAATAATGCTACAATGAATAACCTTTTGTATATGTGTTTTCATATTGCTAGAATTTTATCTTTAGGATAAAAATCCAATAAATGGAATTGCTGGGTCTAATGGTAAATGCAAGGAATGAACTGCTGATACATGTAACAACTATGATGGTTTTCCAGGGAATTACCCTGAGTGAAAAAACCTGATCTCAAAAGTTTCCACGCTGTACCGCGGGCCTCTCACTGCTGTGGCCTCTCCCGTTGCGGAGCAGAGGCTCCGGACGCACAGGCTCAGCGGCCATGGCTCATGGGCCTAGCCGCTCCGCGGCATGTGGGATCTTCCCGGACCGGGGCACGAACCCGTGTCCCCTGCATCAGCAGGCGGACTCTCAACCGCTGCGCTACCAGGGAAGGCCCTATGTAACATTCTTGAAATGACAAAACTTTAGAAATGGAGGACCGTTTAGTGGTACCCAGAGGAGAACGAAGTGGGGTTAGGAGTACAAGGTTAAGAAGTTGTAGCCAAAAACAAAAAACATCCTAAACAACCAAAACAGCACCAGGTAAGATCCTTGTGTAGTGGAATTGTTCGGTATCTTGGCTATATCTGTTTCCTTTTTGTAAGAGGTTACCATTCGGGGAAACTTGGTAAGTGATACATGGATTTCTCTGTATTATTTCGTACAACTGCTTGTGAATTTGTAATCATCTCAAAAGAAAGTTTAATTTTAAAAGTTTAATCTTTAAAAAAAAGGATTTTGCAGTTGCCTGGGAGAAGGAAAAGTATGTGACTCAAATAGGTCTTTTATTCTATAGGCAAAGAAGTACTTTGCTGCTTCCTGGATGTTTGAAGAGTATAATGAGAGGTGTTTCACAATGAGTCTCCAAACAGATGCAAATCAATGCCCTTGAAAGGAAATCAGACTTATATCTAATGATCCATTTTGTTATTCAAGCTGTTGTTGTATTAGTCAGTTAAGGCTGCCAAAACAAAATACCACGGACTAGGTGGCTTAAACAATACGAATTTATTTCCCACAGTTTTGGAGGCTGAGAAGTCCAAGATCAAGGTGCCAGTGATTCAGTTTCCCAGTCAGCGCTCACTTTTTTTTTCAAATGTCATCTTATTGCTGTGTCCTCACATGGTGGAGAGAAAGAGAGAGAGAGAGAGAGAGAGAGAGAGAGAGAGAGAGCAAATTCTCTGGTATCTCTTCTTAAAAGGGCACTAATCCCATTATACGGACCCCACTCTTATGACTTCATCTCAACTGCACAAAGGCCCCATTTCCAAATACCATCATACTGAAAGTTAGGGCTTCAACATATAAATTGGGGGTGGAGGAGCAGGGACACAATTCAGTTCACAGCAGTCATCAATGCAGTTTCAGAACAAACAAAATAATTCAGGTAATCGTTTGTACAAAGGACCACTCACTCACTGCCCTCTCTCAGTCTCTCCTACCTCAAGATGGTTGAGCTTATGTCCCAGGTGCACAAGTGTTACATAGTAACAATGTGAATAAAAGATATTTTTTAAAAACTCTGATGCAAAACAACATAGATGACTCTCACAAGAATAATGTTGGCCAAAAGAAACAAGGCACAAAAGATGCACACATTATAAGATGCCAATTATATAAAGTTCAAATTCAGGCAAAACTAATGAATAGTGTTAGATGGCATGACAGTGGTTACCTGTTTAGGATGGGCCAGTAGTGATGGGGGAGGGAGAGCTCATAAGTGTCTTCTGGATTTGAATATAGTGTTCTGTTTTATGATCTGGTTGCTGATTACACAGGTGTGTTCACTTTATGAAAATTCATTGAACTGTACTCCTATGATTTGTGTACTTTTCTCTATGCATGTGACATATCAATACAAATTTCTAAAAGAAGATCTGAATGAATGGAAATCTATACCACATTCAGGATACATTGTTGAGGCATCGTTTTACACTGGAAAACTTTAGAAACTTGAGCTCAAATAGCTAAAATATTGAGTATAATTCTTAATTTAGGTTCCTAATACTTAATATAAGTTCCTGTGATACTCACAGCATATGAGCTAAGAGAATGGATGTTTGTGAATTTTAGAAATATCTAAGAAGGGAAACCATACATATCAGTACGTTCTTGTGAGGTATTGTTTACTTCCTTTCCTTTTGTTTTTCTCATTTCCTACCCCTTTTTCAGTAGGAAGTTTCAGTGTGGCATTGTGGCAGGGATGGAAGCAGAAGTGCTTACAGTCAGTGAGTCATCCTATTATCTGTAACTCATTGAATAAATTTTGTGTCCCTGGATTGCAAGGGAAAACCTTGGAGGATACTCTTCCATCTCAAGACCAGTGGTGGCTCTAGGTGTGTCTAGGTAGGCTGGGCAGCCAGTCTTGCCAATGATTCACCAACCTGGAGTGTGGAACTGAAAGAATAAGGTCACATGACCCAAAGACATGCCAGCCAGGTTAAGATTTATCTCTAAACTATTTGGCAAGACAGTGGAGAACAGCAGGGAAAGGTACAGGATTCAGTGCTAGATAAACCCAACAGTATTGACTCAGATCAGATAGCCTATCAGCTTGGCAGGAATGAGTTTCAGATTATTTTCAGTTCATCTGAAAGCCTTCTCTGATCACTTTGACCTGTACAATTTGGAATCAACTGTATTTCCCTTTGTTTTTCCGCATGATTTCACTTGTTGCTACAGAGGATAGGGCATGTTTCCTACTGTGTGGCTAAGGACCCATTCCCATGGCTTGTGACTATGTATGTGCACCAGAGTGTGCTTGAGTCCAGTGTGTGTGTGTGTGTGTGTGTGTGTGTGTGTGTGTGTGTGTGTGTGAGAGAGAGAGAGAGAGAGAGAGAGAGAGAAAGAGAATTGAATGAATAAATGTTTTAGACTATATCCTTTGAGGGTTTAAGTGGAAATATAAACCAAGACAATCAGGTTGAAAATATTTATACAGATAAGATTTTGGTAAATTTATAATAATAAACGTTTATATTCTTATATATGAAAATTCTTATTTTATCAATACACTGATGGTAATGCACATAAGATTTGTCATTCAGCTCTGTTTTATTCCTATAGAATGCAAGGTGTCAGAGAGGGATTTGGCACAATGTATTCTGATGATTGAGAGAAAGATATGGTGTTTCCCTGTTTTATAGATGAGGACAGCAACGGGGGAGAGACTTACCCAAATTCCCAGAGCTAGTGATGATTCAGGCACCAGCAACCAGATCTCTTGATTCCCTTTCAATGCTTTGACCAGAAGCTCAATTATTATGCTAAGATTTTTTTCACAGGAACTTCTCATCAGGGGTACATTTGTCTTCCAGGGGCTCAAAATTATTTATAGATATGCAGTTCATAAACTTTCTGATGTCAACCTAAAGCATGAAACAAATCAGACAAGAAAGCACAATGATTAAATGGCAGGATTATTAAGCAGAGTATCAGGAAAAAATCACAAAAGTGTTTTCTGCTTTGGGTCCTGCCACTCTTTTGGCTAATAACTAATCTAGCCTCTCGGAGCTTCAGATTATCTTAAACTGAATTTGATGGATCAGATAACCTCTAAGAACATTACATTTCTTACAATCATAAGCAGATGAAAGACTTGGCTGCTAAGAAGCTTTGGTCATCTATAAGATGAGCGAAAATTTCCTGGTGCTAACACAGAGGGAACTTTCTTCACTACATGTTGGAGGAGGTTTGAGGCTGACTCTGTAAACTCTGTCACATATGGCTTCAGCATTAGCCACAGGCATTTAATCATCTAGATACTATAAATATAGTTGTGTACTAATCACCTATCTAGTCCTAGTGTTATGTCGATGAAAATTCAATTAACTATCAAGTTAAGAAGAAAAATAAGGGAATTTTATTTGAGCCAAACTAAAGATTATAACCCAGGAAGCAGAATCTCAGAAAGCTCTGAGAACTGTTCCTCCCATTAGAAGTTGAAGGCACAGTCATATACATTTTCAATACAAAGGATTGTACATCAAAATGACATACTGATATTTTACGTAAAGTTCACCAAGGATACACAGTCCAGGTAAGCATATACAAAGCAAGGAGCAAGTAACTATGACCCCGTACAGAGTTGGGAAAGAACGCTATTCTTTTAAGAAGTTACATTACTAGCGTCAGAAGAAAGAAAAACAAACAATCATGCAGAGAGAGTATTTTATGTTTAATTTTTCTTATCTTGCCTTAAAATATAAATTTTATTTCATCAGTTAGAAGCAGAGTATGAAGTGAAGGGGAAAATGACATCAGTTGAATGCAAATGCTGTATTGGGCACCTTATATTGATTGTTTCTTTAGCTACTCACAATAATTCACTTATATAAGAATCATTGCTCACATTTTACAAATAAGTAAATAGGTACAGAGAGGTTAAGGGCATTTTTAAAGTAACAGTATTAATAAGAGGTATAATATGAATATTAACTCACATTTGACACTGAAGCCTAGACTGTCCCTCTACCACACTGCCTCTTAGAGTGCATGCTACTGAAATAATTACATAACTGCTTTTCCTCTAGACATTCATTCTACTTTGAAATACAGCAAAAGCACTTTGTGTATACTTACCTCATCACGCAGAATATTAAACGTACATATCCTCAATGGTTCGGCTCTGATCAAATTAATTTTAACTGCTTCATGTAGGATATTCTTCAGTGAAGTATTTTTGTTTTCTTTTTTTCTTTTACTATGAATATGTGCAGTTGAAGGATTAATGAATGCTAATACAGTGTGATGACACAGCTTTGATTCTTGCTCAGGTGTCTTTTCCACTGTTTGGATATTTGCATTGATGATGCAAAAGAATGGTTTGTAAAACTGGAAATCAGGTTGCCAATAAATTTAGCAGTTTATATAAAATGGGAAAAATTCCTTGAAAAACAAAACTATCTACATGGATCCAAGAGGAAACAGAAAATCTGAATAGTCTCATATGTATTAAAGAAATTGAATCTGTAAATAAGAACCAATCCAAAAAGAAATCTCCAGAACCATATAGCTTCACTGGTGAATTCTTCCAAACATTTCAAAAAAAATGATACAGATCATACATAAATTCTTTAAGATAACAGAAAAGAGAAAATGCATCTCAAATTGTTTTGTAAGTCAAGTATATTCTTGATACCAAAACTTTGAAAGGAGCTTATAAGAAAGGAAGATCATAGGTCAATACCTTTCATGAACACAGACACAAAAATAAAAAACAAAATAGAAGAAAAAGATGTTATATAAATGGAACCATCTTTTTGAGAATGACTTTTTCACTCCGTGTGATTTTCTTGAGGTTCATCCAAGTTATTTAATGTATCAGTAGTTCTTTGTTTGTTTGTTTTTATTTTTGTTTTTTGTGGGGTAGTATTCCATGATATGGATGCGCCACAATTTGTTTAATAATTCTCCTGTTAAATGACACCTGGGTTGTTTCCAGCTTTTGGGTTTTATGAACAAAACTGCTATGAACATCTGTGTACAGGTTTGTGTGTTAACATAAATTTCCATTTCTCAGGGATAAATAACCAAGAGTTCAATTGCCAGGTCATATGATAGTTGCATATTCAGTTTTTAAAGAAACTTGCAAAGTGTTTTCCAGAGTGGCTTTTTACATTCCTGCCAGCAATGTATTAGAGATCCAGTTTCTCTACATCCTTACCACCATTTGGTGGTGCTCCTATTTTTTTATGTAAGCCATTCTGATTAAGTGTGTAGTGATATCTCACTGTGGTTTTAATTTGCATTTCCCTAATGATTAATGATATTGAACATGTTTTCATGTGCTTATTTGCCACCTCTATATCTTCTTCAGTGAAATGTCTCTTATGTATTTTGCCAATTTTCTAATTGGATTTTTTTTTTTACTGTTGAGTTTTGAGAGTTCTTTATATATTCTAGAAACAAGTCCTTTGATGAATATGTGATTTGCAAATATTTTTCTCCCAGTCTGTAGCCTGCATTTTCATCCTCTTAACATGGCCTTTCATAGAGCAAATGTTTTGATTTTCATGCGGTCCAATTTATCAGTTTTTGCTTTTTAAAGCTTTATTGAGTTATAATTGATGTACAAAAATGCACATATTTAATGTACACATTTTGATGAGTTTGGACATATGCATACACCTATGATATTATCTCCACAATCAAGGAAATAAACATATCCATCAACTCCAAAATTTTTCTTGTTTCTTTACTGGTTATTTTTGTGGTAATAACACATAACATGAAATCTATCCTCTTAACATATTTTAAAGTTCACAATACCGTATGGTTAACTATAGGCACTATGTTGTACAGCAGGTCTCTAGAACTTATGCATCTTGCATAACTGAAACTTTATACCTATTGAGCAACAACTTCCCATTTCCTCTCCCCCGCCAGCCCCTGGCAACCACCATTCTATTTTCTATATACTTCTAAGAGTTTGACTATTTTAGATGCCTCATTTATAGTATTTGACCTTCTGTGACTGGCTTACTTACAATGTCCTCTAGTTTCATCAATGTTGTCACAATGGAAGGATTTCCTTCTTTTTAAAGGCTGAATAATATTCCATTACATGTATATATCACGTTTTCTTTATCCACTCATTTGTAAGTTGTATATTTCGGTTTTTTCCATATCTTGGCTATTGTGACTAATGCTGCAATTAACCTGGAAGTACAGATATCTCTTCAAGTTCATGATTTCAATTCTGTATACCCAGAAGTGGGATTGCTTGATCATATGGTAGTTCTATTTTTACATCTTGCATTTGATATCCCATCTAAAAAGACGTGTACACTGAAAAGTATAAGGCACTGATGAAAGAGATTGAAGAAGAGACAGGCAGATGGAAAGACATCCTACGTTCTTGGGTTGGAACAATTCGTATTGTGAAAATGTCCATACTACTTAAAGTGATCTACAGATTCAATGCAATCCCAGTCAAAATTCCAATGGCATTTTTCACAGAAATAGAAAAAATTATCCTAAATTTTGTTTGGAACCATAAAAGGCCCCAAATAGCCAGAAACAATCTTGAGAAAGACGAACAAAGATGGAAGCATCACACTACCTGATTTTAAGCTGTATTACAAAGCTATAGTAATCAAAGCAGTATGATACTGGCATAAAAACAGGTAAATAGGCCAATGGAACAGAATTGAGAGCCCAGAAATAAACCCACACATATACAGTCGACTAATTTTTGACCCAGATGCAAAGAACACACAATGGGGAAAGGACAGACTCTTCAATAAATGGTGCTAAGAAAACTGGATATCCACATAAAAAGAAGGAAACTGCATCCCTATCTTACAACACTCACAAAAACTACCGTATGATCTAGCATTCCTGTACCTGGGTATATATCTGAAGTAACTGAGGTTAGTATTTTGAAGAGATATCTGCACACCTATGTTCATTTCAGCATTATTCACAATAGCTAATATATGGAAACAACTTAAATGTCCTTCAACAAATGAATGGATAAAAACATGGGAATATTCTATATGTATATATTACACACACACACACACACACACACACACACACACACAAAATGGAATATAATCCAGCTATAAAAAAGAAGGAAGTCCTGCCATTTGCAACAACATGGATGAATCCGGATGGCAATATGCTAAGTGAAATCATGCAAAGACAAATACTGTATGGTATCACTTACATGTGGAATCTTTTTTAAAAATCTGGTTTCATAGAAACAGAATAGGATGGTTATTGCCAGTGGCTGGGGAGAGGGGGGAATGGAGAGATATAGGTCAAAGGGCACAAAAGTTTAATTATAAGAAGAATAAGTTCTGAGGATCTAATTTACAGTATGGTGACTACAGTTAATGCTATGGTATTATATACTTGAAATTTTCTGGGTATAGATCTTAAACAGTCTCATCACAAAAGAAGAGTTACCTATATTAACTATGTGGGGTGGTAGATATGTTAATTATCTTGATCTTGGCCATTATTCTACAATGTATACATATATCAAATAATCACGTATATATATACAATTATATTTCTTAATTATTCCTCAAAAAAGTAAAATTACATCCCCCAGACTAAGGAAAATATTTTCAAATCTTATAGATAAGAAAGTAGTATCTACAATATATGAAAAACTTGTACTGCTCACTAACAAAAAGATGACTCAACTGAAAAATAAGCAAATGTTTGAATAGACATTAATCCATGGAAGATATACAAATGGTCAATAAGTACCTGAAAAGATGCTTCACATCATTAGTCATTAGGGAAATGCAAATCAAAACTACAATTAAATACCACTTCACACTCCCTAAAATGGCTAGAATCAAAAAAACAGGTATTAACAAGTGCTGGTGAGAATGTGAAGAAATTAGAACACTTTTAAACTCTTGGTGGTAATTTAAAATGGTGCTGCCACTTTAGAAAATAGTCTGGCAGTTCCTCAAATTTTGAAAACGGTGTTACTATATGACTCAGCAATTTAATTCCTAGGTATATACTTAAGAGAAATGAAAACATATGTCCATGCAAACACTTGTACACAAGGTTCATAGCAGCATTACTCACAAGACCAAAAAGTAGAAACAACTCGAATGTCTATCAATTGATGAATGAATAAATAAAGTGGTATATCCATGCAGTGGAATATTATTTGGCAATGAAAAGAAGTGAAGTACTGAATGAACCTTGAGTACATTATGCTACATGAAAGTCATCAGAAACAAAAGTTCAAATGGACGGTTTGATTCCATTTATATGAAATGTACATAATAAGCAAATCCATATAGACAGAAAGTAGATTAGTGTTTGCCTAGGGATGAAGTGAGTGTTGGAGGGAAAGGGGGAGTGATTGCTCAGTAATATATGGATATGGGGGTAATGAAAATGTTCCAAAATTGATTGTGGTGATGGTTGCACAACTCTGTGAATATAGTAAAAATCAATTATTTTAAATTGTTGAATTATATATGTGAATTATAGCTCAATAAAGTTGTTCTAACAACAACAAAAAATATGAAAATATATGGGACAGAAAGTTAATGTTTTTTTAAATTCCCACTTTCAGAAATTACCACTGTTAACAGTTCTGAGTATATCCCTTAAATTTGTCTAGGTACATTTTAATATGATTTATGCAATAAGTATTCTTTTAATAACATATCATAATAGTTATACTGTTCTTCAACTTACATTTTTCAGTTAGCATTAATACCCACTGCTTTATTATCTGATCTTTTTTCTTCCTAACTCCCATAACAAAAGAAAATATAACCCCAAACAAAAATCAAGGCATAAAAGGGAAAAAAGAACCTAACCCTAAGCAAAAACCTATTAACACAACACAAAAACATTCTGAGGTATGTAATATATTGTTTGTTTGTCCTTCTTGGGAAGTCCAACTTTATCTTCCTAACAATATAATTAGAAATATGCTGTAACAGATATTCTGTTTCTCAATTTCTCTCCCTACAATTTTTTCCTTAATCTTAATCTACTGATTGCCTGAGATACCAACCTAACACATTTCTATTCCTTTAGCATTCATTTCAATGAGAAAGCTCTGCTCTTCAGTGCCCTCAAAAATGAAGTGGCAAACTTGTTAAATAATATTGTATATTGCCTCATGGAAGAAGGGTCTTATGCACTTATAAAAACTTGAACACACAGATTTATGGTCATTTTGTGTTTTTCTGGGAGAGATCACAGGCATGGTGAATGGACAGATGAACTTTAACTGCAAATGAGAAGTTAATATTCCTCTTCTTCTTCATTATTTAGAAAATAAAAGCATTTGTAGTTTACAATATCAATTGGAAATGCTATTTAAAAATTTATTAAGAAAAGGATGGTTATATTTCTTGAACAACTTTCCATACCAATAAAATGCAGTTCATTGCTTTTGCCTGCTGTACAGAACTTCACTGTATGTCTATATTATAACTCACTGAGCAAATTTCTTAATAATGGACAAGTTTTCTGTTTCCTGGTGTTAGCTCTTACAAACAATGCTACAATAAGCATCTCCATGCATGTATTTCTGTGGGCAACATTCTTAGAAGAGGATATACTTGATAAAAAGGCATGAACATTATAAACTTTGATGGATGTAAGGCATCTAAAATAATAACAATTATTTTAATGTGAATATATAATCATTTAAAAATTTTGGAAAAAAGAGAGGAAAATAATGTTAACCATTAGCACACATTCCCAAAGGTAAAGATTTATCTTCTCACTGATTTGAGATGACATAGTGGAGCCACGCCTTGAGGAACCCAAAGTTGTCTGACTCCAAAGATTATGTTCCTAACTATTAATATAAAGGTTTATTCTCTTTTACACCAGTAGAAGGGACCTGATTTATCCGAGTTCTTCTATTCAGCTAATCAGTGGGACCTCAAACTTTTGACATTTATTCCAGTGTCCTGTTCAACAGAGCCAGCATTAAGCTATGCTTTCCTTTAGTTATTTTGTATCTCATGGCATTAAAGAAAAAGTGCTTCTGTGATATGAATCTGGAAGATTAATTAAAGGGACAAAACACTATCTGAAATGTCTAAAAGTGAGGTGATAAATTTCTACCACTGCCCAAATCTCCACTGTGTAGTACTTAAGTCACACAGAAATGGGGTGATCATGTCCTTTCTTTTCCCCAGTCCCATAAGATGAGATGATAGTGACTGACTCCTGAGCCAAGGGCTGCCTCTACCCTCCTCCATCCCTGCCTCTTTCCTATCACCTTTTCTCCCAGCTTTGATGATTCTAAGTGAGTGTGTGTTGGGGTGTCTAGGGAGGGATATAGGCAGATATAAGGTAGAGGTGGTTATTAGATGAGCTCTCAGAGGGAAAAATGTGAGGGCAGAAATATGAAAAACCCACAGCTTTAAATTATGAGGAAAAAAAATTGGGACTCAATGTATGAAAGTGCCTGTTCCTTCCACACACGTGCCAAAATCATCACCACCAATTTCTTAAAATTCATATTTGCCAGTCTTAAAGGTCAAAAAATAATTTCTCTTTGCTCAACGTAATTAATTTTAATGGTTGCCTAAAATTCCATCATTTGTTTAGACTTGCTTTAATTAAAGACATTTCCTGTTTTGGATATTTAGTTTCTTTCTATAATTCCCTGCTTTAGCAATGCTCTGCAAAACAATTTTTACAGTCAATTTCTATTAAAAAAGGATATGGTTTTAAGGTTAGGTTGAATAGGCTCAACTAAACTTTTTCCCCTCTCTACCCCCAACAAAATCACAAAACCTAATATGAAAATCCATGAACACCTTAATAGCAAAAAGCTGAGCAATGGGCACATGAGTCTGGTGCTTCTCTATCCGTGTTACTGTCAGTTATAGGTACCAGGATGTGTATGTGTGTTTCCTCTGGGAGCTCCTAATGAGAGTAGGGGTGCCTGGAAAAGGGTTTCTCAACCTCAGCACTATTACACTCTGGGCTATATAATTTTTTTTATTGTGGAGGCTCTCCTGTGCATTGTAGAAAGTTAACCAGCATCTCTGGCCTCTATCCACTAACTGCTCATAATACAACTTCCAACCTGATCTGTGACCACCAAAAATGTCTCCAGACAGTGTCAAATATCTCCTGGGAGGGGATGAGGATCAGCGCCTGTTTGGCAGGCTTCAGTAGCATAACCCTGATTTAGAAATGGGGCCAGTGGA
Source organism: Physeter macrocephalus (assembly GCF_002837175.3). NCBI lineage: Eukaryota > Metazoa > Chordata > Mammalia > Artiodactyla > Physeteridae > Physeter > Physeter macrocephalus. Next base: position 77,812,935 of record NC_041234.1, on the reverse strand, counting down.
GGGGAGGAGACTTACTCAAGTCCTCAGAATCAACGATGGGTCAGGAACTAGAAGAAATAGCTCTTAACTCTCCTTCCATTGTCCTTCCCAGCAGACCTGTTATCACAGTTTGTTCTTCTGCTGTAACTTATGATCCAGTGGTTCAAAAGATATTACAGATATCCAGTTCAGATGTTTCTCTGACCTAACCTAAAAGGCAAAAAATAAAATAAAACAGGAAAGCATACCAATTAATTGGAAGGAATACATTTAATCATGAAATCTCATCAAAGATTTTCCAGTCCTTTTTAGGTCTTAATTTCTTCTTTTATAGATTGTGGCTGATAATCTCTACCACACAGGAGCATTGTGAGAAATGCGTATGATGACAAATGCAAAATGGCAGACACTCAGGGAAGGTGAGTTCCCATGGTTCCTTGAGGCCAGTAATCCTTCAGTTAGCCACAAATTGTCATTCAATTAAAAATAACAAAAATACTTAGCATATTATTGAGTTCATCCAATGCAGAACTTGATGATATCTGCTGTGTAAGTTGGAAAGTAATTAGTTGGCAGTCACTGCTTTTTTTTTTCCTATCTAAGAACCCAAAATGCTTTTCCAGAGGGGATCTCATGAAGCTCCATGAACTCCTTAGGTGACAAGGAGGCCAGTTGAGGCCAGTAGAGGAGAAGTGATATATTTGACAATAACAACACAAAAAAAGGCAGGTGGGAATAAAACTGCATTAGAGTAAGAAAATAACACAAGATGGTAATTCAATCTATAAGAAGAAATGAGGAGAATCAGAAATGAAAATTTAGATGGTTAATATACCAAACCCATAAATATATACTTGTTATTTCTCCTCTCTTCTTTAAAGACAGAAAATTATATAAAGTGAAGGAATCATCATAACAATATATCACTGGGTTTATTTTATATATATATAGGCAATAAGTATAACAAGAATTAGAAAAAGTAGAGGAGCAAATGCAGCCATATGGGAGTAATCTTTCTATATTTCACTGAAATTAGTCTAAATCTAAAAGTAGATTCTGATAAGTTAAGATATATTTTGTAGGCCCTAAATCACTATTTAAAAAAAATAGTGAGAGACTTCCCTGGTGGTGCAGTGGTTAAGAATCTGCCTGCCAATGCAGGGTACATGGATTTGAGCCCTGGTCTGGGAAGATCCCACATGCTGCGGAGCAACTAAGCGCTACAACTACTGAGCCCATGTGCCACAACTACTGACGCCCATAGGCCTAGAGCCCATGCTCCACAGCAAGAGAAGCCACCACAATGAGAAGCCCACACACTGCAATGAAGAGCAGCTCCCGTTCACTGCAACTAGAGAAAGCCTGCACCCAGCAACGAAAACCTAATGCAGCCAAAAAATAAATAAAGAAATTTATTTTAAAAAATAGTGACAAAATTATTAGAGGAATCAAAATATTCCTCTAGTGAAATATTTGAATATTAAAAGTAATTGGAAATTGAAATATCTGAATATTGAGAACATTCACTTAATACAAAATAAAAAATAAAAGAGGAAAAAGAGGAACAGAAGAATAAGAAAGACATGATACGTTAATAACTCAAAAGGAAATTGGCAGACATAAATCCTACCATAATAATAATAACATTAAATGTAAATGGATTAAACAATCCAATCAAAATAAGAGACTGTCAAACTGGATTTTAAAAAGGCAATCCAATAATATGCTGCCTGTAGGAGACACAATTCAGATTTTAAAATACAAATATGGGGCTTCCCTGGTGGCGCAGTGGTTGCGCGTCCGCCTGCAGATGCAGGGGAACCGGGTTCGCGCCCCGGCCTGGGAGGATCCCACATGCCGCGGAGCGGCTGGGCCCATGAAGCCATGGCCGCTGGGCCTGCGCGTCCGGAGCCTGTGCTCCGCAACGGGAGAGACCACAGCGGAGGGAGGCCCGCATACCACAAAAAAATAAATAAATAAATAAAATAAAATAAAATAAAATACAAATATGTTTGTGTGAATGGGTAGAAAAAGATATACCATGCAAACAGCAACCATAAGAGAGCTGGAGTGGCTATAAAAGTATCAGATAAAATAGAATAAAAATACACACAAAAATGTTACTAGAGATAAAAGGTACATTTTATAATGATAAAAGGGTCAGTCCAAGGTATAACAATTATAAACATATGCACACATAACAACAGTCTCAAAATACATTGTCATAGGTAGAATAATGTCTCCCTAAAGATACCCTCATCCTAATATCTAAAGTCTGTGAATATGTTACCTTACACGTCAAAAGGGACTTTTTAGATGTGATTAGTCAAGGGTTCTGAGATGTGAATATTATCCTGGATTATCCAGATGGGTGCAATGTAATCATGAATGTCCTTATAAAACAAAGGAGGAGAGTCAAGAAAGGAAATGTGACAACAGAAGCAGAAGTCAGAGTGATGTGGCCACAAGCCAAGGAATAGGGGCAGCCACTAGAAGCTGGAAAAGGCAAGAAATGATCCTCTCCTACAGTCTTCAGAAGGAAAAAAGCCCTGCCAAAACCTTGATTTTAGTCCAGTGAAACTGATTTCAATTGTCTGACCTCCAAATCTATAAAATAATAAGCATGTGTTGTTGTGAGCCACTAAAATTGTGGTAATATGTTACAGCAGTAGTAGGAAACTAAAACATATATGAAATAAAAATTGGCCAAAATGGGGAAGAAATAGATAATTCTACAATAATTATTGGAGACTTCAATCCCATACTTTCCATAATGAAAGCAAAGCTAGGCATAAGATCAATAAGGAAATGGAGGTCTTAAACACAATCATCCAGACATATCAAAGGACATATATGTGAACCTAATGGGCCCAAATAGGCCACAATTCGATAGGAAAGAGTAAGCGCTTTCCCCCACCCCAATTCCATCAGATACCTCATTCTGTAACATTCTATATAACAGAAATGCCCCTGAATCTGCTACATAACATACACGAATATGTTTGTTTTCCTTTCTCTTATAACATTCGCAAATGTTTTCTAAGACACAGTAATAATATTTAGGTTAAAATAATATCTGTCTTAAATAAAGGAAAGATGGAATGGGAAGGAAACATACATTTGCTGCCAATCTATATGTTCCAGATATTCTGTTTGGTATCAGAATATCCTTTTACATATTATAAGAGTGAGGCTCAGAGAGGTTAAGTCCATGTTCCAGGGTCACACAGCTACTAAGAGAAAGAGCTGTTATCATAATCCCCATGTGCTTGACTCAAAGGTCTGTGTTTGGAATCAGGCACACAGCCTCCACTTTAGATGGACAATGTAGAGCAATGGGAACTCCCATACACAACTGGTTGGATTGTGACCTGGTACCTCGACTCTGCAGAGCAATTTGGTCATGTTTAGCAGATTGTATCTATCTGATGACACCTTAAATGGACCCACAAATACATACCCAGAATCCCTGGCAGTTGTGACCAAGGAAACCTATACAAGAAAGGGAAAGCATCAATTAATAGTGCCTTGGTTCAAACTCCAGTTTATCAGACTCCAAAGCCCACAACCCTAACCACAAGGTGAGAGTGAGTATGACTCTGTGTTAGGACTGAGGCCAGCATAGGAGAAGTGACTCATCCAAGGTTCAGTGATGGGTCTGCTTGGGGCTCTTGGGACCCAAGTATCCTGGCTCCAATCTTCTGTCCAGCAGACCCTTTATTAGGTGTTGTTCCCCTCAAATGTCTCTCCTACCTAGAGTTCAAAGGGAATCTGCTTTTCTCACATTCAGCCTACAAGGTACAGAGACAAGGAAAGGACACTTAACATGAGATTTACCCTCTTAATACACCTAAAAAAAGATTTTTTTAAGAAACAAGGAAAGGATTGCACATAAGATTTTTTAAAAAGGCATGATGATCTCCCTCCATTACCTCAATTCAATCAGAGAATATATCCTAGAACACAGAAATGGCACCGAAGCTCATATATTATATAAAAGTGTGTGTGTGTGTGTGTGTGTGTGTGTGTGTGTGTGTGTTTGACTTCCTGATGCTACATTCTAGATGCTATCTATGATAGCTATGCCCTTTGTTTTGGGTCAAAGTCATCTCTTTCAGGAGAGAGAGGAGGCAGAGTGGGGAAAGAACAAGGATTTGTTGAAATCCTATTATATAGCACCCATGTTTCCTCGATTTTAACATTTTATCTTCACAAAGGAGAAAGTGACCTCATTTCCAATGTACAGATGATGAAGCTCAAGCTCTGAAAAGGTCATACTCTCCAGGGTTAAACATCTATGGGTGACTGGATTGAGTCTTCATGTCTTGCCCATGCCACAGGACACTCAGGATCCACAGTTTTAGACAATGAGCTTTCTGGCTTAATTTTAAATACCACCCGGGTGACAAAGGTGGCAGTGGAGATGGGATCTTGCTCTTTGGGCCAAGAGGCCAAGATATGGGGTTGAGGGATTGATTAGTTGGTTCCTGAGGGACTCTGTGGGGCTCAGGCACAAACAGAGGTGTTGTCCTTTCCTGAAAGAAAACCAGGAAAGAAAGAAAGAAAAAAGGTCGCGGTACTTCTTTAAGCAAGAGATATTTTACATTTTATCTGCCTTAATCTTAGCAGCTATTCACACTACCAGTGATTATTTCCATTTTTCAGATCAGATTATAGCAGTTAGGAGATGGTTAAATAAATCAGGGAAACAGCCTTGTAAATGCTTGTGCAGTAGTTAAAACTGGAATTACTCTAACGCTTTTCCATTGTGTTCTGAAGGCTCCAGGGCTTTGAATGCTTTAATGTGGGTAATCAATGATGGCTAGAGTATTGCTCAGTTTCTATTACAATGATCTGTATTGCTTTAAAATCAACAAATTAATAAAAAATTTTGAACATTTTCTGTTTGGAAAAATAAGTAACAGTGGACTGAAAATCCAAGAGAAAACATCTGCAAATAATGTAGGGTTTATATCAATTGTTTATAAAGCACGCTTACTATTAAACAGGAAGAGATCGGCAGATGATAAGAACAGGATATCCATTTAAAGAATAATCAATATTCATACCCAATAAATATCTGAAGGTATTCTGAAACACATTAGTTAACGAAATGCAAATTAAACTCCTAAGAATAAAAATCCTGGATGCGATTGCAATATAGAAAAAGAATATGTGAATGTGAATACATATTTGTGTATACATAAATACAAATTAATATATCATTTTCAGAGAACCACAAATACATCTGGAGAGCATGCACCAATCTACTGACAATGGACAACTTTAGGTCAGGGATGGAGATTAGGCAAGTGAAGGATACAGGATAATTTTGTTTTATAAATATACATTTCTACATTGCTTGAAATGTTGTAATTAAGAAAATTATTGAGATAAAAATTCAAAACAAAAAAGAAAATACTTTAAAGAAATGTACTCATAATGTTATTGCTTTGGAAATATATTGAAAGTAAATTTTATGGGGAAAAGAAGTAAATTTAACAAATTTATTTGAAAACAGGTATCTATGTGTGGTTATTTAGCTGTGTCTGTTTCTATGGTGGAGATTTATCAGTGAATCTGTGTGTGTATGCATGTGTGCACATTTGGGTGTTTATGTTTCTATGTCTTAAACTCTTTCACCTCAAATATTGACTTGCTGATATATTAAGCTTTCTCATCAGTGCTGTATTTCGTGTCTGGAGTTTAAACATCAAACAACATCTTAGAAGGTCATGGATTTAGAAGGATTGTTGCCAATGGGTGGAAAATTCCAAAAAACTCTGCTGATAATCAAGCAAGATGGTTCTCTCACTCCCACACCCCTTGCTGGACTCCTGGTCTGAGACTTTCAGAGCTGCAATTCTGATGCTGACTGGTGTATGGGCTCAATTTTATACATGTTTTCTCCTCCACTTTCTACATGTTTTTCCCCCAATGAAAAGGCATATTTGGAAAGAAAAAACAAAATGATAACTCTGAACCCAAAATTTCAAATAGTACTTACAGCAGAGTTCCCAGTTCTTTTTGAACAAGTGCTGACATGTTAATTTATCTGAAGGGATATCACTCCCAGACAGAGCTGGATGCAGAATGAAGGATAAGGCAACTTTTGGAGTGCTTTGATTCTCGCTGATCTTCAAGGGCAGGAACAAGAAGTTTCAGATACTGTTGTTTAGATCTTTGCTGGGTCATGGGTCAAAGTGGGAGATTTCTGGACTGGTTTTGTGTGTGTCTTATCTCTAGAAGAGTGACTCCTCCCATTTAGGCTTCGTATTATACTCTATGTCTGAACTATCACCCTTGAAATGCATGAAGTTTCTTCTTAATATATCACCTCTTCTTCTAGTTTTGGAGCTCTGGGTATAGAAAGACACATAGATGAGCATATGTGAGTATAGAGATGAGAAAGTTCATATTGGAGGAAGTACTCACGTGGGTACTCACTTACCAACCCCTCTTGGTGAGGAAGATGACAGAGGAGAAGAAATCCTGCTCCTTGTGCCAAGAGATCTGGATGTTGGACTGCATCCCTTGGCTCCCCACTGAACACTCACAAACTCACAAGTGCAGCTTTCTCTTCAGTTTGGGGCAGCGCCGGACATCCAGTCTCAGGTTCAGACATCTCAGAAAATGGTGGACACAGAAAGACTGCTCATAGTAGGTTCAAAATTCCAGAAAATACTGGCTGATACCACTAAGCCAAGATCCCACCTCCTCTTCTCCCTCCCCCTTGCTGGTCTGAGCCTCTCAGAACTGCAATCCTTCATCTGGCCACCAGATGGCATCCCCATACCCATTTTACTTTTTAATGAAAAGGAGCACATATTGCAAAGAATAATGGATGTCTTGGAATGGTTTGTTACTATTATATCAATCCTGTTTAGAAAATTCATATGTATATGAAAGCAGTTACACTTGCTGTTGACCCCAAGTCTACTTCTCGTTCATTGATGTATCTCTTCCTTCATCAATGTAGGTTAACTTGTCCACACTGTAGACGGGTCCCTCCCAGAGAGCAGGATGTTCACCCTCCATTAGCTGACCCCCCGTACGGCTTCTCATCTGTCTGTTCCCCATCCTCCGGTATCCCCTATCGAGAAGAGAGGAGACAGCTCCCCAGACCCGCTCCAGCGCCCAGTCACCTCCCGCCTACTCTGCACTGCCCTTTTCTTGTCTGCTGCCGACTACCAAGGTGCTCCCATTACCTGGTGTTTCATTGTATGCAGGCCCCAGAGTATATGTTTTTTACAGTCTTCTTTTACACCCATCAGGGGTTTTTTTTCAGATAGAATTAGAGACATTCTGTACATTGGTTCAAAGGCTGAGTTTTAAGGGAAGGTATTGTATATTTCTGTTCGAACTTTGCAGAGAAATTTTAAAATAGAGGTGTGTTGGTGCCACCTTGTGACAGAAGCCTAAAATGCAGCTTGAACTGGAAGGTGGGAGGGAGGGGCTGTGACCAAAACCTGCCAGTCAGAGCTTTCTGGAAGTCTGAGTGGAAAGGGCGGGGGCGCGGGGCCAGCGTGCAGGGATACTGACTGCCTCCAGGCGGAAAGTGCAGCCTCTTATTATGGTGAAGAAAAAGCTTTATGTAGGAAGAACAAAAAGATTTTTCTTTTGAGACCTATGGATAGAGACCTATATAAGAAAAAAATGGATCTCTGCCACTTATAATCTTTGTAAACTGCACTTGCACTTCTTATCACCATCTTTCCATGTAAATACATTTTAAAATACATTTCTGTGGTAGCATTTCGAATTACTTTACAATAAATTTTCGGTTATTTTTTACATCGATATATAGTGGTTCATCATTATGGATGCCCCCCAATTTTTTCATTGGTACCATAGTGATGAAAATTTATTTCATATTTCTAATACAAAGATACGTGTCTTCTCGCTTTGTCCTCACATGGTGGAAGGAGCAAGGGGAGCTCCCTAGGATCCCTTTTGTAAGTCCACTAATCCCACTCATGAGGGCTATACCTTCATGAGCTAATCACCTCTCAAAGGCCCCGCCTCTTAATACCATCACATTCAAGGTTAGGATTTCAACATACGAATTTTGAGGGGGCACAGACATTCAGTCCATAGCTGAAGGATTAATATATTACTTATGTTTTGCCATCACAATTGTCCAAATTGCTCAGCTTCAAATAAGTTGCAGAGAAGCAGGGAAGCCACAAGGTGAGCTTGGAATATCTTATTGTGTTCTAAATGTACGTATGATTTGAATTAAAACAAAGTTTGTTCTTTGGCTAAGGGTGGATTCCGATATTTATGATAGAATGATTGAATGAACAGTGGTGTAACTGCACAAGCTAATAATCTTACATAAAAGAAATCTAGAAGTAGGCAATTGGTTCCATTGGTTCCGTGAAGTGGCTAGTGATCCAGGCTCCCTGCATGCACTGTTGGGAGGCAATTTTTCATGGCATTTCTACATGTCTTATGACAACTTTTGTCTAAAAATATCTTCTCAAGGTTGTTTTCAGATCAAACAGCCTTGGAAGATGAGATAGCATCTACCTCTGGGTCAGAGAACAGATCTGATTCCTGAACAAGATAGTAAAGATAATGCCTCTATGCTGGGCAAAGTTTGCCAGCAGTCTCCTTATAAAATCGGGGTGTTCCTAAGCTCAATGTTCCTTAGCTGTGATGCAGATCCACTGGATATACAGTATCAACCTGGCTGCTTCACATCATCCCCATAGGACTTAGAGGGCAAGGGAAAACAATGCTAACATGAAGCTCATGCTACCTGCTGTGCCAGAAGTAAATAATGGTCTAAATCCATTTAGACAGTTGTCTCCTTGTCTTCTTACCTAATCTATGAAAGTGTGCCCAGCCAACGTAGCAGCTGCAGTAGCTTCTGCTGTATAGGAATCGATTGATCACTTGAAACTCACTACACTGTCACACGTGGTGTGTGGCCCTTATCCTCATGATTGAAGTGATCTCATCCAGCCCATAAGGATGGAGGAAAGGGAGAAAAAGAGGCAGTGGCACATGCCACCAAGGCAGTGTCTTGGAGCTGCCACACCATGTTTCTACTTACAACAAATAACCCCAAATTATCTGTATAAATATGCAAGCAAAACATTGCAAAGTCTTAAAAGTAGTTGTCGCTGGAAAATGAGAATATGGGAGTGAGGTGTGTTTTCTCACTATCTACATTTTACATTCTCTGTGTAAGTTGAAATGTTTACAGCACACATGTATAGTATTACCTTCATACCCTGCAAAAGCATTGGAGTTACACCCTTTAAAAATATTAAGGGAACTTAAGGGAAGGTAAATGACATCATTGTAAGGATGACTTTCCAAAGCTCTTTTCATATATACATGTGTCCCTAAATCTCTACCAGTCTGCAATGGGTGGCAACATGATTAGAAATGGTAATTCCATATTCATCTCAAATTTTTCTCTCCTGGATTAGGGAAAAACTAAAGGAGGAAAAAGTGAGAAGCCAGCAGTAACCTCAGCGCTGGCCTTGGTGGTTGAGATTGGGTGGAGTGGGAGGGGAGGTAACAGAGTCCTTCCATTGGAGGAGAAGTTGCAGGAACTGATACGGACCCAGGGACTGGAATCGAGGCTTCAATGCCATTCTGTTTCCTCCTCTCCACCTCTTCCTCCAAGAAGAACTTTCTCATTTCTGATCTCACGTTAATCTCTTGCTCCTAGAAACAAGGATCACTTCCACTGGTAATCCTAGATGCACAATCTTAAATCTCTATGATGAAGAAACACAAATACGAACAAGCAACCATACAAACAAAAAGAAGGTTTCTTTTCAATCCCCGGGGTGGAAAATCCCGTGAGGGACCTTACTGCTTCACTTGTATCACATAGCTATTCTTCTGAGGACTCACTGTGGCTGGCAGTAGGGAAGGGTCAAGTGTTTTATTGGCTGAGCCTCTGGACAGTGCAGTGTGCCCTACTCTTATTGGCTCGCTGTGCTTTTTTTTTTTTCTTCTACACCACAGGTTAGGAAACACTTGTTAGTCAGGAATAGAATATTGAAAAAAAAAGAAATACAATAAGGGAGAAAATAAAATGACAGAATAAAATGTACTAAATTAGAAGATTAATCTCAAAGTTCATTGTTCATATTAAAGTTCATGCTGTTTCAATATTTTGTTTAGCTATTTTGTGCAATATGTATTTCTCTGTGCTGCCTGGGTCTGTTTTAAATGTTTTTCTTAATGTGAGTAGTGGTAAATAAAAGCTCGAAAACCTCTGAAACTGAAGTCTACACAATTTAGGTGTTGTTGGTGGAATCTTTTCAAAGTGCTCTTGCTGGAGGCCATCCTCAGTTACTTTACTAATAGCCTCTTGCCCTCTCATTGTTTGATGCGAGTAGGAGGACTATCCATTCAGAGTTGAGCTGGAATGTCTTATTTACATGAATCCTTATGTTGCTTTTAATCCAATCAGGCTTTGGGTTAATCAATGCCTCTTTTGAATATTGTCTCAGTATTCCAGAGCCCATGCTCTTTTCTTCCAAGGCAGTCTCATGTCTGGTTTATCGTGCCATGGGGCTTCATAAAACACAAGACTAGCCCAAATCCAAGAAGAACAAGAAAGGTAAGAGGAAAAGATGCAGTGGAAAGAGCTGTAGTAACTACTTCTATGAGTTTCGAAAGCAGGTTCCCCAACACAGAAAACTTTTCCAAGGCCATGTGCCTGGAGAACTGCTTTGAGCATGTTGGGTCTGACCCTTTATAACAAACACTGGACAACACCCTCTAGGAAGGGCTGGACGTCTGTGAAGCTGCTGCTGCTAGGGAAGTGGCTCAGATCACCATTTCTGAGAACACCAGCGCCTACATCAAGCTCCTAGTAAACCTTGGAGGTAGGATGAGGACCTGTTTGCGGAAACAGAAGGCCCTTTTCAGAGCCATGAAAAGTGGGATGTGGTCAATTAATGTGGTTTTTGTTCATTTTGAAATCCCCTGGCTTGTTCTTCTTGGGATTGCCTTGCTTGTAAATAATTCACTCATTCCATACCCTGTCATTTTTAATAGAAAACATTTTATTCCTCGTATAGTGCATAATTTTCTGTATCAATAAGTTTTAAATCTGCTTAGAGTTTTTTCTTGTTTTTGTTGTTGAAGTTTATGTATGCTTATGTTGTATGTATGTTTTACCACACAGACCTTTTCTAAACTTAACCAACCAGGATTTGCCTCAGTAGTAGAGTTGAGAATAATTTTCTATGTAGGTGGGGATTTTTTTCCTTTGTAGTAACAAAGATAATTTTTATTAAGTTCTAAAACCCACTTAAGCTTGTTCTGATCAATTACTGAAATTTCCTCTCCTTGTACCAAGAATTTTCTTTATTCTTAATTTACTCTTACTTTACCTCATGGACACACACACACACACACACACACACACACACATTAAGTTCCATGGGAAATTTTACACGAATTTATTTAAATTCTTTAACTAACATGGGTGAAATTTGATTTTCTTTTCAATCCTGAGTTCTTCTCTCTCAAGAAGCATGTTTGGGACTTCCCTGGTGGTCCAGTGGTCAGGACTCCACGCTTCCATTGCAGCGGGCCCAGGTTCGATCTCTAGTGGGGAAGTAAAATCCCACATGCTTCGAGGTGTGGCCAAAAAAAAAAAAGCATGTTCATTTATTCAAACCTTTTATATCCCTTTTTAGACGTTAATGTTTTCATAAATACACATTTTGTTCGACAGTTTTCATCTGAATTGTATGCAGAATTGAAGCTGTTGAACTCTGTGAAGTGATATTTTGTTGGCCTGCATCTGTTATTTCTGCTTCCCTCCCCGCACCCCCACCAGGGTTTTGTAGGCATGCGGTCGATTCAGCTTGAAAATGCCATTTGTGTCATCATTCTGTAGTTCCTTTTCTTGCCTAGATGCATTGGCTAATGTTCTAGAGTAATCACAATTAATACTGGGTACAGGGGGCTTCCTTGCCTGCTTCTAATGTCAGGGACCCAGTGTGTGACCGACCATTGATGTTGGAGCTGCTTTTTTCCCTTTAGAACCGATTCATTGAGTTAGAGAATTATTTTAAAACTTCCAGTTTTCTAAGGGTATTTAATTACCATAAAATATTGAATATTAGCAAATATATTTTTCACATCTACTGAGATGAACATGTTTTTTTTCTCTTTGACTTATTAAATGTTGAATTTTCTTTACATTCTTGGGAAGAATCATACTAAAGCCACTGTGAAGTACCTCAACCACAAGGGAGCAGCATATCAATTGAATCCAAAAAAACATTAAAAATCAAAATAAGTTTCCAGAATAAGTGCTACAGTCAACTTAAGTAATATATTTTTCCCTTTTTGTGATTTACTGCCTGTAAAATGCCTAACAAATGAAAAACCAATTTGGTATCACAAAGAATGCTTGTCATTTCTATTTCCTGGGCTTGTAACTTGACATTTTTGTAAGCATAAGCTTATTCTCTGATGAACCAGGTTTAATTTCAGTTATATATATATAGATAGATAGATAGATAGATGTATATAGATAGATGTATATATCTATATATATACATATATATATATATATATATATCTTCTAGAAGCTTACAGAGTTGGACTTTATCCTTGTTTAGGAACTGGAGTCAAGCAGGCACCTTTCCTCCAAGTTTCATTTCATCAAATTCTGAAGGAGCGATATCTGTGCCACTGCAGCATTTTTATGACATCTCGTGGGGATTGCCATATAGATAGGAGTTGAGAATGGCCACAAGGAAGAGTGATCTTCACAGACAATCCTGTAAGTATCCCTGACTTGTCCATGTGGGTGTTTCATTAGCAACTCTTTTTAACATGAATGCAGCATTTTTAGAACTGAGTCTGAATTTTGAAGAAGAGGTCCAGGCTGTCTCACTTACTATTGGGATATAAGAAGGCCTGAGAATGCAAAAAGCTGAGGACCTTGGGAAGTTGAGCGAGGAAGCATTATGCAAATTTTGTTCCATTTCTAGCCAGCTATAGGCTATGAAAAGAAGTTCTTCTCATAGTCCAGACAACTCCTCTCAGGACAAAACTAAGGGATTTGAGTCCTAAAATTCAGTAGCAATGAGGGGTCCTTTTGGTGTCACAGTTGCATGATTTGTTGAGGGCAGAGTAATGTATGTGCAGTCTTGAGTTTCTGCCCCCTCTCTCTAAGACATTCTTATGCTCTATAAGAAATGGACACCAAAGTCCGAGAGCCATATTTCTGGCTAGATCTCATTATCTTCATTGATTTGCCCTTGTAACAATCCCTCTTCCTTAGCATTCAAACTTCAACACCACACATATGGCTGCCATTGGTGCTGCCCTAAACATGGCGAAATATCTCACCCTGTACCCAAATCCAACACACTGGCAGGGTTGCAGCCACTGCTCTCTTATCTGAGCTCTGACACACCACACCAGGCTGAAGTCACTGCCCCCTTCATGCAAACACCCTTGTCACCCCATTTAGACCTCAACATTCAGCTCCTGGTCATCTCTACCCACTCCCACATGGCCAACTACTCTGTTCAGTATCCCTAATTCTTTTTTTTTAATTAAAATAAGTTTTTATTTTGAAATAATATATTCACAAGAAGATGCAAAAATAATGCAGAGAAGTACTGTGTACCCTGCTCCCAGTTTCTCCCAATGGTAACATCTAATTAAATATAGTACAATATCAAAACTGGGAAACACATCAGTACAATCAACAGAATTTATTCCGATCATCACCACTTTTACGTGCAATCATTTGTATTTGTGTGTATAATTCTGTGAAGTTTTACCACATGTGTAGTTTCATGTAACCACTACCGCAGTCTTGATACAGAACTGTTCTATCACTCCAAAGATTTCCCATGCTATCCCTTATATACACACTCATCGCCCTCTCTTCACACTCCATCTTTTTTCTTATTTAATGAAATACTTTATTTTATATTTTATAGCATAGTGATTCGCAATTTTTGCAGATAATATTCCATTATAGGTTATTACAAGATAATGGTTATAATTCTCTGTGCTTATCTATTTTTATACATAGTAGCTTGTATCTGTAATTCCATACCCCTAATTTGTCCCTCCCACCTTCCCTCTCCCCTTTGGTAACCACAAGTTTGTTTTCCACATCTTTTTCTGTTTTGCATAAATATTCATTTGTATTACTTTTTATCTTATATTTATTTTATTTGTGGCTGCGTTGGGTCTTAGTTGCAGCACGCAGGATCTTCGTTGAGGCATGCAGGATCTTTCATTGTGGCACGCGGGCACCTCTCTAGTTGTGGCAATGTGGGTTTTCTTTTCTTTAGCTGCAGCATGCTGGCTTCAGGGTGCGTGGGCTCTGTAGTTGTGGTGCGTGGGCTCCAGAGCACATGGGCTCGTAGTTTGTGGCACACAGGCTATCTCTAGTTGAGGTATGTGAGCTCAGTAGTTGTGGCACGCGGGCTTAGTTGCCCCGCGGCATGTGGGATCTTAGTTTCCTGACCAGGGATCGAAACCATGTCCCCTGCATTGGAAGGTGGATTCTTTACCACTGGACCACCAGGGAAGTCCCATCATTTGTACTATTTTTTAGATTCCACGTGTAAATGATAATCATACAATATTGTCTTTCTCTGTCTGACTTATTTCACTTAGCATAATGAACTCAAGGCTCACCCATGTTGTCACAAATGGCAGGATTTCATACTTTCTCGTGGCTGAATTACATATATATAGGCCACATCTTCTTTACCCATTCATTGATGAACACTTAGGTTGTTACCATATCTTAGCTATTGTGTAATAAACACGAGAGTACAAATATCTCTTCAAGATCCCGTTTTCATTTCTTTTAATATATATCAGAAATGGGATTGCTACATCATATGATATTTTTGTTTTCAATTTCTTGAGGAGCTTCATATTGTTTTCCACAGTGGCTGAACCAGTTTACATTCCCACCAATAGTGCACAAGAACTCCCTTTCCACCACATCCTCACCAACATTTGTTACCGCTTTTTTTTTTTGATGTTAGACATTCTAACAAGTGTGAAGTGATATCTCATTGTGGTTTAGATTTGCATTTCCCTGAAGATTGGTGATGTTGAGCATGACTTGTGTTTTAGAAATGAAAGAATATGGACTGCAAATGACTAGAATCAAATTCAAATGAACGAATTAGAATATTAATATTAGACTCCAGTGAGCTTGGAGAGGATATTGTTTCTTTGAATGTTTGATTTATATATTTTTGTCCTGTTTTCAGGTCCTTGGTTATGTATTTAAATAAATTCCTTAATATAGGTCCTGTTGAAAAAATTGGGGAATATATTTATTCTATTAAAATTGTTTTCCTTGGCTTAATACCGATAATTTTTTTTCTTTACTGTGGTAAAATTTTCTCCCTTTCCTTTTTATATTTTTATATTTTTGCTCCTTTAATTCTTTATTTTTTAACATTTTTATTGGAGTATAATTGCTTTGCAATGGTGCGTTAGTTTCTGCTTTATAACAAAGTGAATTTGGTATACATATACATATATCCCCATATCTCTTCCCTCTTGCATCTCCCTCCCTCCCACACTCCCTATCCCACCCTTCTTGCTGGTCACAAAGCAGCCAGCTGCTCTCCCTGGGCTATGCGACTGCTTCCCACAAGCTATCCGTTTTACATTTGGTAGTGTATATATGTGCATATATACACTACCACTCTCTCACTTTGTCCCAGCTTACCCTTCCCCCTCCCGTGTCCTCAAGTCCATTTTCTAGTAGGTCTGCGTCTTTATTCTCATCTTGCCCATAGGTTCTTCAAGACATTTTTTTTAAGATTCCATATATATGTGTTAGCATATGGTATTTGTCCTTCTCTTTCTGACTTACTTCACTCTGTATGACAGACCCTAGGTCCATCCACCTCACTACAAATAACTCAGTTTCGTCCCTTTTTATGGTTGTGTAATATTCCATTGTATATATGTGCCACATCTTCTTTATCCATTCATCTGTTGATGGACACTT
>NC_041234.1:77794896-77796942 GCF_002837175.3 Physeter macrocephalus | reverse complement strand
AGATTTTTTGATGATGGCCATTCTGACTAGTGTGAGGTGATACCTCATTGTAGTTTTGATTTGCATTTCTCTAATGATTAGTGATGTTGAGTATTCTTTCATGTGTTTGTTGGCAATCTGTATGTCTTCTTTAGAGAAATGTCTATTTAGGTCTTCCACCCATTTTTGTATTGGGTTGTTTGTTTTTTTGATTTTGAGCAGCATGAGCGGCTTCTAAATTTTGGAGATTAATCCTTTGTCAGTTGCTTCATTTGCAAATATTTACTCCCATTCTGAGGGTTGTCTTTTCATCGTGCTTATGGTTTCCTTTGCCGTGCAAAAGCTTTTAAGTTTCCTTAAGTCAAATTTATATATTTTTGTTTTTATTTCCATTTCTCTCGGAGGTGGGTCAAAAAGGATCTTGCTGTGATTTATGTCATAGAGTGTTCTGCCTATGTTTTCCTCTAAGAGTTTGATAGTGTCTGGCCTTACATTTAGGTCTTTAATCAATTTTGAGTTTATTTTAGTGTATGGTGTTAGGGAATGTTCTAATTTCATTGTTTTACATGTAGCTATCCAGTTTTCCCAGCACCACTTATTGAAGAGGCTGTCTTTTCTCCACTGTATATTCTTGCCTCCTTTATCAAAGATAAGGTGACAATATGTGGGTGGGTTTATCTGTTGGCTTTAAACCCTGTTGCACTTATCTACATTTCTGTTTTTGTGCCAGTACCATACTGTCTTGATTAATGTAGCTTTGTCCTATAGTCTGAAGTCAGGGAGCCTGATTCCTCCAGCTCCGTTTTTCTTTCTCAAGATTGCTTTGGCTATTCAGGTCTTTTGTTTTTCCATACATATTATGAAATTATTGTTCTAGTTCTGTGAAAAATGCCAGTGGTAGTTTGATAGGGATTGCACTGAATCTGTAGATTGCTTTCGGTAGTAGAGTCATTTTCACATTATTGATTCTTGCAATCCAAGAACATGATATAACTCTCCATCTGTTTGTAGCATCTATAATTTGTTTCATCAGTGTCTTATAATTTTCTGCATACAATTCTTTTGTCTCCTTAGGTAGGTTTATGACTAGGTATTTTATTCTTTTTGTTGCAGTGGAAAATGGGAGTGTTTTCTTAATTTCACTTTCAGATTTTTCATCATTAGTGTATAGGAATGCAAGAGATTTCTGTGCATTAATTTTGTATCCTGCTACTTTACCAAATTCATTGATTAGCTCTAGAAGTTTTCTGGTAACATCTTTAGGATTCTCTATGTTTAATATCATGTCATATGCAAACAGTGACAGATTTACTTCTTCTTTTCCGATTTGGATTCCTTTTATTTCTTTTTCTTCTCTGATTGCTTTGGCTAAAACTTCCAAATCTATGTTGAATAATAGTGGTGAGAGTGGACATCCTTGTCTTGTTCCTGATCTTAGTGGAAATGCTTTCAGTTTTTCACCATTGAGGATGATGTTGGCTGAGGGTTTGTCATATATGGCCTTTATTATGTTGAGGTAAGTTCCCTCTATGCCTACTTCCTACAGCATCTTTATCATAAATGGGTGTTGAATTTTGTCGAAAGCTTTCACTGCATCTATTGAGATGATCATATGGATTTTCTCCTTCAATTTGTTAATATGATGTATCACATTGATTGATTTGCGTATATTAAAGAATCCTTGCATTCCTGGGATAAACCCTACTTGATCATGGTGTATGATCCTTTTAATGTGCTGTTGGATTCTGTTTGCTAGTATTTTGTTCAGGAGTTTTGCATCTATGCTAATCAGTGATATTGGCCTGTAGTTTTCTTTCTTTGTGGCATCTTTATCTGGTTTTGGTATCAGGGTGATGGTGGCCTCGTAGAATGAGTTTGGGAGTGTTCCTCCCTCTGCTCTCTTTTGGAAGAGTTTGAGAAGGATAGGTGTTAGCTCTTCTCTAAATGTTTGATAGAATTCGCCTGTGAAGCCATCTGGTCCTGGGCTTTTGTTTGTTGGAAGATTTTTAATCACAGTTTCAATTTCAGTGCTTGTGATTGCTCTGTTTATATTTTCTATTTCTTCCT
>NC_041234.1:77776914-77794766 GCF_002837175.3 Physeter macrocephalus | reverse complement strand
CTTTTTCTAAGTATTTTTTGATTTCCTCTTTGATTTCTTCAGTGATCACTTCGTTATTAAGTAATGTATTGTTTAGCCTCCATGTGTTTGTATTTTTTACAAGTTTTTCCCCATAATTGATATCTAGTCTCATAGCGTTGTGGTCAGAAAAGATACTTGGTATGATTTCAGTTTTCTTAAACTAACCAAGGCTTCACTTGTGACCCAAGATATGTTCTATCCTGGAGAATGTTCCATGAGCACTGAGAAGAAAGTGTATCCTGTTGTTTTTGGATGGAATGTCCTATAACTATCAATTAAGTCCATCTTGTTTAATGTATCATTTAAAGCTTGTGTTTCCTTACATCTTTTCATTTTGCATGATCTGTCCATTGATGAAAGTGGGGTGTTGAAGTCCCCTATGATGATTGTGTTACTGTCAATTTCCTCTTTTATGGCTGTTAGTATTTGCCTTATGTATTGAGGTTCTCCTATGTTGGGTGCATAAATACCTTCTTTGTCTCTTGTAATTGTCTTGTTTTAAAGGCTATTTTGTCTGATATGAGAATTGCTACTCCAGATTTCTTTTGATTTCCATTTGCATGGAATATCTTTTTCCATCCCATCACTTTCAGTCTGTATGGGTCCCTAGGTCTGAAGTGGGTATCTTGTAGGCAGCATACATATGGGTCTTGTTTTTGTATCCATTCAGCCAATCTATGTCTTTTGGTTGGAGCATTTAATCCTTTTACATTTAAGGTAATTATCTATATGTATGTTCCTATTACCATTTTCTTAATTGTTTTGGGTTTGTTATTGTAGGTCTTTTCCTTCGCTTGTGTTTCCTGCCTAGAGAAGTTCCTTTAGCATTTGTTGTAGAGTTGGTTTGGTTCTGCTGGATTGTCCCCTCACTTTCAGTCTGTATGTGTCCCTAGGTCTGAAGCTGGTCTTTTGTAAACAGCCTATATACGAGTCCTGTTTTTGTATCCATTCAGCCAGGCTATGCTTTTTGGTTGGAGCATTTAGTCCATGTACGTTTAAGGTAGTTGTTGATATGTATGTTCCTATTACCATTTTCTTAATTGTTTTGGGGTTGTTACTGTAGGTCTTTACCTTCTCTTGTGTTTCCTACCTAGAGAAGTTCCTTTAGCATTTGTTGTAGAGTTGGTTTGGTTCTGCTGGATTCTCTTAACTTTTGCTTGTCTGTAAAGATTTTAATTTCTCTGTCAAATCTGAATGAGATCCTTTCTGGGTAGGGTAATCTTGGTTGTAGGATTTTCCCTTTCATCACTCTAAATATGTCCTCCCACTCCCTTCTGGCTTGCAGAGTTTCTGCTGAAAGATCAGCTGTTAACCTTCTGGGGTTTCCTTTGTATGTTATTTGTTTTTTTTCCCTTGCTGCTTTTAATATTTTTTCTTTGTATTTAATTTTTGATAGTTTCATTAATACATGTCTTCGTGTGTTTCTCCTTGGATTTAACCTGTATGGGCCTCTCTATGCTTCCTGGACTTGATTAACTATTACCTTTCCCATATTAGGGAAGTTTTCAGCTATAATCTCTTCAAATATTTTCTCAGTCCCTTTCTTTTTCTCTTCTTCTTCTGGGACCCCTGTAATTCAAATGTTGGTGCGTATAATATTGTCCCAGAGGTCTCTGAGTCCATCCTCAATTCTTTTAATTATTTTTTTCTTTATTCTGCTCTGCAGTAGTTTTTTCCACTATTTTATCTTCCAGGTCACTTATCCGTTCTTCTGCCTCAGTTATTCTGCTATTGTTCCCTTCTAGAGAATTTTTTATTTCATTTATTGTGTTGTTCATGATTGTTTGTTTGCACTTTAGTTCTTCTACGTCGTTGTTAAATGTTTCTTGTGTTTTCTCTATTCTGTTTCCACGTTTTTGGATCTTCTTTACTATCATTTTCTGAATTCTCTTTCCGGTAGACTGCCTATTTCCTTTTCATTTGTTAGGTCTGGGGGTTTTTACCTTGCTCCTTCATCTGCTTTGTGTTTCTTTGTCTTCTCATTTTGCTTAACTTACTGTATTTGGGGTCTCCTTTTCACAGGCTGCAGGTTCGTCATTCCCGTTGTTTTTGGTGTCTGCGCCCAGTGGCTAAGGTTAGTTCAGTGGGTTGTTTAGGCTTCCTGGTGGAGGGGACTAGTGCCTGTGTTCTTGTGGATGAGGATGGATCTTGTCTTTCTGGTGGGTAGGTCCTTGTCTGGTGGTGTGTTTTGGGGTGTCTGTGTGTTTATTATGATTTTAGGCTGCCTCTCTGTTAATGGGTGGGGTTGTATTCCTGTACTCCATTTCCTTGTTTAAAGTATATAATATAGTATTATTACCTATAGGTACTTTGATAAGATCAGAGGCAGTGACTGGTCAGCAAGGTCCCTGGTTTTCCAGAACCACTATGTTTCCCCAAGTCAGAGAGTTCCTTTTTAAGCCAAGGTGGCCCCACACCAAGAAAACAGTGGGATTCTGGATCAGAGGACAAGTGTCCCAAATGTAGCCAGTGTCAATCCTCTGGCATTATGAGTTATAGAGGTCATACTTTTTCAAGGGCTGAAGCTGACATCTCTACAGTGCTGGTGCTATAGGGACATAATTTCAAAGTTCTTTTGATGGAGTCCACAGGAAGCTCCTAGGCTTCTTGCCTTCTAATAGCTCACCACAATTAGGGGGGCTATCTAGTCACATCTAACGTGGTGTGGTTTATTGATGGGCTTTCCTGCATAGCATTTTATCCAACTAAACTATTAAGTTCACCCAAGACCTCATTTGAATGTGGGGCCTACATATGAGACCCATCCTATCACTAACAGTCATTCTCTTTTTTCCAAGGCACTGGAAAGATATTACCATCATGCCTGAGCTTTCTACTAACTTTTCTATGTTTAGCAAGAAATGTTCCAAGAAAGCTGCCTCTAAAACCCAGTAAAAGAGAAAAAAGTGAATGAGATGCTGAGTTACTCCACCTATGTATACAATGTTCTGAAGCATGTTTGCTCTGACATGCGCATTTCATCAAAGGCCATGAGCATCATGAATTATTTCCTTTGCTACATACTCAAGTGCGTCTCAGACAAGGCCTCCTACCTTGCCTGTAGCACAAGTTGCTCAAATGTCAACTTCAGGGAGATATAAACAGCCTTGTGCCTGCTGCCCATAAAGGTGGTTGATTACACTGGGTCTGAAGATACCAAGGCCATCACCACGTACATCAGCCACAAATTTACTGCCCTCAGGAGGATTTGAGTAGCAAACACCAAAGGCTTTTTTCAGCTCCACATATTTTTTTAAAAAATAGTAATAACTATAGCCCAGTAAATTTGGATCTATTTTATTTTTTGTCTTGTGGCATTATGCTGATTTTAAGATGTCATTCTTATAATGAGCTAAATATTATCTGATCTCAAGTTTAATGTATCTGTAGTGAAATTTGTTCAGAAGAAAATAGTGGATTGTGTCCAATAATATTCCATTTTACTGCTTTACTAAAAGGGCAGTGTGGCAGTTATTTTTCTAGGTAAGCCTTTAAGGGGTTCTGTAATGTCAAAACTATTTTTCATAATGATGTTATTGGTCTTCCACACCCATCCTTCCACGGGTATACAGTGGAATTTCCAGAGGTGTATTATGTGTGTGATGTCAAATAAGTCAAAAGCAAACAGAAAAAACAGACATCTCAAGTTAATGATTTTACTGCTTTTCTCTGTATGGGAAGATGCAAGAAACTGGGCTCATTGAAATTATTCCTTAGATATGCATCTTAACTATCTAGGGCCAGTATCCAGAGCACAGAATGCTTCATTTTCTCCATCCTGAATTCCCCTCAGGGCACACCTGTGGGGGGCGGTTGCAAGTGGCTGATGGCTGATAACTTTTGTTGTTTACTGGAATGGCAGGCAGCAATTTTTGTCCAAACATTTTTCATATGAACTTGCATTTTATGTTATCATGTAATTAGTTTGCCAGATTTAGCAAATAAAAATACAGAATACCCAGTGAAATTTGAACTTCAGATAAACAATGAATAATTTTTTAGCATTAGTATGTTGCACACAATATTTGGGCTAAATATTGTTACCGAAACAAATTGGGTCTGCTCACCCACGGACAATAAAGCCAATCTGCTGACACTGGGTTGTGGTGAAACAAAGTGCAGCATTTATTGCAAGGCAGGAGTCCAGGGCAGCTAATGTTCACAAAAACCTGAACTCCTTGATGGGTTTCAGGGAAGCATTTTTAAAGGCCAGGTGAGGGAGGGGAGTGCAAAGCATGTGATCAGCTCATGGACAATGATCTGATTTGTTGACAGTGAGGTAAAAGGAAGGTGTCACAGGGGTTAACATTATCAATCCTCAGGCTCCAATAGGTCTGGGGGCTATGTGCTCACAGTCATCAAGTAGTTAATGTCTTCCATTTGGTAGGGTTTTAGCATCTGTAAAACAACTCAGGAAATGTGCATCAGATACTGTTATCTAGGAGCTAAAGATTCTGTGACTGCCATATGACTGATTTACTGTTAAAATTCCTACGGGTCCTCCTGTCCCAACTGCTACTTTTGTCTTTATATGGTCACATCCTTTCAGTCATTCATTCTTGAGCCAGGTTTTTGTTACTCAGGGTAAGCATGGGAGACTACAGCTTTTCTGCAAACAAGAGGCAGGCAGAGGACATTGAAGGGGGAGTCTGTCCTGCGAAGGAAATCCCTTATTAGGAGGCACTTGAAGAAATGGAGGTATATTGTGATTTGCTTGCTAAATGGCTGATGTCATTTAAGCCTGCCATACAATCAGAGGTGTCTTGGAAGTTACAAGTTTGTCTGATATCTGCCATTGCTTTTCTTTCTTATTTTTTTAAATTTTTAAAAACATCTTTATTGGAGTATAATTGCTCTACAATGGTGTGTTAGTTTCTGCTTTATAACAAAGCGAATCACCCATACATCAGGATACATATATCCCCATATCTCCTCCCTCTTGCATCTCCCTCCCACCCACCCCATGCCATCCCTCTAGGTGGTCACAAAGCACCCAGCTGATCTCTCTGTGCTATGCCACTGCTTCCCACTAGCTCTCTATTTTACATTTGGTAGTGTATATATGTCCCTGCCACTCTTTCACTTCGTCCCAGCTTACCCTTCCATCTCCCCGTGTTCTCAAGTCCATTCCCTACATCTGCGTCTGTATTCCTGTCCTGCCCCTAGGTTCTTCAGAACCATATATATATATTTAGATTCCATATATATGTGTTAGCATACGGTATTTCTTTTTCTCTATCTGAATTACTTCACTGTGTATGACAGACTCTAGGTCCATCTGCCTCACTACAAATAACTCAGTTTCGCTTCTTTTAATGGCTGAGGAATATTCCATTGTATATATGTGCCACATCTTCTTTATTCATTCATCTGTCGATGGACACTTAGGTTGCTTCCATGTCCTGGCCATGTAAATAGTGCTGCAATGAGCATTGTGGTACATGACTCTTTTTAAATTATGGCTTTCTCAGGGTATATGCCCAGTAGTGAGATTGCTGGGTTGTATGCTAGTTCTATTTTTAGTTTTTTAAGGAACCTGCATAGTGTTCTCCATAGTGGCTGTATCAATTTACTTTCCCACCAACAGTGCAAAAGGGTTCCCTTTTCTCGATACCCTCTCCAGCATTTATTGTTTCTGGATTTTTTGAGGATGGCCATTTTGACTGGTGTGAGGTGATGCCTCACGGCAGTTTTGATTTGCATTTCTCTAATGATTAGTGCTATTGAGCATTCTTTCATGTGTTTGTTGGCAATCTGTATATCTTCTTTGGAGAAATGTCTGTTTAGGTCTTCTGCCCATTTTTGGAATGGGTTGTTTGCTTTTTTGATATTAAGCTGCATGAACTGCTTGTAAATTTTGGAGATTAATCCTTTGTCAGTTGCTTCATTTGCAAATATATCCTCCCATTCTAAGGGCTGTCTTTTCGTCTTGTTTATGGTTTCCTTTTCTGTGCAAAAGCTTTTAAGTTTCATTAGGTCCCATTTGTTTGTTTTTGTTTTTATTTCCATTTCTGTAGGAGGTCGGTCAATAAGTATCTTGCTGAGATTTATGTCATAGAGCATTCTTCCTATGTTTTCCTCTAAGAGTTTTATAGTGTCTGACCTTACATTTAGGTCTTTAATCCATTTTGAGTTTATTTTTGTGTATGGTGTTAGGGAGTGTTCTAATTTCAATCTTTTACATGTAGCTGTTCAGTTTTCCTAGCACCACTTGTCGAAGAGGCTGTCTTTTTCTCCATTGTATATCGTTACCTCCTTTGTCATAGATTAGTTAACCATAGGGGCATGGGTTTATCTCTGGGCTTTCTAGCCTGTTCCATAAATCTATATTTCTGTTTTTGTGCCAGTACCATACTGTCTTGATTACTGTACTACTGTAGCTTTGTAGTATAGTCTGAAGTCCGGGAGCCTGATTCCTCCAGCTCTGTTTTTCTTTCTCAGGATTGCTTTAGCTATTCGGTGTCACTTCTGTTTCCGTACAAATTGTGAGATTTTTTGTTCTAGTTCTGTGAAAAATGCCAGTGGTAGTTTCATAGGGATTGCATTGAATCTGTAGATTGTTTTGTGTACTATAGTCATTTTCACAATGTTGATTCTTCCAATCTAAGACCATGGCATATCTCTCCATCTGTTTGTATCATCTTTAATTTATTTCATCAGTGTCTTATAGTTTTCTGCATACAGGTCTTTTGTCTCCTTAGGTACGTTTACTCTTAGGTGTTTTATTCTTTTTCTTGCAATGGTAAATGGGAGTGTTTCCATAATTTCTTTTTCAGATTTTTCATCCTTAGTGTATAAGAATGCAAGAGATTTCGGTGAATTAATTTTGTATCTTGCTACTTCACCAAATTCATTGATTAGCTCTAGTAGTTTTCTGGTAGCATCTTTAGGATTCTCTATGTATAGTATGCCATCTGAAAACAGTGACAGCTTTACTTCTTTTCTGATTTGGATTCCTTTTATTTCTTTTTCTTCTCTGATTGCTGTGGCTAAAACTTCCAATTGGCTAAAACTTCCAAAACTATGTTGAATAATAGTGGTGAGAGTGGGCAACCTTGTTTTGTTCCGGATCTTAGCGGAAATGGTTTCAATTTTTCACCATTGAGAATGATGTTGGCTGTGGGTTTGTCATATATGGCCTTTATTATGTTGCGGTTAGTTCCCTGTATGACTACTTTCTGGAGGGTTTTTATCATAAATGGATTTTGAATTTTTTCAAAAGCTTCTTCTGCATCTAGTGCGATGATCATATGTTTTTTTCCTTCAATTTGTTAATATTTTGTATCACTTTGATTGATTTGCATATATTGAAGAATCCTTGCTTTCCTGGGATAAACCCCACTTGATCATGGTGTATGATCCTTTTAATGTGCTGTTGGATTCTGTTTGCTAGTATTTTGTTGAGGAATTTTGCATCTCTCTTCATCAGTGATATTGGCCTGGATAAACCCCACTTGATCATGGTGTATGATCCTTTTAATGTGCTGTTGGATTCTGTTTGCTAGTATTTTGTTGAGGAATTTTGCATCTCTCTTCATCAGTGATATTGGCCTGTAGCTTTCTTTCTTTGTGACATCTTTGTCTGGTCTAGGTATCAGGGTGATGGTGGCCTCGTAGAATGAGGTTTGGGAGTTTTCCTCCCTCTTCTATATTTTGGAAGAGTTTGAGAAGGATAGGTGTTAACTCTTCTCTAAGTGTTTGATAGAATTTGCCTCTGAAGCCATCTGCTCCAGGGCTTTTGTTTGTTGGAAATGTTTTAATCACAGTCTCAATCTCCGTGCTTGTGATTGGTCTGTTTATATTTTCTATTTCTTCCTGGTTCATTCTTGGAAGGTTGTGCTTTTCTAAGAATTTGCCCATTTCTTCCTGGTTGTCCATTTTATTGGCATATAGTCACTTGTAGTAATCTCTCATGATCCTTTGTATTTCTGCAGTGTCAGTTGTTACTTGTCCTTTTTCATTTCAAATTCTATTGATTTGAGTCTTCTCCTTTTTTTTTATGAGTCTGGCCAGTGGTTTATCAATTTTGTTTTTCTTAAAGAACCAGCTTTTAGTTTTATTGATCTTTTCTCTTGTTTCCTTCATTTCTTCTTCATTCATTTCTGATCTGAAATTTATGATTTCTTTCCTTCTGCTAACTGGGGTTTTTTTGTTCTTCTTTCTCTAATTGCTTTAGTTGTAAGGTTAGGTTGTTTATTTGAGATGTTTCTTGTTTCTTGCAAAATCTCACTCAGATGTGATGGAGAAATTAAAAACTTTTCAGACAAGCAGAAGCTAAGAGAATTCAGCACTACCAAACCAGCTTTACAACAAATGCTAAAGGATCTTCTCTAGGCAGTAAATACAAGAGAAGGAAAAGACCTACAATAACAAACCCAAAACAATTAAGAAACTAGTAATAGGAACATATGTATTGATAACTGCCTTAAATGTAAATGGATTATATGCTTCAACCAAAAGACATAGACTCTTAATGGATACAAAAACAGGACCCGTAAATATGCTGTCTACCAGAGACCCACTTCAGACCTAGGGACACATACAGACTGAAAGTGAGGAGATGGGAAAAGATATTCCATGCACATGGAAATCAAAAGAAAGCTGGAGTAGCAATTCTCATATCAGATAAAATAGACTTAAAACAAAGACTATTACAAGAGACATAGAAAGACACTACATAATGATCAAGGGATTAATCCAGAAAGAAGATATAACAATTGAAAATATTTATGCACCCAACATAGGAGCACCTCAAAACATAAGGCAAATGCTAACAGCCATAAAAGGGGAAATTGACAGTAACACAATCATAGTAGGGCACTTTAACACCCCACTTTCACCAATGGACAGATCATCCAAAATGAAATTAAATAAGGAAACACAAGCTTTAAATGATACATTAAACAAGGTGGACTTAATTGATATTTTAGGACATTCCATCCAGAAACAACAGAATACACTTTCTTCTCAAGTGCTCATGGAACATTCTCTAGGATAGATCATGTCTTGGGTCACAAATCAAGCCTTGGTAAATGTAAGAAAATTGAAATCGTATCAAGTATCTTTTCTGACCACAATGCTATGAGACTAGATATCAATGGTAGGGAAAAATCTGTAAAAAATAAAAGCACATGGAAGCTAAACAATACACTACTAAATAACCAAGAGATCGCTGCAGAAATCAAAGAGGAAATCAAAAAATACCTAGAAACAAGTGACAATTGAAACACCACAACCCAAAACCTATGGGATGCAGCAAAACATTTCTAAGAGGGAGATTTATAGCAATACAATCCAACCTCAAAACTCAAGAAACATCTCAAATAAACAACCTAACCTTCCATTGCTTTTAATGCAGTCAGTGTTCACATCTATATCTGAGCCTCATTTGAATACAATCCGTATATAATCATCCTCCCTCGTTCTCCAATTCACACCTCTTTTTCAAAGTGAGGTTGTCATAATGTCTTGAGAAATGATTTTGCTCCTCCCTGGAAGGGCCTAAAATGCCTGACCAAGACAAAGAATATCAATATGTTGCTTGGGGCCTGCTAGGACAGCTGTTCTACCTAACTGTAGAAGGATCCTCTGCCTTCTCCATTCTGCTGTTGAGCCCATTCATTGAGATTTTTTGCTTTGTTGACATGTTACTAAGAAGATTCAGCTCAGTAATAGCCTCCCCTCTGAAACTATGACCATCATGTGTATCACTGTCAGTGACATTCTCCACTATTAGGGAGAACCCATTCAGTAGATCCAATGATTTTTTTGAGTCCTATGAGTTTATGAAATAAGGGTTGTGATAAATTGAAGTGCCTCTTTTTACTGGCACTCTACAAATGTTAAATCACAGAGGAGTGAGCCCACATGGTTCTCTCTCTCTTTCTTTTACCATT
Organism: Physeter macrocephalus; assembly: GCF_002837175.3. Taxonomy (NCBI): domain Eukaryota; kingdom Metazoa; phylum Chordata; class Mammalia; order Artiodactyla; family Physeteridae; genus Physeter; species Physeter macrocephalus. Next base: position 77,784,849 of record NC_041234.1, on the reverse strand, counting down.
TTGTTACACACATGCTCTAAAATTTTTATTCTTTTGCCCCAATATTACCTTATAAGATTTGTATTGATTCAAATTAGACTCAACATGATTTCCAAAGGTTGCTTGTTTTTAGATATTTTCTCACTTTATTTTCCATTTTCATCATATTCTACATATATCTTACTTTATAATTTATTTACCAAATCTGTTAGTTCATTTCTTTTTTATACATTTTCAGAATTTTTATGCTTCCTTTTGATAGTGTTCTAAGTAAGTTTCAGATTGTTTTCTGTTTTTATCAAATTAGAAAAGAAGTACCAGTCTAGAAATTTTCTAATAGGAAAATCTTTTGGGAATTGCTTTGATTTTACAGATTTATTTAGGGGCAAATTCACATTTGAGTGTTCCTACCCAAGAAGGCTTGTTGCTGACTCTATTCGTACTTCCATTTGAAACTCCAAATAGATTTATATTTTTCATCATTATAGTTCATACACATTTTTCACTGAGCTCATCTCTAGTGTTTATTAAAGGATAAATAAAAGATATTTTTTTTAAAAAGTAAAATTGTGATTCTCATAGAATTATAAAATGAATGCATCTTAAAGACTTTATTTTACTCATAATGAGGAAGTTGGGTAGGTGTTATAACTTGTTTAAAAGAGAATCCAAAACACAGACATATTTATAAATCAAGAATATTGAAATAAACCTTTAGACAAAAACAAAACCATCTTTTTCCACTGGAAAGGAGGATTATTCTCTCCAGAATAAAACTCACTTTCATATCTATAAACAAAACTTATTTTTTATTACTGTATGTTTTCAGGTTGTAAAATAACTCCCATAGAAGCAGAATGAGACAATGTAGAAATTGTACTATAGACAATGCATAGTTTTCCTTTGAAGCATAATTTTTTCTGTATAGTCTCCTCTTGCTGATAAAATTAATCTCAAAGAAAGATTATTCTTGATCACAAAATAAGGCTGGTCTCATTAGACTTGGTCTGATTATTTTTTATAGGTGCAGGAAGAAACTTAATTTACCAGACAGGCCTCCTTTAGTTTGCTTTGCCAAAAATTTCATAAGGATTGTCAAAATGCACTTTTAAAAGCCTTTTATAATTTCCTTATCCTGAGGCTAGGAATCATATCCAAGAACCTCTCCTTACCAGATTTTATCTGCAGTAAGTTTAAATTGGATGATTTCTTCTTTTCTTGAGTACACCAAAATATACCAAGGCAAGGCCTTGGTTGCATAAACGATTATTCCAATTATGTCCCAATAAAAGGAGAAAGCCTTTCAATGAGCCATGGCTATGTCCTCATTTTAACTTGATTACCTCTATAAAGTCCTTATCTCCAAATAAGGTCACATTCTAAGGTACTGGGGGTTACAACACCAGCATATTTTGGTGGGGGACAAAATCAATGTTTAACAAGGAATGAGTATCAGATCCTAGATCATAAAATGCTGAATGGGTAAAAACAATCTGTTGACACAGGCCATCTCCCTAATCTTTACATATGAGGAAAACAAAGCTCATTAGTGGGAGGAAAGTAACATAGACACAGGTTTCTAGAACTTAAAATGAGTATTCTGGTGATACCATGCCATAGAACAATAGGAGAACATCTCCCTCTCCTAGACCTGTAATGGACAGCTAAGGGACTAAGGGGTGGAGACTGTGTCAGGGTGTTTAAGATGAGAGCCTTTGTACCAATCTCAGGTTTCCCACTGAAGGATCTTAGAAAAGCCTGTAGGATCTTAGAAAAGAGATTTATAGCTCTGACTCTTGCAGAATGGAGATGATATTTCCATATCGCAGAAGACTGTGGTGAAGTATCTGTAGAAACCTACATCAGGCACACACTTAGAATTCCCAGGTTCCTGACAAGGCAGATACCTGATAAACAGCCCCTGTTTTGGAGGCTTGTATCAATGGACTTGTATAAAAATAGTTATGATAATAACATTGATTATAATGTTTATTTAGATCAAGTTTAAGTTAATTTTTAATTGACCAAAACATTTAAACAATAATATCAGTATCACTTCATAGTCATTCTTTCCAGTTTGCCAAATCCAAAATTATAATTTACCCCTATGGTGTTTTTCTAATAGTTTTATAATTTTAGCTCTTATATTTAGGTTGTTGATCCATTTTGAGTTAATTTTTGTATATGGTACAAGGTAAGGGTCTAACTTCACTATTTCACATGTGGATATCCAGTTGTCCCAGTGCCATTTGTTAAAGAGAATGCTCTTTCCTCATTGAATGAACTTGCACCCTTATCAAAAATCAATTGGACAGGGCTTCCCTGGTGGCGCAGTGGTTGGGGTCCTGCCTGCCGGTGCAGGGGACGCGGGTTGGTGCCCCGGTCCAGGGGGATCCCGCGTGCCACGGAGCAGCTGGGCCTGTGGGCCGTGGCCTCTGGGCCTGCACGTCGGAGCCTGTGCTCCGCGGCAGGAGAGGCCACAGCAGTGAGAGGCCCGCATACCGAAAAAAAAAATCAATTGGACATAGATGTATGGACTTATTTCTGAAATCTCAATTCTATCCCATTGGTCTATATGTCTCTCATGCCAATACCGCACTGTTTTTATTACAGTAGCTGTGTAGTTAAGTTTCGAAATTGGGAACTATGCATCCTCCAACTTTATACTTTTTCAAGACTGTGTTCACTGTTTGGGGCCCCTTGAAATACCATATGAATTTGAGGATTGGCTCTTCCATTTCTGAAAAAAAATGTTGGAATTTGATAAAGATTTCATTGAATCTGTAGATCGCTTTGGTAGTGTTTCCACCCTAGCAGTATTCAGTTTCTAATCCATGAACATGGAATGTCTTTCCATTTATTTAGGTCTTCTTTAATTTCATTCACAAATGTTTTATAGTTTTCAGTGTACAAGTCTTTCACCTCCTTGGTTAAATGTATTCCTATGTTTTTTTCTTTTGGATGCTATTATAAATGAAACTTTTCTTAATTTCCTTTTTGGATTGTTCATTTCTGGTGTATAGAAACACAGTGGATTGTTGAGTGTTGATCTTGTACCTTGCAAATTTGCTGAATTTATTAGCTCTAGTAGATTTTTTGTGGATGCTTTGCAATTTTCTACATATAGGTTCATGTCATCTGTGAGTATAGGTAATTTTACTTTTCTTCTTTCCAATTTGGACCACTTTTATTTATTTTTCTTGCTTAATTGCTCTGGCTAGAACTTCTACTACAATATCCAATAGCAGTGGCAAAAGTGGGTGTATTTATCTTGTCCTGATCTTAAGGGGAAAGCTTTCAGTCTTTCACCATTTATTATGATGTTAGTTGTATGATGTTAGTTGTATTGAACTGTATTTAAATGTTAGGAATGATGTAGGGGAAGTATCGTCTTTCCCATGCTATTAGTGGGAATTTAAATAGATATAAATATTTTAATGTTATTTATTGGCAAAAATATTGGAATGTAAATAAATGCATATACTTTGCCTGCAAAATTCATCTTTTAATAATTTATCTTCAGGAAAAGGTGGAAATAAATGCAAAGAATGTATTCATGGTTATGTCCATAGTGCCATGATTTTCTTTTATTTACTTATTTTTTCGGGGGTTAGTGTGGTGGAATTATGAGCCTCTTCCATTTTTACTACTATAAAAATGTTTTTTAAATGCTCTAAGGGATGATGCTTTCAATACTGAAAGGAAAACAATACATAATAATAGTTCCCGCTTCCACAGTACCTAGCTTTCATTTCAAAGGCCCAGGGAATACAGAATTCAGGCTTCTCAAGGCATGACACTGATAGTGGAGATTTTGGCTATGGAGACACAATCCAGGCAGACAGGTACTCTCTCTAGGACTTACATTTTGCCTGAAAGGAAGAATCAATAACTCTTGGTTGCCACAAGTTCTTCCTAATGCATCATTTAAATTAAGCAGTGGGTGTGGTGGCTTATCCCTGGTTAAGGCATCAAGTGATGGGTTCAAGTCTTCCTTAGGTCCCTGATTTGCTATGTAATACTTGCATCACTTTTCTCATCTGTGAAAAGCATAGGTCTAATATGGCTTTGGAATGGGTATAGAAAAGTATTGATGGCAACAGGAACTTTCATGCATAGCTGGTGGCAATACAAAATGGAACAGCCATTTTGGAAGACAGTTTGGCAGTTTCTTACAAAACTAAACATACTCTTACCATATAACCCAGCAATCACACTCCTTGATGTTTACCCAAAGGAGTTGAAAACTTTTGTCTACCAAAAAACCCCAAAAAAGCAAACAAAAAACCAACCTGCACAAGGAATTTTATAGCAGCTTTATTCATAATTGCCAAAACGTGGAAGCAAACAAGATGTCCTTCAGTAGGTGAATAAATAAACTGTGGTACATCCAGATGATGGAATATTGTTCAGTGCTAACTAGAAATGAGCTATCAAGCCATGAAAAGCCACGGAGAAACCTTAAATGCATATTACTAAGTGAAAGAAGCCCATCTGAAAGACTATATACTGTATGATTCCAACTATATGACATTATGAAAAAGGCAGAACTATGGAGATTTGCCACAAAGATCAGTGGCTTCCAGGGGTATGTGTCAGGGGAAGAGATGAAAAGCCAGAGCACAGGATTTTTAGGGCAGTGAAAATACTCCGTATGATATTATAATGATGGATACATGTCACTATACTTTTGTCCAAAGCCATAGAATGTACAACACCAAGAGTGAACCCTAAGGTAAACCATGGACGTTGGGTGATTATAATGTGTCAATGTAGACTCATCCTTTTAAAAAAATAAAAACAACCATTTTAGCGAGTGATGTTAATAATGAGGGACACTATGCATGTGTGGGAGAAGGGGTATAATTCCCTCTCAATTTTGTTGTAAGCTTAAAACTGCTCTGAAAAAAATCTGTTTTTAAAAAAACTACAGACGTGAGCTGCAGGCATGCCTAAGAACCACTCTGTTCTGTTGACTTAAATCAGAAGACCCTCTGTCCCTGCTCTCTGTGAGGCATACTTGGGAAGCACCTATACTCGTGATGAAAGCCTGTCTACTGCATTGTTCCTAACAGAATCTGCATGGCAGAATTGAAGGGGCTCTCAACCCTGTAGAGCCCATTAAAATCATATTCTTGGGCCCCATCACAGACCTGTTTAGATTATCTGAAGATTCTGCCAAGGATCCCAGATGATTCTGATGTGGCAAGACTTTCAGTATTTGAGAACCATTCATCTAAGCCATGGTCTTCATACGCTAGGGCTTTTGGAGACTTCAGTGGAGCCCAAGAAGGGGCTGGACACAGTACATGTTCATGAAAGACAAGTTATTATTGAAGAATAATATTCCATTGTATGGACATAGCAGTTTGTTTATCCATTCATCAGTTGATGGACATTTGGATTATTTCCAAATTTGGAAAATTATAAATAAAGCCATTATAAACTTTTGTATATAAAATTTTGTGTAGAAATATGTATGTATTTACCTTGTATCTCCCTATCCAGAGAAGAGACACCACAACAACTGCTAAATTTAAGAGATGCATTGGGAAGAACTTGCTGAAAGAGACAACCCAAGAGGGTTATTGATTCTTCCTCCCAGACAAAGTTTAACTCTAGGTTTAGCATTTAGTGGAACTGCCAAAATATTTTCCAAAGTGACTATCATTTTACATTCCCACTAGCAATATGTGAGGGTTTCATTTCCTCCACATCCTCACCTATACAAACAGTAGTCTAACTTTTTTATTACAGCCATTCTAGTGGGTGGAAAGTGGTATCTCATCGTGGTTTTGACTTGCATTTCTCTGATGACTAACGATGTTGAGCATCTTTTCACGTGTTCACTGGCCATTTGTATTTATTTGGAGTGATGTCTCTTCAAACTCTTTGCCCATTTGTAAAATGGGTTATTTGTTTTTTTATTGCTGAGGTATAAGAGGTTTTTATACATTGTGGTTTTATATATTGTGGTTTTTATACATTGTGGTTGCTTGTTCCTTATCAGATATATGATTTCCAAAATTTGCTCCTAATCTGTGTGTTGTCTTTTCATTTACCTGTGGTGTCCTATGCAACACAAAATATTTTGATTTTGATGTCCAATTTAACTATCTCTTTTTGTTTTTTTGCTTAGTGTCATGACTAAGAAACCATTCTGAGAGTTTTATAGTTGTTGATCTTAAATTTAGGTTGATAGGTTTATAAACCATTTCGAGTTCATTTTTATATATGATGTGAAGTAGGTTCCAAATTAATTATTTAACATGAGGATATTCAGTTATTCCAATATTGTTACCGAGTCCAAGCTTGTTCTGCTCGCTGCAGGACAGGCCAATAAATCGGAGACACAGTGTTGAGGCAAGGAATACGACTTTATTTGGAAAGCTGGCAGACCGAGAAGATGGCAAATTAATGTCTCAAAATAGCCATCTTATCGGGGTTTGGATGCCAGTTTCTTTTACAGCATAGAGAGGGGGAGGAGATGAGGAAGTAAAGTAAAAAGGCCATAAGTTTTGCAAATATCCCCTGGAATGGCCAGCCTCCGAGAGGGGATGTGTTAATTTCTTCTTTCTTGCAGCCATCCACAGGTGGACAGAGTCCAGATGTTTTCCTGAACAAAGGTACTTTGGTTTAACATTCAGGCAGAAGGGCAGGGTTCCCTGGGGTAGGTCATTATGTATAGACATAGACAGTATCCTTTTAGTGAACAAAGGCAATGGGAAGCAACGTTTAAAGTAAAAGAAACAGATCCAACATGTAGTCAGATTTGGCTCTTCCTTGTTACAATATCATTTGTTGAAAAGACTATTCTTTCCCATTTAATAGTCTTGACAGCCTTGTTGGAAAATCAATTGATCATAAATGTAAGGATTTATTTCTGGACTCTCAATCTATTGCATTGATCTGTATGTATGTACTTATGCCAATACCACAAAATCTTTGTTAATGTAGCTTTGTAGTAAGTTTTGAAATAGGGAAATGTGAACCCTCCATCTTTGATCTTCTTCAATATTGTTTTGGTTATTCTGGGTCCCCTGTATTTGCATGTGAATTTTAAGGTTACCTTGTCAATTTCTACATAAACATCCATTGGGATCTTGGTAGGGATCGTGATGAATCTGTAGATTGCTTTGGGTAATAGTGCCATCTTAACAATATTAAGTCTTTCAATCCATGAACATGGATTTTTTTTTTCAATTTTTATTGAAAGAGAAAGCAAATTCTTTTTCTCAGCCAACTTTCTGGTGGGAAATTGTAAGATAATAATTTACTATGTATGACAGTAAGTACCATAGTAAGTAAATACTTACTATGTACCAAAGATTATTCTAAGAAATTTATATGTATTAATCAAATGTGTCCTCGTGAACTCCTATGAAGTAGAATTATTATTATCCCTATTTTGCAGATGAAGAATCTGTGGCAAAGGAAATCCAGCAATTTGCCTGAAGTCACACAGCCAAAAAATGGTAGAGCCAGGGTTTGAATCCAAGCATTTTTACTCTAGAGTACATGCTCTTAAACTACTACACACTACTGCCTATTACCAAACGTCAGGAGCTTTTCATGGAAGACATGTTTCTTTAGAGATAAAAAAGTGAGACCAACCCACAGAGGTGGCAGGTGTAAGAGACAAATAAAGTGAAACCTGACTCTACCTCTTTCTAAGAGCTAGCAGGGTCTTTGCCCTTCCAAAGTATTATCTCAAGTGTCTGGTTAAGAAACAAATTGATACAGCCACTATGGAGAACAGTTTGGAGGTTCCTTAAAAAACTACAAATAGAACTACCATATGACCCAGCAATCCCACCACTGGGCATATACCCTCAGAAAACCATAATTCAAAAAGAGTCATGTACCAAAATGTTCATTGCAGCTCTATTTACAATAGCCAGGACATGGAAGCAACCTAAGTGTCCATCAACAGATGAATGGATAAAGAAGATGTGG
>NC_041234.1:77769971-77776643 GCF_002837175.3 Physeter macrocephalus | reverse complement strand
AGGGTGGATAGCTAGTGGGAAGCAGCCGCATGGCACAGGGAGATCAGCTAGGTGGTTTGTGACCACCTAGAGGGGTGGGATAGGAAGGGTGGGAGGGAGGAAGACGCAAGAGGGAAGAGATATGGGAACATATGTATATGTATAACTGATTCACTTTGTTGTAAAGCAAAAACTAACACACCATTGTAAAGCAATTATACTCCAATAAAGATGTTAAAAAAAAAGAAACAAATCACTCTAAGGTATTTTAGGTAGAGAGGGATTTAATGCAGAGAACTGTTTGCAGAGATGTTGCAAAGGGCTATTGTAGCAAAAAGGAGAAAGGGGTTACCCAGAGATAAGGAAGCTGTTACCACTCTTGTTGAGCTCTGGATGTGTCCTACCACTGCTGCCAAGCAGGAGCTTCCTCTACCAAGTACCCCATGACCTCATCCCATGACCTTATTTTTCTGTTGTTTCATCACAGCATGTTTCACTATTTCACACTGTATAATTTCTTTATCCTTATTAGCTTATTTCTGTTATCTATTATTCACATATCTCTTTTATCTATAAAAATTACCAAATTATTAGTTTAATTTTCTGTTGTCTATTCTCTACCTCCATCTACAGTAACATGGATTCCATGAAGACAGTGACTTTATCTGTTTTATTCACTGCTATATCCCTATGTCTAGAGGAGTCCCTGACACAAAGCAAGCTGTTATAATTTTGTATAAGAGAATGATAGATTTAATAAAATTTATATCTGTATTTCACAGCAAGTATGTTAACACAAATCTTGCCTGTAACAATTAATAAGTGATGTATACTCTTTATCTTGAATGAAGCCACTGAACAAATGAATCTTCCCTGGTATCCCTATCAAGGTCTAACAAATGAGCTAGTTTGATGTGTTAATTAAGAGAGTTGGTTTCAGGAGATGAAAACCAACTTGAGCTGGGTGTGATCAGGATATATTCTCTCCATTGACCCAGTTTTAGAGGCTCAGCTCTCTGTAACCCAACATCCAAGGTTCAGAGCTCAGTCTTACTACTTTGCCAGGTGTCTAAGTATCCCCTTTGATCTGAGACTTGTCCTGAAGACCTTGAGAAAACCCCTTTTTGTGAAAACCAGATGGACAGAGGCAAAGGCATTGTCTGGACAGGTACTGGATGCATATATGGTGCATTCCTGTGAAGACAGGCAGGGCCTATGTTACAGACCGTCTGAGGTCTCCAGTCATGTGAAAACTAGAAAGTAGGGGGCAGGGATTCTGATCCATCTGACACTGTTGCTGGTACTTAAGCTTATTGCATGAATTTGATTCAGTAGGGAGCAAACAGAAAGCAACTTTATTCTTTCTCTCATTGAACCTTTAAATCTGCTTAAGGGAATTATTTCCTCCTCTTTAAGAAATCTTAGAGAAATCTCACATCTTTGGGTGTTCCTTTCACATGTAATAACAGTTTGATTTCTGTCACTAAAAATTTACATCAAGTGTAATATGAAAAATCAAAGTTTTAGTTTGAAACTACACTCTCTTAGCTCTGGCCTGCTTCAGGCTGAGAAACCCATGACTGATGGGAGGGGTAACATTGGCCTCTTTACTCTTTCCTTTCTCCACTTTCTTCCCTACTCACTAAGTACTCCTTTGGGCACCTACAGTAATGGAGAGGAAAGAGGAAGGAGAATTAAGAGCAGAACAGGGCTTGCTGGCTGGTATGGTTGCCATCTGACATCAGGACCTTCAACATAGTGGATAAAAAGTTGGTGACCCTTCTCATAGGATGTTTTGACAGGTTCCTTGGTGACCCCTCACTGGAAACATCTGACTATGGGCCATGCCACTTCAGCTGTTATTTTTGAGTCCTCCCTCAGCCCCTGAGCTTCTGATGATCTTCTTTTCCGATGGAACCTTGGTGCTTTCTGGGTTGTCTTCTTGGATGGGATCCACTGTAAGATGACCACAGAAGAGTCCCCTTCTTTTAGAATCAGACTGTGTCCTGCTTTCATGGAAAGTGCAGTTTGTTCCCAACAGCCATAGTATCATTTTGGCACCAGGCTGAGGCCACTTTAGTCACAGCTTCTTCCCTTCCATCTTCCACAGGCAGGACTCAAATACTGATCTCTTTTAGCCCTCAATCTCCAGAGCTCTGGGTTAAGATTTTCAGGTGGTTTTTATGAAACCTGCCCTGTGGTGAGGCGTGGATGTCTAGAACACTGAAAACTCTCCCTACCAGTGCTCATTGCAAGCCTTTTTATCTCTTTTTTTCACATCCTTGAGGTGCATGATTAGCTAAAAATGCTGGGGAATCAACATTACCATCTGCACATCCTGTACTAGTGTCTAGAATCTCCTAGAGGGAGCGGTCATACTTGGTAACCATAGTATTATTCTCAGCCCAGGTAGGTATGCACAGCTGAAATGTAACATCCATGCTCCTTCTCATCTTATCTGGCATCTCCTAAGCACTGCCCAAGCTCTGCTGGCCCAGGTCCCCCTACCTTAAGCTGCTCCATCTTCTTCCCTTTTTCTCATTTTCTCTGATTCCATTACCCAGACACACAAAAGAAAGATCCTGGATGCTTTAACACTACAAATCATTAATAACAACATCTCCCTCTTTTTTGAGGGAAAAAAGGTTCCTGTACTGATACTTGATTGCCCAGCTTAAGTCAGGTCAAATCAGCCCTGACTAGGTAGGCAGAGTTATTTAGTGTGCATAGCACTTCTCAGGGGCCTATTACTCTGAGAGGTGAGGGTCAGATATCAGATAAAGGGAAAGGTCATGGATTGGACACTAGAGTGGGCCATAGATAATAACCAAAGGGGAACTTCTAATTTCCATAGCTACCTCCTTATTTCAAATGCCCTGTCCCTCCTTCACAAGGTAGCAATTTATATCATATATAGTCTTTCACTCCTTCACTCCTGCTCTCAGTCAATCTTTTTTGATATAATAAAATCACAAAGCAAGTAGTCCTGGGGAAGATGGTAGAATCCAAGATGTGGAAGGAATCTTAGACTGCATCTAAAGCCGAGTTTCCTGACCTAAAGTATATTATGACTAAGTTACCTCAGTACTCTGACTTGTACTCTAGGAAAACATAAGACTAAGGTGGGGACAAGAATGTTTGAGCTTCAAACTGCAGAGAATAAGCAAAGAATTAGGGGAGAGGGTCAATCTATGTTACTGTACACTCTTCATGAATCCCAGGCATACTTGGAGATACTGCAGGTTCTGTTCCAGACCCCTACAATAAAGTGAATATCGCAATAAAGCAAGTCACAGGAAGTTTTTGGTTTCTCAGTGCATATTAAAGTTATGTTTACACTATACTGTAGTGTAGTGGCTGATGGCTTGATGGCAGGCAACATTAGTTGTTTACAGAAATGGCAGGCAACATTTTTTGTCTGCATATCTGTTCATTTTGGACCTCAGTTCTCATTCATAAAAGGAGAAAGTTGGACTAACTTATTATTGGTTCCTTCAGACAATGACAATCTATTATGTCACCAGCTGCCTTTCTTATTCTTATGATTTATCCCACCCTGAGAATGCCATTAGAATGCAAACCTTGGAGATTGGTTCAAGATGGCAGAGTAGAAGGACATGCTCTCACTCCCTCTTTCAAGAACAACGGAATCACAACTAACTGCTCAACAATCATCAACAGGAAGACACTGGAACTCACCAAAAAAGATACCCCCACATGCAAAGACAAAGGAGAAGCCACAATGAGACGGTAGGAGGGGTGCTATCACAATAAAATCAAATCCCATAACGGCTGGGTGGGTGACTCAAAAACTGGAGAACACTTATACCACAGAAGTCCACCCACTGGAGTGAAGGTTCTGAGCCACACATCAGGCTTCCCAACCTGGGGGCCTGGCAACGGGAGGAGGAATTCCTAGAGAACCAGACTTTGAAGGCTAGCAGGACTGGATTGCAGGATTTCAACAGGACTGGAGGAAACAGAGACTCCACACTTGGAGGGCACACACAAATTAGTGTGCACATCAGGACCCAGGGGAAGGAGCAGTGACCCCACAGGAGACTGAACCAGACCTACCTACTAGTGTTGGAGGGTCTCCTGCAGAGGCGGGGGGCAGAGGTGGCTCACCAAGGGACAAGGACACTGGCAGCAGAAGTTCTGGGAAGTGCTCCTTGGCATGAGCCCTCCCAGAGTCTGCCATTAGCCCCAACAAAGAGCCCCAAGAGGCTCCAGTGTTGGGTCGCCTCAGGCCAAGCTACCAACAGGGAGGGAACCCAGCCCCACCCATCAACAGACAGGCAGATTAAAGTTTTACTGAGCTCTGCCCACCACAGAAACAACCAGCTCTACCATCCACCAGTCCCTCCTATCAAGAAACTTCCACAAGCCTCTAGATAGCCTCATCCACCAGAGGGCAGACAGCAGAAACAAGAAGAACTACAATCCTGCAGCCTGTGGAACAAAAACCACATTCACAGAAAGATAGACAAGATGAAAAGGCAGTAGGCTATGTACCAGATGAAGGAACAAGATAAAACCCCAGAAAAACAACTAAATGAAATGGAGATAGGCAATCATCCAGAAAAAGAATTCAGAATAATGATAGTGAAGATGATCCGGACCTCAGAGAAAGAATGGAGGCAAAGATTGAGAAGATGCAAGAAATTTTTAACAAATATCTAGAAAAATTAAAGAACAAACAAACAGAGATGAACAATACAATAACTGAAATGAAAATTACACGACAAGGTTAACAGCTGATTTCTCAGCAGAAACTCTACAAGCCAGAAGGGAGTGGCATGATATACTTAAGGTGATGAAAGGGAAGAACCTACAACCAAGATTACTCTACCCAGCAAGGATCTCATTCAGATTTGAAGGAGAAACCAAAAGCTTTAGAGACAAGCAAAAGCAAAGAGAACTCTCTGGGACAACATTAAATGCAACAACATTCGCATTATAGGGGTCCCAGAATCCAAAGAGAGAGAGAAAGGACTCGAGAAAATATTTAAAGAGATTATAGTTGAAAACTTCCCTAACATGGGAAAGGAAATAGCCACCCAAGTCCAGGAAGCACAGAGAGTCCCATACAGGGTAAACCCAAGGAGAAACATGCTGAGACACATAGTAATCAAAATGACAAAAATTACAGACAAAGAAAAATTATTGAAAGCAGCAAGGGAAAAACAACAAATAACATACAAGGGAATCCCCATAAGGTTAACAGCTGATTTCTCAGCAGAAACTCTACAAGCCAGAAGGGAGTGGCATGATATACTTAAGGTGATGAAAGGGAAGAACCTACAACCAAGATTACTCTACCCAGCAAGGATCTCATTCAGATTTGAAGGAGAAACCAAAAGCTTTAGAGACAAGCAAAAGCAAAGAGAACTCAGCACCACCAAACCAGATCTACAACAAATGCTAAAGGAACTTCTCTAAGTGGGAAACACAAGAGAAGAAAAGGACCTACAAAAACAAACCTGCCAAAATTAAGAAAATAGTAATACGAACATACATATTGATAATTACCTTAAACGTGAAAGGATTAAATGCTCCAACCAAAAGACAAAGGCTTGTTGAATGGCTACAAAAACAAAACCCATATATATGCTGCCTACAATAGACCCACTTCAGACGTAGGGACACTTTCAGACTGAAAGTGAGGGGATGGAAAACGAAATTCCATGCAAATAGAAATCAAAAGAAAGCTGGAGTAGCAATACTCATATCAGAAAAAATAGACTTTAAAATAAAGAATGTTACAAGAGACAAAGAAGGACACTACGTAATGATCAAGGGATCAATCCAGGAAGAAGATATAACAATTATAAATATATATGCACCCAACATAGGAGCGCCACAATACATAAGGCAACTGTTAACAGCTATAAAAGAGGAAATCGACAGTAACACAGTAATAGTGGGGGACTTTAACACCTCACTTACACCAATGGACAGATCATCCAAACAGAAAATTAATAAGGAAACAGAAGCTTTAAATGACACAAAAGACCAGATAGATTTAATTGATATTTATAGGACATTCCATCCAAAAACAGCAGATTACACTTTCTTCTCAAGTGTGCATGGAACATTCCCCAGGATAGATCACATCTTGTGTCACAAATCAAGCCTCAGTACATTTAAGAAAATTGAAATCATACCACACATCTTTTCTGGCCACAACGCTATGAGATTATAAATGAATTACAGGGAAAAAACGTACAAAACACAAACACATGGAGGCTAAACAATACGTTCCTAAATAACCAAGAGATCACTAAAGACATCAAAGAGGAAATTAAAAAATACCTATAGAAAAATGACAATGAAAACACGATGATCCAAAATCTATGGGATGCAGCAAAAGCAGTTCTAAAAGGGAAGTTTATAGTGATACAAGACTACCTCAGGAAACAAGATAAATTTCAAATAAACAATCTAACGTTACACCTAAAGGAACTAGAGAAAGAAGAACAAACAAAACCCAAAGTTAGCAGAAGGAAAGAAATCATAAAGATCACAGCAGAAATAACTGAAAGAGAAACAAAGAAAACAACAGCAAAGATCAATAAAACTAAAAGCTGGTTCATTGAGAAGATAAACAAAATTGATAAACCATTAGCCAGACTCATCAAGAAAAAGAGGGAGCGGACTCAAATCAATAAAATTAGAAATAAAAAAGGAGAA
>NC_041234.1:77758119-77769896 GCF_002837175.3 Physeter macrocephalus | reverse complement strand
AGAGACTACCACAAGCAACTCTATGCCAATAAAATGGACAACCCGGAAGAAATGGACACATTCTTAGAAATGCACAACCTGCCGAGACTGAACCAGGAAGAAATAGAAAATATGAACAGACCAATCACAAGCACTGAAATTGAGACTGTGATTAAAAATTTTCCAACAAACAAAAGCCCAGGACCAGATGGCTTCACAGGTGAATTCCATCAAACATTTAGAGCAAAGCTAACACCCATCCTTCTCAAACTCTTCCAAAAAATGTCAGAGGAAGGAACACTCCCAAACTCATTTTATGAGGCCAGCATCACCCTGATACCAAAACCAGACAAAGATACTACAAAAAAAAAAAGAAAATTACAGACCAATATAGTTTTGGAAGTCCTAGCCATGGCAATCAGAGAAGAAAAAGAAATAAAATGAATACAAATTGGAAAAAAAGAAATAAAACTTTCAGTGTTTGCAGATGCCATGATACTATACATAGAGAATCCTAAAGATGCTACCAGAAAACTACTAGAGCTAATCAATGAATTTGGTAAATTTGCAGGATACAAAATTAATGCACAGAAATCTGTTGTATTCCTATACACTAATGATGAAATATCTGCCAGAGAAATTAAGGAAACACTCCCATTTACCACTGCAAGAAAAAGAATAAAATACCTAGGAATAAACCTAGGGAGACAAAAGACCTGTATGCAGGAAACTATAAGACACTTATGAAAGAAATTAAAGATGATACCAACCAATGGAGAGATACACCATGTTCTTGGATTGGAAGAATCAACATTGTGAAAATGACTATACTACCCAAATCAATCTACAGATTCAGTGCAATCCCTATGAAACTACCACTGGCATTTTTTACAGAATAGAACAAAAATTCTTAAAATTTTCATGGAGAAACAAAGGACCCCGAATAGCCAAAGCAGTCTTGAGGGAGAAAAACGGAGCTGGAGGAATCAGGCTCCTGGCCTTCAGACTATACTACAAAGCTACAGTCATCAAGAAAATATGGTCCTGGCACAAAAATAGAAATAGAGATCAATGGAACAGAAGAGAAAGCCCAGAGATAAACCCACACACCTATGGTCAACTAATCTATGACAAAGGAGGCAAGTATATACAATGGAGAAAAGACAGTGTCTTCAATAAGTGGTGCTGGGAAAAGTGGACAGCTACATTTAAAAAAATGAAATTAGAACACTCCCTAACACCATACACAAAAATAAACTCAAAATGGATTAGAGACCTAAATGCAAGACCGGACACCATAAAACTCTTAGAGGAAAACATAGGTAGAACACGCTTTGACATAAATCACAGCAATATCTTTTTTGATCCACCTCCTAGAGTAATGGAAATAAAAACAAAAATAAACAAATGGGACCTAATGAAACTTAAAAGCTTTTTCACAGCAAAGGAAACCATAAACACGATGAAAAGACAACCCTCAAAATGGGAGAAAATATTTGCAAATGAATCATTAGACCAAGGATTAATCTCCAAAATATATAAACAGCTCATGCAGCTCAATATTTAAAAGACAAACAACCCAATCCAAAAATGGGCAGAAGACCTAAATAGACATTTCTCCCTAGAAGACATACAGATGACCAAGAAGCACATGAAAAGCTGCTCAACATCACTAATTACTAGAGAAATGCAAATCAAAACTACAACGAGGCATCACCTCACACCAGTTAGAATGGGCATCATCAGAAAATCTACAAACAACAACCAGCAATCCCACTACTGGGCATATACCCAGAGAAAACCATAATTCAAAAAGACACATGCACCCCAATGTTCATTGCAGCACTATTTACAATAGCCAGGTCATGGAAGCAACCTAAATGCCCATCGACAGATGGATGGATAAAGAAGATGTGGCACATATGTACAATGGAATATTACTCAGCCATAAAAAAGAACGATACTGAGTCATTTGTTGAGACATGCATGGATCTAGAGACTGTCATACAGAGTGACGTTAAGTCAGAAAGAGAAATCAAATATCATACATTAGCACATATACGTGGAACCTAGAAAATGGTACAGATGAACTGGTTTGCAGAGCAGAAATTGAGACACAGAAGTAGAGAACAAATGTATGGACACCAAGGGGGGAAAGCACCGGGGGGTGGGGGTTGTGTTGTGATGAATTGGGAGATTGGGATTGACATGTATACACTCATGTGTATAAGATGGATGACTAATAAGTAAATAAATAAATAAATAAAAAGAAAAAAAGAATGCAAACCTCTCTGACTCATTTGAAATCCTAAAATGGCATCAGTTTTTTCCTGAACTCCTTTATATATGTACATGTAAATACGGATATGGTAAATAATTTTAGTTTGTCCTCTGTGTGTTAAGACCATTTATGTTTTTTTTTTTCTATTTGTTTCTAGCTTCCACCCATGCATTCCACATTGGAGATATTTGCCAACTCCTCAAAGTTGAGAAAACAACCTTCTTCCTCCTTTTTGGCTCCTCCCGCTCTCCCCCTTGATCCCAGTTCCCATCTCCCTGTTTTCCTTCTATTAGTTTTGAGGCTTCTGATCAGAGTCCAGTTATCACTGCCTGAACCCTTTAAATCATGTCCGTGCATCAGAAGAAATGTAAGCCTTTACTCTAGTTCAAACCTGGAGCAAATTATAGGAACCCTCTCTTCTCAGAGGAGGAGCCTGTTTTGCATAGTCTACGTAAAGTATGCTTATTAATCTGTTAATTACAACCACGCAGCTAGGTTGTTTGAAAATGTTGGCCATTGACTTAAAACTGTGATTCACTTCCAGAGCTTGAAGTGATATGTTCTCTTGCAACAAATTTGAGCAAGATCTGTATTAGTGTCCTGAGTGCATAGCCGGAGGTTCATTAAGAATTTTGAGATCTGAAGATGATGAGACTAGCAACAAATAATCATAAATAGGAGTGATTTCTGAGATCTAGTACTTGGGTTACAAGGAGATTTTGTATTAAAGTAAACATGCAGACCGTCAGATGTGAAGAGCATGTCTGGAATACCAACCATAACACCGCATGACCTCTTCTGACAAATGGCCTTGGTACAAATGAACTTAAGAAAGCAAAAACACTCATTGAAAAGACTTGTCTGAAACAAAGAAATGATCCAAGTTAACAGAAGGCTAAATCATTACTCTATTGAGTGAATTTAGTTTTTCTCTGTAGACATTAGCCAGTTTCTAGTAGTTGGTTGTCTTAGGAGCATGAATGAATTCTCTAATACTGGTGGAAAGTAGGCAGCTCCTAGACTTGTGTGCTCCGGGATGCTGTTGGAGAATTTAGGAGCAATCTTAGTTTATGAGGGCTCAGTGAGTTAATATGAGATCTGGAAGATAAGGTTTCCTGAGTCTTTTCAGCTCTATGCTGCCTTTTAGGAAGCTCCCATAACTGCTTTTTGGGTCTGAAGTCCCAGTGTTGTCAAAGACAGAGCTAACTGTAAGAGTAAATAAAAATAATTTTGTCTGTTTTTAATGGGCAAATAGATCATTTGCCCTCTCCTTCTAAGACTCTTCGGGAAACCCAATTCAACCAGAGTCCGTAATCTAACCTTTTGGAATGTAAATAACTCCCTTCAAGGGTCTGGATTTCATCCCCTTTGAAATGTAAACACCTAGCAAAGTCTTCCTAGCACTTGATAGCTTAACCAGCTTTGTCTTAGGCTGTAACCATTTGCTTATAGAGGATATAAGAGAGGATTTACTATTCCTATGGGAAGGTAATTAACTAGAACAAATACCTATCTCAATTCTCAAGTTAACTTAGGATGAACTATAGGAAAAAAATATATATATACAAATTGTCCTGTTAAGTCCTCTTATAGGAGACACAAGGATACCATAAAACCTGAAGAGCATGTGTTATGTATGGCTGCAATCTATCTATATAAATGTATGTGAAAATGCCCTGCTTTATAGTTTTATATTACAAACTGCCTATGCACACATAACTTGGATATGTTTATTCAAAAATAAAACATCAATCTTTCCTTTCTATACTTTGTGGTGAATACTCTGCATTGTTAGCAGGATTTTTATTTCCACAATACTACAGACATCCACAGGTTTGAGACAGGATAGAGAATGGGCTAGAAATCAAGGGGACAGGCAATGATGATCCAGGCAGGGAAATAGCTGGAAACCAGAAATCAAACCCAAATCAAAGGTCAAGGCAAAGATGAAATCAGAAACCAAGCCTGCAAGCAAAAGACATGGGATTGGTAAACGCATGTGATGGGGAAATCCTGAGGACAGGTGCAGGTAGGCATGCTGAAGAAATTCAAGGAGGACCAAAATACAGAAAGACAAGGTAAAGAGGGTAGTCAAAAGTTCAAGCACAGTCAGGAACTTTATAGAAGCCAAAATGGGTGGCATGAGCTGAAGAGCAAATATATTGTCCCCTACATTCAGAGACCTGGCCCCAAAGCAAGCTGTCCTGACCAGAGGATTCATATATTTTCTGCAAGATGAATGCCAATTGTAGGGTTGGCCTACAGCAGCTAGCAAAAATGTGAGGGAAGATTTTGATTTCCTCTACAAAGTAAGATTGTTTCTATTCTATTGGAACTAATGCCTGCTCTTTTGTTACTTTTTGGTACTCTGGGGAGACTGAATTTATAAAACAATGTGTGCAGCAAATCTAAAGAACTGTTGAGTCCAATTCTAATAAGGAAAAAAAAAGAACATAGGGAACTGGTTAAATAAAGTATGCTAACTCCATACAGTGAGAAATAATATAGCTATTAAAAAGTATAATGTAGATCTCTTTTATTGACGTGGAAAATATCTACAATATATATTAATGTGTGTATATATATAATTTTAAAAATTCAACCAGTATACACTGGTAAGGCAACAAAATAGTAATTGTTTATGATCAGTGTCTGTTCTGTTTGGTAACTGCCCTATACTGTTTGTTTCATATTTTAAGTATCATCTTGCTGTATATGCATAGAATGTTCACCAAAAGTCTAACTGTGGTCATCTCTGGGCAGGGGCAGGTTTGAGAGATTCTACTTTATTCTCCTTTAGACAAAGAAACATGCTAATTCATTTTGCCCACTTGCAGAAGAGTGTAGTAAAGTTAATCTCAAACCTCACAGTGTATCAGAACCACCAGACATTTTTAAAAACTACAAATGCTAAGGTCCCATTCCCAGAGATTTGTTTTACTTGGTCTTGGGTAGGGATATGAATACGTTTTAGTGGCTCTCTGGGTGAGTTTAATCTGTACTCAGGATTGGGAATCAGCCAAGGTTAGGAACACAGGCTGGGGAGCTGGACTGCTTGGGTTTAAATCCTGGCTGTGTCACTTATTCTTCCTGTGATAGTGAGCAAAATAATTAATCTCTTTGTGCTTTAGTTTTTGCACCTGTAAAAAAATGAGAATTTTAGTAACATCTAACTCTTAGGGTTGTTGTGGGATTACCACACACACACACACACACACACACACACACTTTTATAAAGTAGTATAAAGTATGCTTAATAGAGTTTGTTATTATTATTATGCCAATTTATTTTTTAAAACATTGCATTTATCATATCTCTCAGAAGTCATTCCATATTTCCCTACTGCATACTGGACTACATGAAAACTCCTCACCGTGGTATGTCAGCTTTATATCTCCTTTTACTTCACATACACTATATCTTAGTTAAATAGGAGTAGGGATTTCCAAACCCTTTCAGAACATTCCCACATATAAAACAAAATGAGTGCTCCATGTCATCATGATGCTCAAGTATGCTCAAATAAGCATCTGCCCTAAAGCAATAGGAGACAAGACTGATGACTCATCTGGGTTGTGAAATTATGTTAGAAGTGCCTGTAGACACAGGAGCCAGCATTTTCCCACCCAAATATCTACATGCTACCTATTCTGAGCATTGTTCCTGAGGTCTTTTCCTACCTCCAGGCATTGAGAAGGTCTCAGACTATGACAAGAGGATGATGGATGTGTCCGTGAAAATAATCAATAAACAATCAATAATAAGAATAGAAAAGAGTTTTATTTGAGCCAAACTGACAACTAGCCTGGAATCCTGCTTCCTAGATGACTCTGAGAAACTGCTCCAGAGAAGCAGGGTTTTTAGCACAGTTTTATATCTTGTCAGAACAAAGAACATTAAACAATTCAGAGATACATTTCTTCAATGTTTAAAAAAAACAGACCAGCACATACACGTACAGCACATATAGCACGTACAGTGTGGCATTGGCAGCTAGGAAGGGAGTCTTATCATCAAAGGAGTACCAGCATTAGCATCCCAGAAAGAAGGGCATTTAATCTTTATTTTTAACGTCGACATTCTTTACTTCTGGTCAGTGTGCCCTTTTCTTTAATAATTAAAGCAGATGTACAGCGTATGTTTGATAGGCCACAAACAGGCATAAAATTCAAGTTAAATCATGCATAAGCCAGAAAGACTTCCCTATATCTCCGTATGTAAAAATTTCTTTTATCGGATGGTTACATATAGGTTATGATCATAGGTCCTGGACAGTCACTTATAAGTGTGTCTATCCCAGATACAGCAACTATATGGCATCCGTATAGCCACTTCTTCCTACACCCATAGTAGCATCAATAATTGAACGTGGTTCTCTTTACCACTGAGCCTTTTTACCACGGTCCTCTGAACAGCTAGACCAAGCGAATCAGATATGGTACCAGAAAATATGGCAAACCATCCTTTGTCTTTTCAAAATCTGCAGCTCATCTATCATTTTGGTAGCATCTTCTGCTTTGATTTCTTTAAAGTGAGATCCAGCTTAATTTTAAGGGGTTGGAAAAGTTTCTTCTCCCCTTAACAATCACATAGAAAGCCTTTCATTTTCTAGAGACAACATAAAGCAATAGTACTTGCTTTTGGTTAAAAAATATGAGCTGTCAGCCAGCAACAGTTATACATTGTAAAATGCAGCACTCATGCCTTCTCTCTTCCATTTTCCTCTGTTACAATCTGTATTCACAGTGGCATGTGAGCTTGCATTCTGGCCAAAGGTGTTAGTTGATATGAGAAGGTTCATTTCTTTGAGAGGTTATTAGATAAAGAGCTAAAAGAAAGCACTACCAAGAGCACTGAGAAGGTAAAAACACAAATCTGGTGCCTCTTTCCCATAAAGATTTCATCTGAATTTGGAAACAGTATATTGGGAGCTCTCAGAAGCATCTTAGCTCTCTCCCTAGAATATTTTCTGGGAAAACAATTGAAATTCTGGAAAAAAATAACCTGAATATCTTTCTCAGGATGGAATTGTGTTTTCACCTGCTTAGCACCAACTAAGTGATTGAAACAGGATTCAAGTCCTGTCTGGAGGCTCTGACGTCCATTCTCTTTCCAGTATAAGACACAGCCTCCTGTTAGACACAACACTGCCTGCCCTGATATATCTCAAAATATTTTCAAGAATGTAAATACAGGAGGAAAATAAAATTAAAGCTAACATTTATTAAATGCCTACTAGAGTCAGGCTCTGTAGGAACTGCTTTACATAAAGCACTTTGTAAATAGCAAAGCATTTTTGAAATTTTATTCATTATAGTAAAGGGTAAGTGAGATTTGTTTTTACCACCTGTGAGTACTTTCCTTTATCAGCACCCGAGTACTCCCCTTAGTACTTCTTTAGATTTCATTTCTCCAGTTATTCAGTGTCCTTCTTCTGTTCCCTTACTTTTGAGGCAGAAACCCTGGTGTCTGCACTGGTCTGCCTTTCTCTAGTTGTAGATCTTTCCTTTCTTCCTCCTCCTCATTAAAAATGACTTTCCTATGTCTCATCAAATAATTGCTTAGCTAATACATTTTATAGCAGGATTTCTCTTTGTGCAAATGAGTGATGGAGACAGATGGTTTAAATACCTGAAACTAACACAACATTGTAAATCAACTATATTTCAATAAAAGAAAAAAAAGACAGATGGCTTAACACAAAACCTATAGCAAAGGAAGTTACTATTGATGGACTTGCACTCACTGCAGTAGGCCACTGGAGGAAACACCTTGTGGATGGTAGTGAGATTTTGCAGTAAGAAAGACATGGGTTAGATTCTCAGTTCTGTCACTAATGAGCTCTATGTTATTGGGCTAGTCACTTTTCCTCTGGCAATCTCATTTTCTCTGTCTGTAAAAGGAGTGACAAAAAAGGATTGTTACCATCTATTTTAGCACTAAAATTGTGTGATTTTATTAGTAATGCATCTTCTTAACAAAAAGTTATAAGGATAAAGAACATTATAAACAGTATATTATGCTCTCTTTTTGCAATTCCCTTTAAAAGCAGGTTAAAAAAGTCACAGTTGTACAGTGATTTAGGAGCTACCTGGATATCTGCATGAGAATCTTGGCTCCATCACTTAACAGTGCCACTTAGCTGTGTGGCTTTGGGCAAATTGATCTCTCAGTTTCCACATCTGAAAAAAATAGGGATAACATTAGTAGTTTTGAATTAAATTGTTGTGTGATATAATTAATGTATGGGAAGCCCCTAACAAGCACTAGCTATTACTGTTATAAAGCTCTGTATAAGTCCCAGTATCTTAATCTGTTACAAGAATTCTTGAGAAAAGTAGAAACAACCATCAGAGAGAGGTAGTGTAGAAAAGGATGTGTATTAATGTTTGTGTTGGGTGGAGGGGCAGATATTAAGTAGTAGTAATCCATGAGCTAAAAGTGACAGGGTAACGATGAGTCCAGATTGATTCTCATCCATATCTTGTGTGTATTTAATGGACTGCTGGTCTTTCCTGTCTTTTACCCGTTTTCATTTTCCAATCTCTGTTTTGATTTGGAAATCAAAGAGCCTTGCCCAACAGGATGGATGATGTCTAATTTCCTTAGATTAACATGGAGTTATGATGAGGGGGGTGTTTTGTGCCATTTAGGTTTTGCTAAGGGTACTGAAATCTTTTCTAAGTGAGGCTTTGGCAGAAGTGAGTGGGTGCTCATCCTAATCTTCCAGAAGATTCATTTTAAAATCTAGAACTCAAAAATAATTCCAGAAATATCTCTTGAAGCAAGATATTGTCTCCCCACACCCACCTTTTCCACCAAGCTTTGTGGGTTTTTAAAAAATTATATGAGAGCTATTTGGACACTTTTCATATCTAAGACTCTTCTGCAGACTTCCTTGGATGATTATGGGTCTGATCAGGAGTGAAGCTGAAGAAACACCTTAGAAGTACACATGTATGATGATTAAGGGTACCAGTTGAGGCAGCAGAGTTGACTTTCCGGGGTTTTATAAGATTATATATGCCAGGTGGCCTTTATCATTTTAGCCCATACCATAGGTCCCCAACAAAGTTCAGTGTTTACATTGAACAAATATTACTTCTGGGGGAAGCTTCGGAGCCATGCAGGAGAGCACAGCAACAGGGGTGCAGAGGGCAAAATGGAGAGATTCCCACACAGAGGATCGGTGCCGACCAGCACTCACCAGCCCGAGAGGCTTGTCTGCTCACCTGCCTGGGTGGGTGGGGGCTGGGAGCTGAGGCTCGGACTTCGGTCGGATCCCAGGGAGAGGACTGGGGTTGGCTGCGTGAACACAGCCTGAAGTGGGCTAGTGCGCCACAGCTAGCCAGGAGGGAGTCCGGGAAAAAGTCTGGACCTGCCAAAGAGGCAAGAGGCTTTTTCTTGCCTCTTTGTTTCGGGATGCATGAGGAGAGGGGATTAAGAGCTCCAGAGATGGGCCGGAGCCGTGGCTATCAGCACGGACCCCAGAGTCCGGGGCATGAGACGATGAGGCTGCTGCTGCCGACACCAAGAAACCTGTGTGCAAGCACAGGTCACTCTCCACACCTCCACTCCTGGGAGCGTATGCAGCCCGCCACTGCCAGGGTCCCCTGATCCAGGGACAACTTCCCCGGGGGAACACACGTCACGCCTCAGGCTGTTGCAATGTCACGCCGGCCTCTGCCACAGGCTTGCCCCGATCCGTACACCTCCCTCCCCCTGGCCTGAGTGAGCCAGAGCCCCTTAATCAGCTGCTACTTTAACTCCGTTCTATCTGAGCGAAGAACAGACCCGAACAGACCCGGACAGATGCCCTCAGGCGACCTACATGCAGAGGCGGGTCCAAATACAAAGCTGAACCTCAGGAGCTGTGAGAACAAAGAAGAGAAAGGGAAATCTCTCCCAGAAGCCTCAGGAGCAGCGGACTAAATCTCCACAATCAACTTGATGTACCCTGCATCTGTGGAATACCTGAATAGACAACAAATCACCCCAATGTGAGGCGGTGGATTTGGGAGCAACAATATATATAGTATTCCTTTTTCTCTTTTTGTGAGTGTGTATGTGTATGCTTCTGTGTGTAATTTTGTCTCTATAGCTTTGCTTTTACAATTTGTCCTAGGGTTCTGTCTGCCCGATTTTGTTTTGTTTTGTTTTGTTTTTAGTATAGTTTTTGGCACTTCATATCACTGGTGGATTTGTTTCTTGGTTTAGGTGCTCTCTTCTTTCTTTCTTGTTTTTTATTACTTTTTAATTTTTTTATTTTTAATAATTATTTTTTATTCTAATAACTTTTATTTTATTTTATTTATTTTTCTTTCTTTCTATCTTTTTCTCCCTTTTATTCTGAGCCGTGTGGATGACAGGATCTTGGTGCTTTGGCCGGGTGTCAGGCCTGTGCCTCTTAGATGGGAGAGCCGAATTCAGGATATTAGTCCACCAGAGATCTCCCAGCTCCACATAATATCAAATGGAAAAAATCTCCCAGAGATCTCCATCTCAACACCAAGACCCAGCTCCACTCAACGACCAGCAAGTTACAGTGCTGGACACCCTATGCTAAACAACTAACAATACAGGAACACAAACCCACGCATTAGCAGAGA
This sequence comes from Physeter macrocephalus, assembly GCF_002837175.3. Classification (NCBI taxonomy): domain Eukaryota; kingdom Metazoa; phylum Chordata; class Mammalia; order Artiodactyla; family Physeteridae; genus Physeter; species Physeter macrocephalus. The sequence continues at coordinate 77,759,026 of NC_041234.1, read as the reverse complement.
GGCTGCCTAAAATCATAATAAGGTCACACACACACCAAAACACACCACCGGATTCGGGCCGGCCCACCAGAAAGACGAGATCCAGCCCCATGTACCAGAACACAGGCACTAATCCCCTCCACCAGGAAGCCTACACAACCCATTGAACCAACATAAGCCACTGGGGGCAGACAACAAAAACAAGGGGAATTATGAACCTGCAGCCTGCAAAAAGAAGACCCCAAACAGAGTAAGTTAAACAACATGAAAAGACAGAGAAACACACAGCAGATGAAAGAGCAAGGTAAGAGCCCACCAGACAAAACAAATGAAGAGGAAATAGGCAGTCTACCTGAAAAAGAATTCAGAGTAATAATAGTAAAGACGATCCAAAATCTTGGAAATAGAATGGAGAAAATACAAGAAATGTTTAACAAAGACCTAGAAGGACTAAAGAGTAAACAAACAATGATGAACAACACAATAAATGACATTAAAAATTCTCCAGAAGGAATCAATAGCAGAATAACTGAGGCAGAAGAACGGATAAGTGACCTGGAAGATAAAATAGTGGAAATAACTACTGCAGAGAAGAATACAGAAAAAAAGAGTGAGAAGAATTAAGGACAGTGTCAGAGACCTGTAGGACAATATTAAATGCACCAACATTCGAATTATAGGGGTCCCAAAAGAAGAAGAGAAAAAGAAAGGGAATGAGAAAGTATTTGACACGATTATAGTTGAAAACTTCCCTAATATGGGAAAGGAAATAGTTAATCAAGTCCGGGAAGCGCAGAGAGTCCCATACAGGATACATCCAAGGAGAAACATGCCAAGACACATATTATTCAAACTATCAAAAATTAATTAAAAAGAAAAAATATTAAAAGCAGCAAGGGAAAAACAACAAATAACATACAAGGGAATC
>NC_041234.1:77755673-77758062 GCF_002837175.3 Physeter macrocephalus | reverse complement strand
AACCCAAAACAATTAAGAAAATGGTAATAGGAATATACATATTGATAATTACCTTAAATGTAAATGGATTAAATGCTCCAACCAAAAGACATAGACTGGCTGAATGGATACAAAAACAAGACCCATATATATAGTGTCTACAAGAAACCCACTTCAGACCTAGGGACACATACAGACTGAAACTGAGGGGATGGAAAAAATATTCCATGCAAATGGAAATCAACAGAAATCTGGAGTAGCAATTCTCATATCAGAAATAGTAGACTTTAAAATTAATACTATTTCAAGGACAAAGAAGGAAACTACATAATGATCAAGAGAACAATCCAAGAAGAAGATATAACAATTGTAAATATTTATGCTCCCAACATAGGAACACCTCAATACATAAGGTAAATGCTAACAGCCATAAAAGGGGAAATCGACAGTAACAATCATAGTAGGGTAATTTAACACCCCACTTTCACCAATGGACAGATCATTCAAAATGAAAAAATATAAGGAAACACAAGCTTTAAATGATACATTAAGCAAGATGGACTTAATGGATATTTATAGGACATGGAACACAAACCCACGCATTAGCAGAGAGGCTGCCTAAAATCATAATAAGGTCACACACACACCAAAACACACCACCGGATTCGGGCCGGCCCACCAGAAAGACGAGATCCAGCCCCATGTACCAGAACACAGGCACTAATCCCCTCCACCAGGAAGCCTACACAACCCATTGAACCAACATAAGCCACTGGGGGCAGACAACAAAAACAAGGGGAATTATGAACCTGCAGCCTGCAAAAAGAAGACCCCAAACAGAGTAAGTTAAACAACATGAAAAGACAGAGAAACACACAGCAGATGAAAGAGCAAGGTAAGAGCCCACCAGACAAAACAAATGAAGAGGAAATAGGCAGTCTACCTGAAAAAGAATTCAGAGTAATAATAGTAAAGACGATCCAAAATCTTGGAAATAGAATGGAGAAAATACAAGAAATGTTTAACAAAGACCTAGAAGGACTAAAGAGTAAACAAACAATGATGAACAACACAATAAATGACATTAAAAATTCTCCAGAAGGAATCAATAGCAGAATAACTGAGGCAGAAGAACGGATAAGTGACCTGGAAGATAAAATAGTGGAAATAACTACTGCAGAGAAGAATACAGAAAAAAAGAGTGAGAAGAATTAAGGACAGTGTCAGAGACCTGTAGGACAATATTAAATGCACCAACATTCGAATTATAGGGGTCCCAAAAGAAGAAGAGAAAAAGAAAGGGAATGAGAAAGTATTTGAAACGATTATAGTTGAAAACTTCCCTAATATGGGAAAGGAAATAGTTAATCAAGTCCGGGAAGCGCAGAGAGTCCCATACAGGATACATCCAAGGAGAAACATGCCAAGACACATATTATTCAAACTATCAAAAATTAATTAAAAAGAAAAAATATTAAAAGCAGCAAGGGAAAAACAACAAATAACATACAAGGGAATCCCCATAAGGTTAAGAGCTGATCTTTCAGCATAAACTCTGCAAGCCAGAAGGGAGTGGCAGGACATATTTAAAGTGATGAAAGGGAAGAACCTACAACCAAGATTACTCTACCCAGCAAGGATCTCATTCAGATTCAATGGAGAAATTAAAAGCTTTACAGACAAGCAAAAGCTAGGAGAACTCAGCACCACCAAACCAGCTTTACAACAAATGCTAAAGGAACTTCACTAGGCAGGAAAAACGAGAGAAGGAAAAGACCTACAATAACAAACCCAAAACAATTAAGAAAATGGTAATAGGAATATACATATTGATAATTACCTTAAATGTAAATGGATTAAATGCTCCAACCAAAAGACATAGACTGGCTGAATGGATACAAAAACAAGACCCATATATATAGTGTCTACAAGAAACCCACTTCAGACCTAGGGACACATACAGACTGAAACTGAGGGGATGGAAAAAATATTCCATGCAAATGGAAATCAACAGAAATCTGGAGTAGCAATTCTCATATCAGAAATAGTAGACTTTAAAATTAATACTATTTCAAGGACAAAGAAGGAAACTACATAATGATCAAGAGAACAATCCAAGAAGAAGATATAACAATTGTAAATATTTATGCTCCCAACATAGGAACACCTCAATACATAAGGTAAATGCTAACAGCCATAAAAGGGGAAATCGACAGTAACAATCATAGTAGGGTAATTTAACACCCCACTTTCACCAATGGACAGATCATTCAAAATGAAAAAATATAAGGAAACACAAGCTTTAAATGATACATTAAGCAAGATGGACTTAATGGATATTTATAGGACATTCCATCCAAAAAACAACAGAATACACTTTCTTCTCAAGTGCTCATGGAACATTCTCCAG
>NC_041234.1:77754191-77755342 GCF_002837175.3 Physeter macrocephalus | reverse complement strand
GCATTTTTTCTGACCACAATGCTATGAGACTAGATATGAATTACAGGAAAAAATCTGTAAAAATTACAAACACATGGAGGGTAAACAATAAACTATTAAATAACCAAGAGATCACTGAAGAAATCAAACAGGAAATCAAAAAATACCTAGAAACAAATGACAATGAAAACACGATGACCAAAACCTATGGGATGCAGCAAATCAGTTCTAAGAGGGAAGTTTATAGCAATACAATCCTACCTTAAGAAACAAGAAACATCTCAAATAAACAACTTAACCTTACACCTAAAGCAATTACAGAAAGAAGAACAAACAACCTCCAAAGTTAGCAAAAGGAAAGAAATCATAAAGATCAGATCAGAAATAAATGATAAAGAAATGAAGGAAATAATAGCAAAGATCAATAAAACTAAAAGCTAGTTCTTTGAGAAGATAAACAAAATTGATAAACCATTAGCCAATTCATCAAGGAAAAAAGGGAGAAGACTCAAATCAGTAGAATTAGAAATGAAAAGGAGAAGTAACAACTGACATAGCAGAAATACAAAGGATCATGAGAGATTACTACAAGCAACTCTATGCAAATAAAATGGAAAACCTCGAAGAAATGGACAAATTCTTAGAAAAGCACAACCTTCCAAGACAGAACCGGGAAGAAATAGAAAATATAAACAGACCAATCACAAGCACTGAAATTGAGACTGTGATTAAAAATCTTCCAACAAACAAAATGCAGGACCAAATGGTTTCACAGGCGAATTCTATCAAACATTTTGAGAAGAGCTAACACCTATCCTTCTCAAACTCGTCCAAAATATAGCAGAGGGAGGAACACTCCCAAACTCATTCTACGAGGCCACCATCACCCTGATACAAAAACCAGGCAAAGATTTCACAAAGGAAGAAAACTACAGGCCAATAACACTGATGAACATACATGCAAAATCGTTAACAAAATACTAGCAAACAGAATCCAACAGCACATTAAAAGGACCATACACCATGATCAAGTGGGGTTTATCCAAGAAATGTAAGGATTCTTCAATATACACAAGTCAATCAATGTGATACACCATATTAACAAATTGAAGAATAAAAACCATATGATCATCTCAATAGATGCAGAAAAAGCTTTTGACAAAATTCAACAC
>NC_041234.1:77752537-77754167 GCF_002837175.3 Physeter macrocephalus | reverse complement strand
GGAAAAAGACAAGGATGTCCACTCTCACCACTGTTATTCAACATAGTTTTGGAAGTCTTAGCCATGGCAATCAGAGAAGAAAAACAAATGAAAGGAAAACAAATTGGAAAAGAAGTAAAACTGTTACTGTTTGTAGATGACATGATACTATACATAGAGAATCTTAAAGATGCTACCAGAAAACAACTAGAGCTAATCAATGAATTTGGTAAAGTAGCAGGATACAAAATTAATGCACAGAACTCTCTTGCATTCACTTACACTAATGATAAAAAATATGAAAGAGAAATTAAGAAAACATTCCCATTTACCATTGCAACAAAAAGAATAAAATACCTAGGAATAAATGTACCTAAGGAGACAAAAGACCTGTAGCAGAAAACTCTAAGACGCTGATGAAAGAAATTAAATATGGTACAAACAGATGGAGAGATATACCACGTTCTCAGATTGGAAGAATCAACACTGTGAAAATGACTATACTACCTAAAGCAATCTACAGATTCAATGCAATCCCTATCAAACTACCACTGCCATTTTTCACAGAACTAGAAGAAAAAAATTCACAGTTTGTATGGAAACACAAAAGACCCCGAATAGCCAAAGCAATCTTGAGAAAGAAAAACGGAGCTGGAGGAATCAGGCTCCCTGAATTCAGACTATACTACACAGCTACAGTAATCAAGACAGTATGGTATTGGCACATAAACGGAAATATAGATCAATGGAACAGGAGAGAAAGCCCAGAGATAAACCCACGCACATATGGTCACCTTAATTTGATAAAGGAGGCAAGAAAATACAATGGAGAAAACAGCCTCTTCAATAAGTGGTGCTGGGAAAACTGGACAGCTACATGTAAAAGAATGAAACTAGAACACTCGCCAACACCATACACAGAAATAAACTCAAAATAGATTAAAGACCTAAATGTAAGGCCAGACACTAAAACTCTTAGAGGAAAACATAGGCAGAACACTCTATATCATAAACCACAGCAAGATCCTTTTTCACCCACCTCCTACAGAAATGCAATTAAAAATAAACAAATGGGACCTAACGAAACTTAAAAGCTTTTGCACAGCAAAGGAAAACACAAACAAGATGGAAAGACAACCCTCAGAATGGAAGAAAATATGTGCAAATGAAGCAACTGACAAAGGATTAATCTCCAAAATTTACAAACTCCTCATACAGCTCAATATCAAAAAAACGAAGAAACAAATCCAAAAATGGGCAGAAGACGTAAATAGACATTTCTCCAAAGAAGATACATAGATTGCAAACAAACACATGAAAGGATGTTCAACATCACTAATCATTTGAGAAATGCAAATCAAAAGTACAATGAGGTATCACCTCACACCAGTCAGAATGGCCATCATGAAAAAATCTACAAACAATAAATGCTGGAGGGGATGTGGAGAAAATGTAAATTGATACAGCCACTATGGAGAACAGCATGGAGGTTCCTTAAAAAACTAAAAATCGAACTACCCTATGACCCAGCAATCTCACTACTGGGCATATACCCTGAGCAAACTATAATTCAAGAAGAGCCATGTACCACAATGTTCATTGCAGCCCTATTTACAATAGCCAGGACATGGAAGCAACCTAAGTGTCCATC
>NC_041234.1:77730533-77752492 GCF_002837175.3 Physeter macrocephalus | reverse complement strand
GAGGGAGGAGATATGGGAACATATGTATATGTATAACTGATTCACTTTGTTGTAAAGCAGAAACTAACACACCATTGTAAAGCAGTTATACTCTAATAAAGATGTTAAAAAAATAAAGAAGATGTGACACATATATACAGTGGAATATTACTCAGCCATAAAAAGGAACAAAATTGAGTTATTTGTAGTGAGGTGGATGGACCTAGAGTCTTTCATACAGAGTGAAGTTAGTCAGAAAGAGAAAAACAAATACCGTATGCTAACACATATATATGGGATTTAAAAAATGGTTATGAAGAACCTAGGGGCAGGATGGGTATAAAGACACAGACCTACTAGAGAATGGACTTGAGGACACGGGGTGGGGGAAAGGTAAGCTGGGACAAAGTGAGAGATGGCATGGACATATATACACTACCAAACGTAAAATAGATAGCTAGTGGGAAGCAGCCGCATAGCACAGGGAGATCAGCTCGGTGCTTTGTGACCACCTAGAGGGGTGGGATAGGGAGTGTGGGAGGGAGGGAGATGCAAGAGGGAAGAGATATGGCGATATATGTATACGTATATCTGATTCACTTTGTTATACAGCAGAAACTAACACACCATTGTAAAGCAATTATACTCCAATAAAAATGTTATAAAATATATTACTTCTACATAATTTCTTCCACTGCATCCCTCCCCAATTCTTTTCACTCCTTAAGGAGCTGCTGGTCTTTTTGCCAGAAGGAATTATCTACTCGGGTCCACTGTACAACTGAGTAAGTATATTTTTTAAATTGTAGACAACATCTCCCCATTTTCTGGCAGGCTGCTTTTGTGTCTCTGCTAGTAGCGAGGGTCTTGGGATCAGTTGACTCAGTTAGCATGTTACTGTAAACTAGAAATTCTTCTGAGATCTCCAAACATTTCAGCAAAGCCCTCTTCTATCTGCTTTTTTATTCTACACCCCCTGAGACCACACTTATTCCTGACTTTGAAGTCAGGTGGTCCCACATACCCCATATCTGTTACCTCTGCCCATAATGTTAGCTTTTCCAGTTCCTCATACTTTTATACCCAGAATACTTCCCGTCCTCTGAACCCTGTCTATTGCATGTAATCTCCATCTCTTGGAAGAATTCTTGCAATTGACACTCAGCTCTCATTTGAGGACATTTCCTTTTCTTGCAGCTTCTATGGGAAAGTTGATAGTTCTTTCAAGCCCCGATACTACATTCCTAGAGATGTCTCTGAGACCCAGTTGCTACTTCGAAAGCTTTATTTTTATACCCTCATATAAAAACTTCCTCTCATGCCATCTTATTTTATATAATCAGCTTCCCTTCTTGATCATTACTGTCTGCTAACCCCTGGTCATTTTCCTTATGTTCATGTCCTTACTATCTATCCTATCCATCTCATCTTCACTGCCTTCAATATCTGCTTATACAAGTCAACTAACTCCCTAACTTCACGGATTCTTGGTTTTCTCAATTCCAGTTGTCTTCCCCTTTCTTCCATACCAGGCATACCCTCTCATGGCCACATCCTGGACACAGTCATAATTCATAACTTCTATACTTCCAACATTTAAACTCTAGTGCTACTTTCTAATTACCACTTCCTACCTTTTCACCTATCTTTCCTTTCTTTCCACTAAAATTAGTGTATGATCTCATAGAGACCTCAAGTATTTGACATTCTATTTTCTCTATCAGCAATCTCCCATCTGCATATCTTTCCTTATCTTGCCAGTTCATAACTTTAACCACTTTCTTGCCAATGCACTAAACCCTCTATCCTTCTTGACCATTCTACCCGCTTGTTTGGCAGCATTTGAACCAATTTTATTTAACTGTCCATTTTTTTCCTACTTCACTTGAGGGTGGTAATCATAGCTTTCCTTAGTTATTTTCCTTAATAGCACATCTCCAAGCACATGTGCCTCTACAAGCTCCAGTTCTATAGTTTCAACTTGGCCTTCAGTGCTAGCCAGAAATGCTTCAATGGATTGATTAAAAAAAAAAGGAAATGCTTCTATGTGTCCCTCATTGGCTCTCTCTCCCCTTTAACTCAGTAGTTATTTCAGACATTCACTACTGTCCTTGAGTCCTCTGTTTTCATCAAATGATGTCATCTACTTGTCAGAGAAAACAGAGTCTAGAACATGTGATTCCCTACAGTTCCTCCTCCTACCCTCATGACAATATCTGTATCTCCACTCATCCTTACAATCTTCCCTAGAAGTTTAGTGGAATGGGAGATCTCCTTTTTCAAAACTAAATCATACATCTGTGTTCTGAAACTCCCCTGCCCTCCTGTGACATTAGGACCTTCCTCCTTAAATTGTCCTTTCTCCTTCCCTTAGCATTTCACTATCCACTGGCTTTTTCATTGCAGTCAATAAACAAGATGGAGATTCTTTGTTCATTGTTTACATAACCAAGTATTTTTTAAAAGAAGAATTGTCTCTTATAGTTATCTCCACTTTTTTACTTCCCATTCCTTCTTGAACCCACTGTGGACTACAGGCCTCCCATCCCTCCAGTAAAATGGCTTTTACCAAGGCTAATTCCAGCAGATACTTTTCAGTCTTTATCTTATTTGAACTCTTCATCAATTGATACTTCCTACCCTTGATTCTGTGACACCACTTTCTTGTGATTCTCATGAAATGTGCCTTGTGCGTCTCAATTGCCCTTGTTGACTTTATTTCTCTAACTGCCTCTGATATATTAGCCTTTCCTATGGTGGGCTTTATTGTTAGCTCATTCTCATTTCACTTTATACAAGCTTGTTACATGAGCCCAGTCAGGCCCTTAGCCTTAATGGCCACCTATAGGCTGATGATTCACAAATCTCAGCCTCCTGATCTTGTTCCTAAACTGTAGACCCACACACTCAGTTGCTTCTAAGACTCAAACCATCTGGAGGAAGGACAACCTATGTTTTGGCTGTTGTGGAGGGTAAATAAACCATCTTGTTATACCATCTCGACTGTGACATCTATAAAAAGCAAACAAACAAAAAACAAAATAAATGAACAAACCAAATTAAAAAAACACATAGATACAGAGAACAGAGTACTGGTTACCAGAGGGGAAGGGGTGGGGAGGGCAAAATGAGTAAAGGGGATCAACTATATGCTGATGGATGGAAACTAAATTTTTGGTGGTGAGCACACTGTAGTGTATACAGAGGTAGAAATATAATGTTGTACACATGAAACTATGTAATGTTATAAAGCAATGTTACCTCAGTAAATAAATAGATAAATATTAAAAAAATAAAACCTCCTTGCCTGCAAATATTAGGTTCAGATACTGAAAATCAAGACAGTAATTCTTTGGTACTATCAAAGAAAGATGTGTTACTCACACAAGTGGGGGAATTCTGAGGCAAGATGCTAGGAAGATGGTTGTTTTGGGAAAACGTCTGGGGGGAGAGAGAGAGAGAGAGAGAGAGAGAGAGAGAGAGAGGCAAGTACACGGGCATTTTATAACTAGTGGTTACCAGAGGGGAGAAAGATGGAGGGATGGGCAAGATAGGGGAAGGAGATTAAGAAGTACAAACTACTAGGTATAAAATAAATAAGATACAGGGATATAATGTACAGCACAGGGAATATAGCAATATTTCATAATAACTTTAAATGGTGTATAATCTGTAAAAATACCAAATCACTCACTATGTTATACAGCTAAAAACTAATATAATATTGTAAATCAACTATACTTCAATTAAAAAATATGGAATCCCAACTGGCATGAAATTTAAGAGACAGCTATGAGCATAAAGTTTAAAAGAGGCATCAAGAGGGTGCAAAAGCTTGTGGAGTATGTGTGTGGGCAGGGTGAGCCTTATTAGGATGCTGAAGGAGGCAACAGACACAAATAGGAAATGTGGCCTAGAGGTCACCGGTACTAAATCAAACATCAGTTAGGATACAATTTTTTTCCTGAGGTCTGAGTTAGCACAGCAACCTACTACATTTCCTGTAGATAAACGTATGCTTGAGAGAGATCAAATTCGTAAAACCAACTCAAAATAATCAGACCAGCAATTATTATAACTCCCTGATAGTACAGCACCTTCACTGAAGGCAGAAGGAGAAATCCAGAAGAAATCAACCAGGGCCCAGGGAATCTCTTAGAGTACTTTTGTAATATTATTTATTATTTGGTTTGCTCTATCTGTTGGAATATTCCAAAGATCTTTCCTGTACTATTGGCCCATCTTTAAGGCACAAACTTCACCCTGATATGGCAGTAGGTAGTCCAATGCTAACTTTTAATCAGTTACCATAGGAGCTAGAGAAATTTATGCCACCTTAAGGGCTTCTAAGGCTTGAGCTGCTTGATATACATGGTCTTCTGGGAGTGATGCCATTGTCTGGGTGGCCTATATGAATTGAGTTTGTGTTAATAAATTGAAAATACCAAATTTGTGCCTGTTATACCAAAGGTTTTGAAGAGGCCCAATATAATAGGTAAAAAGATAATTTGCTGCTACTTTTTGTGGGAAGGCTAGATAAAAGAAGTTGATTTTCTAATTGGATATAACGAGACCAGAGACTAAATATGCATAAAACAAAGGTCAAGGTGCATACGGCAGAAGGGGGAGGAATGGAGGAGTAGAAAATGCTACCCTACTGAACAGGAGTGGTACCACAGGAGAACCAGTAGCCCAAGAGGGCTTGGAGAGTGGGGTTTCTGATGGGAAAATTTAGATCAGTGCAGACATGTGAGGATCAAATAGTCTTAATGGAGGGACATGGCTGTGTATAATATTGATTAATGGTGGGAGACAGAAAGGATATACGGTCCATGAAGGGAAATTTAATGAGGGCAAGGGAATGCTGGGAAGAAATGCAGGGGTGCCAGATGAGGAGAAAATGATGAGTAGTCAATATGGACATCAAACACCTCCAAGGGGACAGGGGTTAGTTGCATAAGTGGTTGTCCAGGCTGGAGCACCAGGTAGCAGGTCCAGCATTATTAGAGGTTTAGCTCTTAGATAACATGTTGCATAAATATTTTCCAGCAAGTCAAAGAAAGGAGGAAGTGGGAATGATGACTGAGGAATAGTGGAGAGTGAAGTGTGGGTTGTTGGACAAGGGGAAATCATAGCTACTGCAGTTGTGGGGGTCACAATGGAAAATGATGTGAGAACGATTATAGGTACAGTAATCATAGCCAGGTCTCAACTGCTATGCATAGTAGTAGGTAGAGTTTTAGGCCTTTGTGAAGAGATAGTGGAGGTGAGTGTCCCAATTCAGGTTTTAGGTACCCAAGAGGAGAAATTAAATGGTGTGGCACCAGTATGAATAAATCAGCTAACTTAGAGGGTGCTAGTTTACACCAAGAAGGCAGTGCATGGAGATGGAAAAGAGTGGGTCAAGAACAAATCTAAATAATCTGTGAGGAGTTCTTTGATGCAGCAGGATAGATAATGGGGCTTGCCAATAGGCTTTAGTTCCTTGCAAGGTATTCTTACATGGTATAAGAGAGGATATGAAATCATAGAGATGTAGGTAAGCGGGATGGGTAGGAGCTTCATTTAAGCAGTTGACAATAACCATGGTGGCACTGGCATCATCTAGGTAGGGAGCAGAGGCCTGCATAGATTGAAATTGAGGGATAAGGTAGGAGGAGAGAGAAGAGAGGGCAGTTAGGAAAATTATAGGGGATCCAGGTGGGTATATAGGTGAGGTGGAAGAGCCAAGCGTTGAGTCTGGGAACAGAGAAGGTGAGCCTGGTCAGAATCTTTATTTGGTGGGATCCAGGTGGGTATATAGGTGGGGTGGAAGAGCCAAGCGTTGAGTCTGGGAACAGAGAAGGTGAGCCTGGTCAGAATCTTTATTTGGTGGGTTTTGGCATTGGATTGTGTTGGCAGGACATCTTGCAGTGTCAGCGTCAAGGCTAGGACTGCCAAGTTGTGCTGAGATTATCATTTGAGATGTGTTCATCTACTGGGCAGAGGTCATCATCTTGAAAGTGCTGGGCTGCTGGGCTGAGGCCATCATTTCTGAGGTGATGGTTTGTTGTCTGTGCCCTTGTCCATTACTGGCTTGTGGGTGATACCTGTAAGGAGCCTAGTGGGGCAGGGGGACCAGGAGCTCCTGACATGAATCCTGAGCTACCTTTAAGACTTTAAAGCAAAGTTTTACATTTGGAAAAATATTACAAAAGTGGCTGAATATTTGCCTTTTGCCCTCCAGGTGTTACGGAGTAACTTCTTATGGGGAAACTGTGAACTGATTGAATACTTCAAACAAGTAGGATAAAAAGGAGCCCAAGCAGTTTGGCATTGAGCTGAAGTGGTGAAATCCCACATCCAAACCATGAGCCAAATAAGGCACAGCAAGAACCAGCAGAACTAGAATGTTCCACAACTTTGGGCCTTTGGCATATAGTCCCTGGTGTGCTGGGGCTGCCTGTTTATTATGATGAGAGTCATAGGCATTGTCATCCCAGATCCTGTAGTGGCTCCTCATTTGGTATCACTGTAATGAAGTGGATCCACAGCTGGTATCCTATTTAGCAATAATGGCCCAGATAACTAAGTTAAGATCTTTCTTCACTGGAAGAGCCACACAGTTGTAAGTAGTCACAGGTGTGGAGACTTCTATTCCTTGGAAAGAGGAAGCTCTAGTTAACCAAACTTTAAAACCATCATACTGGGAAAGGACAGAAGACTTTTGTGGAAAGCTTCCTTGTGGCATACAGAATAACCTTTTGGGGTGGAGGCAGACTAAATTTTTGGTGAGCCTCATTCTATTATTTGCCCTTAATCCAGGCACCAATTCAGCATGATTTGTGCCAGGATAGAAATGGGGTAATAGAATGGGAATATGTCATTAATTTGAAGGTGTTGTTACATTTGGATATTGTATACCTAGACCTATAAGTGAGAAGTGCCCATTTATGGCTAGAAAGGGGATGACAAATCGTTCAGGAATAAAATGGCATGTTCAAAAAGAGATCCAATATACAGACATATTTAATAAAAACCTGACTTCAAACTTTTTGCTGTTTGCATGATAATTGACCAGAGTTATGTATTTTCCCTAAACATTTATTTCCCCATCTGTGAACTAGAAGTGGAAGTACACATCATATAAAAGTGTAGTGAAGAGTAAAAGAGAGAATGCACATAACTTAAGTAGTATTGATCCTGGCATTTAACATATTCTCAATATATGTTTGCTGAATATATCATTACTTGTATTCCTCCCAGCCAACCAGAAAAAGAATAAAGGTTAATGGTTGGAGACTGGGGAAGTTTATCGCATTTCGTCCAATCCAGTACCCTCCTTCTGGCACTGTTATATGAACAGACCCGCATAGACCCTCTGCTGGGAAATGGATGGTCTGAGAAGTTTCTGGGTGGCTAAAGTGAAACTGGTTATCTCTGGTTGTGGGTAGTTGACATCCTGGCATCTGCTGCTTCAGTCTGTATCCAGGCCACTGTGCTAAGGTCCCTAAGTCCCTGCACACTGTGGACTCTGTCTGCAGGCCTTTTACATCCACCGACCCTAAAAGCACCACATGATAATGTAAATGCAAAATTGTATTATTTGCATTCATAATAATAATTTAAGAGTGAAGAAAAAGGTTAACACTGAATATAGCTATTAGGGTTTTTTCTATACTTTTTCACCATCTATATTTAAAATAGATTGCTATATATATTGTTTTTAGTCACAGGTCAGTGCCATCTGGCGAAGACGCCCAATATTATAGCTTGGACATCCCGTAACAGGTAACAAGGAGTTGAAGGGGCATGAAGGGGTTTTATGTGGTACAGGAAATCCGGCAGAGCACTCAAACACTAAATCACATGACAAAAAGTATTCTTTAGATCTTTTCTCAGCTAACAAGAAAGGTGTGTGTGTTTGTGTGTTTGTATGTGTGTGTTTGTGTGAGACCCTGGGGAAAGAGAGAGAGAGACAGAGAGAGAGAGGGAGAGGAAGAGAAAGGTGTAAGGAGTGTTCAGAAGCTAATGACATACTAAGAGAATATATAGTATTATATATTATATTATTGAAAAATATATATACTATATATTAACACTATACATATACTGTGATATATGACTGAACAAAAGATGCAGGTAAAAGGTGTTTATAACCTCATTTTTTTTCTGTCAATGATACATATTTAACACCTTTGAATGTAAGAGAAATACATTTACACAAAATAATTTTTTGATTCAATTTAAAACCCCATTTCTTACATTTTAAAAATGCATATCAAGTTCTTTTCCTGATGACCAAATTAATATATTTGAGGCAAGCATTGGAAAATATATCAACATAAGAGGAAATTTTTATGTTGTTGCCTCTCATCTTACCACATCACAAGATAAACCAATAGCAATATTTGGATGTATAGTCTCCAGATGTGCGTGTGTGTGTGTGTGTGCACGCGCCTATCCCAGGAAATGTAACTTACCTCCTGTAACTCAGGCATTGCCCATCTTCAAAATGGGAGCAATGGAACCTTCCTTGCATGATCACTGGGAGGAGAAAATGAGAAAATCTAAGAAGGTTTGTCACATTGGGCACATTCAGAAACTGGCCTCACTCTGCTTTCTCCCTCACATAAAGAAGTCACTTTAATACCTACTGTTCCAGTTATCTATTGCTGTGTAACAAACTGTCATAGAACTTAGTGGCATTAAATATTTCTTTGGAGTCAGACAGTTATGCATTCGAGTCCCAGTTCACATTGTTTTCAACATTCAGTGGTTATAGGATAAATTACTTAATGGAGTTGGTAAAGAAAAGAATTTTTTTTATTATTTTCTTTTCTTTCATGTGTTTTCCTAACCCCTGAAATTATTGTACAGTATGATATAGGAGAAATTTTTCCATTGATCTCCAAAAGGAAAAGATGGACAGAGTGACAGAGCATAATAGTGGGACTGCTAAACAGAGAAATGGATTCAGGGGATACATACTGTTGGGTCCATACATAACCTACATCATTTTCATTAATGAACATTAATTATATTAATTGATTAATGTAATTCATTAATTATATTAATGCTCCCTTCAAGTAACCATTTTGCTAGCACTATAGTAAGCTTCTAACAGGAACTGTCTAAGGTCAACTGGCTAGTTTATTCTGTCTGCTTGATTGTTTAGTACCTCTTCTGTGGTAGGTGCTCTTTAGTGGGTATTAATATGCAATACAAAGATGTTCACTTTTTGCCTACTCCCATTAGTCCATCCACATAACTCCTCTCCAGATTTTCTTGTACTGGATATTCTATCTTTCTCCTTCCAGGACCCTGACCAACTTGACAAGTCATTCTCCACTGGCTGTGAATTCATATATATTCTTACCTTGGGCCAGTTCTCTTTGAACCAAGGTGAATGACCAGATGCTCTCCCTATAGCGCTGCACATTGGGTAACTTTACCCTTAAAATGTATGTCTTTCAAGGCTACCTCTGAGCGAAGCTTAGTGCAACAGAATTCCATGTTCAGCTTGTACCTGCATACTGGGCCAACCCATACATGAATGTTTCTTTCTCCAAGCGAGTCATAAGGAATCTCCTGTGGCCACAAGTGTGACTTGAGACTTGAGTCTCTGATGCAACAGTTTTGCTAACTTGGGAGCCTGGGCCACCCACACCAGTAGTTTAATTGTGCTTTGGGGACCTGCCCATGACCAATCCCAGCCATATCACTTCCAATTTACAATGAATCATTGCTAGACCCACTCAAGTTTATGATTTTGTGGGTCTGACAGTATTCAGCTCGTGATGGGAAATTCTAGCTGCATATTCATTTAGTGTCAAAGGATCGGGTGCTTTGTCTCTACCAAGGCCCAATAATGTGCTGGGGGATCTTTTTAGAATGGTATCTAATTCTTCACTGCACATGGCATGCACTTGCTCCAGGACATCAGAGATTATGTTGTAAATATCCTGCTGAGGCTTGCCATAAAGTACACGTCATGTATTCCCTCTACATGTACCTACCTTTAATATCATAGGATCTGTTGGGTCATATGGCCCAAGCAGCAAGGCTGCATACACCCCAACTTGGACCTACTACAGAGCCTTTTCTCAATTAAGCCCAACTCAAAGTTGGTATTCTTGCATACCACTAGGTAAATGTGTCAGAACAGTAGTTCCAAGTTGGAATATGCTGCCTCCAAAATCTGAAGAGGTCTATCAGGTGTCTTATCTATCCTACTTGATGATGGATGGCTAAAAATGCTATAATACATCCTGTACATTCATAAGATTGTCCCTGTGTGCCCAACACCACTAGACCCCTAAAAACTTCACTGATGTGAATCTGTGATGGTTTTATCTCCCACCCTCTGGAACATTATCTGTTTTACTAAGGACTCATATGTACCTACCATTTCTTTCTCATCTGATCCAATTAACATGATATCATCTATATAGTGGACCAAAGCAAATATTTTGCAGAATGTCCACATGTTCCATATCTCTTCAAACTATGTTATAATAGAACTGGAATGTTAACATATCTCTGGGACAAAGGCTTACATTAATTAGGTTGTCCAAATCATGTGAGTGTGAACTGTGCCTGGACGTTCTTCATGGTAAGGATGGGAAAGAACTCATTTGTTAGATTAGTGGCCATGTCCTGTGTACTTAAAGCCATGTTAATCTGCACTAGCAAAGATACCACAACCAATATGGCAGCTGCAATTGAGGCTAATACTTGTTTCAGTTTGTGGTGGCTTACTCTCCTCCTCCATAGTCCCTCTGGACTTTTTATGGTCCAGACTGATAAATTAAGTGGGAAAATGATGGGCATTATTACCACTGCATCCTCTAAGTCTTTAAGGGTGGGACAAATTTCTGCCACTCCCCACAGGATTTTTTAAAAATTTAGTGTCTTGGCCAGAGTAGTAGCAATTTCAGAGGCTTCCACTTGGATTTCCCCAGAATAATAGCTTTTTCCTCACAGGCTAAGGAACCGATGTGGAGGTTCTGCCACCTGCCATGTACATTTACTCTAATTATATATTTGTGGATCAGGGAGATGCCAAGCAGATTGTTTCATAGACTTTTTAGAACCACAGTGAGTCACACCTGGGATAATTCATACGCTCCCTCTCAAACAGAGAGCCATGAATATGCTTTAGGTCTTCAGGCATCAATGTCAACTAGAACTCCATGTCCAAAAGCCTAAATATGCCTGGGTAATTGTTCCCCAATGTACAACTAGTTAAGTAACAGGCTATAGGTGTCTTTGGGGAAGGACTCTGTGAACTATCACTATATAAACTTGCTATAGAGTTGCAAGATCCTTACTTCTGGGGACCTCACATCTACGCTGTCCCTGGAGGCTGACAAGACAAAATACTGAAGGGAGTAGGTCTGTTAGATTGAGTGCTAAAGTGAGAGTCAGCCTGTGTGTATCCCATAGTCAGACCCATCAGTCTTTCTAGGACCTGAGGTAGGTCACATCCTCTGTCATCATGTTCAGCACCCAATAAATGCCAACTCATTATTATAGTGAAGTAAATGTCCTGTGGTGCTTTTGAGTAGTTTTAAAAGACCCTGTAAAAATATTCAGACCCTCACCCAAACACTTCTAGAATGGAGCTATTTTAAAAGAAAATATTTCTTGAAGAAAAGACTTGTGAGTGGCTCTGTTGAAGAGAATTTCAAAGATGTGGATCTGGTCTGTTCAGTACACACACACACACACGCACACCAGATATCAGCAAACTAAATTCTCAGACACTTCCTGTAGCATAAAATCTCTCTATAATAGAGCTAAATATTTTTTAAATGCTCACGTGAAATACAACCTTTTGCAATAACAAAAAATGGCTACAGTGACATTTATTCTGACATTCTTTACATACAGAAAATAATTATTGGCTGGGTAGTAAGATTAGTTCTAAATTTAAAAAATTTTCTAGCTCATACTATTACTTAGGCAATTACTTTTATTTAACTTCATTGTCACTTTAATGCTGAGTAGTCTCTAGCTGAAAGAACAACTCTAAATAGGACCTAAGAGGGCAGTTGATGTCTCTTAAAGCAAGAGCTGCATGGCGATGTAAAGAGGATGGATAACATAAAATGTAAAAATCAGAAGTCAGGAAAGCACATGAAACAAGTGAAGGTGGGGCACTGAAATTAGTCCCTGACTCCAAACCCCATTGGGTGATTAAGTGACCAATACCTAAACTGCTCTTCCCTTAACCCATCATAGACGATAAACTTAGGTTTAGGAAAACACTTCCCTATAGTTCTCAACCAGTGAGAATTTTCTGTAATTTATGGAACATATGGAGCATTAAGAGTGATTCTGGTAGAGATCTGGATGCTAACTCACATGGTAGGATGTTCCCCTCAGACCCTCTCTAGACTGACAAGAGAGTCCTGTGTGTGTGTGTGTGTGTGTGTGTGTGTGTGTGTTTGTGTGTGTGTGTCTGTCTGTCTGTCTGTCTATGTGTCTGTGTGTCTGTGTGATGGGGGTGGGGAGCAAAGAACAAGAATGAGAATATACGTGAGTGTACACCATGAGACCAAGACATTAGGCATACACAGATATATTTTCTATGAAGTCTCTGTATAACTTCCTTTTCATTTAACTGTATAGATATTTGACAACTTTCATATTAATAAAAAACACTTCTATAACATCAATTCCTAATGAGATACATCTTATGCTGTCATAATTTTATCTATATAACTATTACTGCTTTAACAATGGAGAGATATGAAATACTCTTAGTATTCTGCAGATACATTTTATGTGTTTGTACATAATTCAGTTGTTATATCTGTATGTTCATATGCATATATTTTTTGTTTAAAACTTTGTCACATTATACATGCTATTTTATGTCTTTCTTATTTGTACATATCAATGTGTCTATTTGCTTTTCTTTAATTTTACTGTTGTTGAACAACCGGATATTTGATTGCCATTGTTTTTCAGCTTTGATTTATTTGTTGATAAAATTTGAACATCACTGTTTTACTTAGTCAGATTTATTTTTTTTAACATCTTTATTGGAGTATAATTGCTTTACAATGGTGTGTTAGTTTCTGCTTTTTAACAAAGTGAATCAGCTATACATATACATATATCCCATACCTCTTCCCTCTTGCATCTCCCTCCCTCCCACCCTCCCTATTATGTCAATCACACTAGCTATATGCCACTAAATTATGTTCTAATTATTTTTTCCATTTTCTGATATCTTTAAGTGTATCATGTTTGGCAATAATGAATTTTTAATTTCCCCACATTATTCCAAACAATGCATATTACGTTTCACTGTAGAAATAGCGAAATAACAATTGGATTGCTTTTTCTTATTGATTTCTCAAATATTCAAAGATTTACTCCTTTATTTATTTTTGACCTCCACATTAGACCCACTTCTACAACCCCCCACCCCTGTCTTCTCTCTATGATTTGGGGAGTTGGTAGTTAAAACTCATTTCAACCAATACTGTCCTCCTCTCTCTGGTCCAGTGATATAAACAAACCATTTCAATCACTAAATTGAAAACCATGGAAAAGATAGTTACATCCATGAGGCTGAGTGCATTCTTTAAATGGGGTTAATGAGCCCAGGGTAATATCACTGTTGTGAGACGACTGGGAAATTATGGGAAAAGACTAGCCCATAGTAGGCTTTCATCAACTGTTACTCTCTTCCCCATTCCACCTCCTCTCTCTTGTGAAAGACATTACTTTGGCATTCACTTAATAGCATTACTGTCATAGAGAGCAATGAGAAGTATAAGAGGAAGACAGGAAAGTAGGTGCATATTGTCACAGTGTATAACTAAGATTTGGTGGCATTTTTGTTTTATGGCATGTCACCAAATGGAGTTGGGGAATGGGCAGAAAATTAACTACTTTCTTTTATTTCATGCATTATCCTCTCCCCTCTTTTTACTGTTTGATTGAACAGCAGACAGAATTTTCCATAGAGCCTAAGAAGGAAGAAGTAACTCTATAATTTAATAAATATTTGTTGACTGCTATAGTCCAAAGACAGGAAATTGTAACTGTCACACAGAGGTCAGCGGGCTCCAGAAAACCACTGCTAATCTTACAGGTCCTCCAAAGCCTTTGGGTGCAAACCTTGCAGAAGAATGTTAAGGCCACCACAAAAACTCATGTTTTGTATCTGTTGGAGTACATGTAAAGAATGGCTTTTATCTCCATTCCATTCTAAAATGTTTACCATTGGTGAGACCTAAACCATATTTAGAATCCTTCTGGCCAAAAAGCCTGGGAAATGTAATTCATAGGCTTCCAGCTTCTGCAACACAAGGGAGAGCATAGAAGGGGATGGAAAGGCTATCCAATACTAGCTGACAGTATTTGGAAAAGTCCTCTGAGTTTTATTCCCCTAACCTTTCTGATTTTTAAAAAATACCTGATTCCTTATATTAAATCATTTCTGTTCGAAATACCTAGTGCAGTTTCTCTTTTGCTGACTGAATCCTGACTGATGCACACTCCCAGGAGATTCTGACTGAATAGTTCTTATACAGCAGACTGTGATTCGTATTTTCAGAAACAATGCTTTTGAGGGATTCCCCCTAGCATATTAGAAAGAATAAAGTAACACTCCTTTTTATGCTTACCTTGTCCTACTGGCTATTTCAGTGGAATATTTCTTGTGCATGATCTTTCCAGTAGTTTCTTTGATGAGTGAATACTGCACTAACTTAGAGAAGGACAGGAAAGAACATTAGAGAAACTACCTAATGACTCAGGTAATCTTGGGTAAATTATTGAACCACAAAAACAACATAAAAAATGTCCTTAAGAGCCTAGCACTCCAAGTCTGTGAATTTGCTATTCAGCTCCAGCCAGTTGTTGCCAGTCATGAATACACAACCAATACTGCCAAATCTTCAAATGCTTCTAAGACACTTTTTTCTTTTGTATGAAATACCCCTTTCAAATGTTGACAGGCAAGTAAATAAATAATTGTGCAGTTAAAACATATCTGTGGACCAGACCTAAGGACTTAGGGACCTAAGCTTGGGGACCACTGGTTTTTGACCTTTGCCCTAGGACTTTACTGTGCTGGACCATGAGAATTCAGAAATAAAACAAACTGTCTTGTGTCTCAAAATGGTCCCAGGCTATGGACAAGAGAGGCACACAATAAAATGTGCACAAGATATAGGTGTAGCACAGAGGAGGGTGGAATTAAGTCTAAGCAGGGACAGGACATGTTACCTGGAAGAAGTGATGTATTATTTGGGTTTCCAGGGGTGTATAAGGATTCAGTAGGAAGGTGCCTAATGTGGGGAAAGGGGCATTTCAGGAAGAAGGAGCAATATATACAACAGCATTACATCATGAAATAACAGTTTTTATAGGAATCTGTAAGAAGATTTAATACAGCTAAATAATAAAGTAAAAGAAGTGTGGGGAGGTGGGGGCAGTGGAAGGGGATGAGATAAGGAAGTAAGAGGGGAGACCAATAGTGCAAAAGTTTGTCCTTTGACTGTCTAACAAGCAAAGGTGAGCTAGTGATAAATGGCAGCAATATGGAAATAGATTGGAGGGTTTGAGATCAGAGAAAAGGAAACCAGTGGGACAGATGTCACAGTTCTGGCAAGAGATGATGAGTACTTGAAATAGAGCAATGGAAGTGAGACTGGAAAGGAGAGCATACCCAAGAGGAACTTTTGCACAGATGCACCATGACACATACCCATCAGCAGAGAAATGGATGGATATTGTACAGCATTGACAGTGAGTGAACTACAGCTACATGGATGAATCTCAGAAACCAAATTTTAGCGAAAGAAACAAGCCCCAAAATGCTACCTAGAAAAATATATAAATTTTTGTTAAATTTGAAAACAAAAACTAAACAACATGGTTTAGGCACACATCTATGTGCTAGAATGTATGTAAAAGGGGTATGGAAGAATAATATAAATCAAGATATTGGTTTCTTTGGAAGTTGGGGAAAAGATGGTGAGGAGATTCAAATTATAAGTAATATTCTAGTTTTTTGGTTGGGTACTGGATTCCAAGGTTTTTATTGTAATATAGATGGGTAGATCCATAGTTAAGCAGGACCTTAGAGCCCATGATGAAACGGTTCATGACCAAGGCTTCTGCTTATTTCTGTTCACTAAGGGCTGTAAGAAAGGCAGGAGAAGATATATTTTAGAGATACTTTGGGGGTGGAATAAATTGGTTTCCAGACATTTTTTCCCCTTAAATTAGATTTAGATTAGCTCCTCCAACGGAAGAGGCTTCACTGTGTGAGGCCCACGTGCTTTTACATCCCGCGCTTTTTGCCCTTTGCCCTTGGTCACCGTTGCTTCCCCTCCAAAGGGAGGCGGGTGACTCTGAGCCGTGGGGGGAGGGGAGGGGTGGCCCGCGGATCTGAAGCGTTCCTATTGGTGGAGTGAAGGAGCGAGAACGAGGCTTGAGCCGAAGAGAGAAGAGGGGGCAAGGGGGAGGGGCTAAGGAGGCGGAGACAAAGGAACTTAACTGGAGAGAGACGAAGTGCAGTTGTCTGCGCCTCGCTGCGATGGCGGCGGCGCGGAGCACAGCCACACAGCTGGCAGCGGAGTCTTCCCCTCAGGAAGCTACCGTCTCTGCCGCCTCCTCCTCCTCCTACACCGCCTGCGCGGCGGCGGCGGCGGCGGCGGCGGCAGCGGTTCTGCCTGCCTCCTCCGCCACCTCCACCCCTGCCTGCCCGCCTGCCGGTGGCTGCGGCGACGGCGGCGGCGGCTTTTGCGGCTCCACTATGGCGGCGGCGGGGAGGGGGGGCACTAGTTTTAAAGTAGACACCCGCCCTTGCCTCAGAGAAGGTGAGTTCCCGTCCCGGGGTGTGGGGGCGGCCCCATCTCCTTCGCTGCCTCAGTTCAGTCAGTCCGAGATCGGACTGGGCGCGGTTCGTTAGCGCCCCACCCCCCACCTGCTGTGGCGCAGTAAAGGCCAAGCTCGCCCCGCCCCGCCCCGCCGTTCTAGCCCAGAATATGCCAGACGGACGAAGCAGAGAGGGGCTTCCCTACCTCCCCTGCCCCGGAAAGGATGGCCCCCAGGAAAAGGAACTGCAGGTATTCACAAGGCAGGAGTTCGAAGGGAAAAAATACCACATAATTTCTCTCCCAGTCAGGGCGCTTTAGTATTCTCTGTAGAAAGCTGAGGTGTGATTTGGTGAAAGCAGAGGAGGCAAGGTAGAAAAGTGCGGTGGAACTAGAAGGTCAGGGAAAGGGAAGGGGGACTGACGGAGAGAAGGGGCAGAGATGAGAGAGAAAAGGCCAAAGAAACGAGAGGGAGGAAATCTCCCTTTGGGGAAATTCAGCATCCCGTAGTGTAGAAACTTGCAGTAGTATATGTAAGGAGAGACAACATTAGACTTTTGGGGAGGTTAGAGTGTATATTGAGCTTTAAGGTAGGATCGGTTGGATTTCAGGATCGTAGGGTCTGGTGGAGGGGGTTGTACTCAGGAACGAAGAGAGGCAGAAGCACAGATTTCAGAATTTTCTTTGGCTATTTGAGGGTGTGACCTTATAAAGCAAGGTTTTCATGCCCATCTTTAAGGTGGTTTTGGTTTTAATAAGTGCTTTTGTACCTACCAACAGGTATTACTCCTAACATAAAAAGATATTTCTTGACTATTTCAGTAGAAGTGGTATTTAGTTCACACAAAGTATATTATATACTTGTAAACAGCCTACTAATAGCAGACTGTAAAATTTGCCATTGAAATGTGTTTTAAAGCAGTTTTGGAAATGCTTCTTAGGTGGTTGAGACCAAGTCCACCGCAGAAGATCTCAGTAAAGCATTTTGCCATCGTAAAGTTCATAATTAATTTCCAGTATATTCTGTGTTACCGCATGCTGCTAATTTGCCTCCAAAGTGAAAGACCGTGGATGCCAAAATAGAGTAAAATAATGTAAGTTACTTTTTCTTAGGAGGACACTGCATTAAAATTATCCCATAAAAATAATTTTCTCTCACATTCTTAAATTATATATCCCATAACCTTTGACACCTTTCACTTTGGAGGAATGGCAAAGCAGTAAAAAAAATCCCTTACAATATTTGTCATACACACATTACATAAATGGCACTTACTAAATATGGAAGTTAGAAGTACACTGTAACATGATGTTTTTTTAATTTATTAACTCTCTTACTGAAGGCAACTTTTGAAAGACTCTAGAGCATTCAGTCAGGCTGCATTTGTACAGTTGTTCTGGGATGAAAGTATGAAATCTCCTGGATGTTTTGTTTTTATACCAAAGTTTCTGTCTATAACCAGCAGGAAGGAGAGAACAGTTTTTCAGGGGTGAAGATCACAATTCAGTTTGGCTCTCATGGCCTTTTCACAGTAAGGTTTAGGACCAGCATCTTATGGAAAAATGGCTTTTTGCCTGGCTCTGTGACTGGCTTGGTTGCATTATCTTTGATATGCAAATATTAATGGCTTTAAGAGATATAAATTCAGAAAGTAGCAGCAATACCCTGTCTGTACTACTGCTAGCTGGTAAAAATGATGAGAGCCCTTGAATAGGAGTCTGGTGTAGTGAATCTAGCTTCTGTTGTTAGTTTATCCGCTAGATTTTTCTGACCCTGAACAGATCCCAAGCTTCCTGGATTTGGGTCTTGACGTTTTTGAAATAGAGGTATTGGACTAGCCAAACTCGAGGTTGATTTCAGATCTGAAAGCATGAACCATGATTTTGCAGTTCTGCATTGATAATCTTTCGATGGCATTTCCATGGCTGTGCACTAGAACAGTGATTCATAAGCCAGAAACCTTCATCAAGAGTTATGACCTGACATTCAGTGAGAAATGAAATCTGTGTTGTTAGTGTTGAGACAATTTACCAGGATATGAGAAACCAAATATAATTGCTACCTAAAAATTATCTCTTACCATTTATTTTGGGTAAATATCCTTCATTAACTGTTTAGTCCAAACCCAAACTCTTAAATTTTCACCTAACAAATGATGCATATTTGATATAGTACACTGTCCAAAACACTATTAGGTATCAAAATATTTTTGTTTAGATATTTATAAAGGCCGTATAATGGTTACCAGTTATGATAGTGGCTAAAAGAGAAGAGAGAAAAATGTTTCTTGGTGGTGTGCCAATGTCTTTTGCTTGTTTATTTTTTTAAGTCCTAGTTAGGAGATGGCTCTCACAGGTGGCAAAGAATTGTCAAGATTTAAATTATTACAAATCCATTCCAGATAGGACCATTAAAAGTTGTTTGATAAAGCATTTGCTGATCCATTTTCAACTGTAGTCAACACTCCTGAGGATTTCATCTGTCTTGGGGTTGGTAATGAGCAAATATCAGTGGAGATTAGAGATTGCCAAGCAGGGAAGATTAGAAACTCTGAAAGGTTACAAGTGGGAAATTGGGCAATCAACTTAAAAACAATCAAGAAATAAAAGAAATGCCAAGTGAACACACATGAAAAAAGCACATACCTACCCCAAATTCATGGCAAGGGGAGTCATGAGATTTTGAGGGACCCTTCATATTTCATTCAGTGAAGTTTTTCAAAAATGTTTAATGGCTCAAAACTGAATTTTCATCCAGTATTGATGTTGCCATGTGATCATAGTAAAAATCAAAACAAAAATAAACAAAAACCCTCTTGTTTATTTCCCTCTTCCTTTTAAGAAAAAGAAATTATTAAATGGATTCTCTTTTAGATTGGAGGACATGCTGGCATTTAATTTAGTTAATGATCTGTTTGCACAGCAATTACCTAACAAGACTTTCCTTTGTCTTGATGTTATTCAGTAAAGTTCAAGTGCAGCATAAGAAAGCCTAGTTAATAGCCTTTCCTTCATTTATTCAGGAATCATTTATTGAACACCTGTGTGTGTGTGTGTGTGTGTGTGTGCGTGCGCAGGCACACATGCACCTGTGCCAGGCACTTGGTTCAGTGCCCAGAATATACAGGCGAACTAGACACAGCTATATTACAGAGCTCAATAGTAGTGCTTGATAGTAAAATTATAAAATAAAAAAATAATTGGGGAAAAAGCAGTTTTAAAGGTAACTAGCCAGACTCCTAAACTATCAAGGCTGCACCACCGTTTCTTATAAATCTGTAGTTTGCCCATGGTGTTTCAAATACTATAGGCACACTAAAACACGTTATATTATATATCTAATGTTAGTACTAAGGAAGAATAATTAGCCAACTGTTAGAATTAATTTTTTTCCAGACTGAAGCAATTTATTTAACACTCGAAGTTGTTGGCATATTTAACAATCATCAGATAGACTGTAATACTGATAAAGCATTATATGGGTTAATTTATAAAATATTTTCTTAGCAGTTATCTAATAAACAACATTTGTCATTGATTGAGTACCTACTGGCATAATTGCTTTGCTTTCCAAATTGAGACAATCTTCCAATGTCACATAAAGTATTGTAAACTACTATGAAACATACATTCATTCGCTCATAAACTGAAGATTTTTATAAAAAGGGCAACATAATTAAAATTTTAAAATCATAGGGTTTTTTTTCACTGTATTTTATTTTTACAAGAGATAAACTGACACCAAGCATTGTAAATGGACGACCACAACAAAAGCAACAATGATTGCAATTACCAAACATGAAACACACTCATACTATGTCATAATATTGCCATTCAGTCCAGTAATCCTCCACTGTAACAGCTCCTTTACTTTGCAGTGAAAATTGATTTGTATATTTTTTGCCTCTGAGTCCCTGTGGGATTTTTTTTATTCAAACAGAAAGTCACAAAAATAATTATCCTCATCAGTTCACTCAGTCCCATGTAATTTTTTTTCATCTTGATCTTTTGTTAGCACTTTTATGAATTCATCAGTTTTCCATTAGAGTTTTGAAAATGCTTATTCATTCAGTTCAGCAGTATAGGCAGTACCAGAAACCTGTACTTGTCAGAGTGTTTTCCATGAATTCCTTGAACATGAAACCCTTTTATAGGAACATTTTTGTGAAAGCATCAGAGTACACCCAGAACTGTCTATAAATGACAAAAGACTTAAAAATGACTACGGTTAAAGATTTGATGAAAGTTCATAATAATGCAATTGACAAGGATATTTAGTTATTTCTGAGATACATTTTAAAGTAATAACTAGAATTATGACATAACATTATACCAGAACATATAAGATTTTTAGAAATTTCATGTAATGTCTGAAACATTTATATTAATGTATTTCTGTACAAATAACCCAAAGAAAGTTTAGTATTAGTTATTTTTCTTTGTTTGAATTTTATACTGTAGGTTCTTATTAGTCATCAGTTTTATACACATCAGTGTATACATGTCAATCCCAATCACCCAATTCAGCACACCACTATCCCCACCCCACCACAGTTTCCTCCCCTTGGTGTCCACACGTCTGTTCTCTACATCTGTGTCTCAACTTCTTCCCTGCAAACTGGTTCATCTGTATCATTTTTCTAGGTTCCACATACATGCATTAATATATGATATTTGTTTTTCTCTTTCTGACTTACTTCACTCCGTATGACAATCTCTAGATCCATCCACGTCTCAACAAATGACTCAATTTCGTTCTTTTTTATGGCTGAGTAATAATCCATTGTATATATGTACCACAACTACTTTATCCGTTCGTCTGTCGATGGGCATTTAGGTTGCTTCCATGACCTGGCTATTGTAAATAGTGCAGCAATGAACATTGGGCTGCATGTGTCTTTTTGAATTATGGTTTTCTCTGGGTATGTGCCCAGTAGTGGGATTGCAGGATCATATGGTGATTCTATTTTTAGTTTTTTAAGGAACCTCCATACTACTCTACATAGTGGCTGTATCAATTTACGTTCCCACCAACAGTGCAAGAGGGTTCCCTTTTCTCCACACCCTCTCCGGCATTTGTTGTTTGTAGATTTTCTGATGATGCCCATTCTAACTGGTGTGAGGTGATACCTCACTGTAGTTTTGATTTGCATT
>NC_041234.1:77727779-77730523 GCF_002837175.3 Physeter macrocephalus | reverse complement strand
TCTATTTAGGTCTTCTGCCCATTTTTGGATTGGGTTGTTTTTTTCTTTAATATTGAGCTGCATGAGCTGTTTATATATTTTGGAGATTAATTCTTTGTCCGTTGATTCGTTTGCAAATATTTTCTCCCATACTGAGGGTTGTCTTTTAGTCTTGTTTATGGTTTCCTTTTCTGTGCAAAAGCTTTGAACTTTCATTAGGTCCCATTTGTTTATTTTTGTTTTTATTTCCATTACTCTAGGAGGTGGATCAAAAAAGATCTTGCTGTGATTTATGTCAAAGAGTGTTCTTCCTATGTTTTCCTCTAAGAGTTTTCTAGTGTCCGAGCTTACATTTAGGTCTTGAATCCATTTTGAGTTATTTTTGTATATGGTGTTAGGGAGTGTTCTAATTTCATTCTTTTACATGTAGCTGTCCAGTTTTGCCAGCACCACTTATTGCAGAGGCTGTCTTTTCTCCATTGTATATCTTTGCCTCCTTTGTCATAGATTAGTGGACCATAGGTGCATGGGTATATCTCTGGGCTTTCTAACTTGTTCCATTGATCTATGTTTCTGTTTTTGTGCCAGTACCGTATTGTCTTGATGACTGTAGCTTTGTACTATAGTCTGAAGTCAGGGAGTCTGATTCCTCCAGCTCCGTTTTATTCCCTCAAGACTGCTTTGGCTTTTCGGGGTCTTTGTGTCTCCATACAAATTTTTAAATGATTTGTTCTAGTTCCGTAAAAAATTCCATTGGTAATTTGGTAGGGATTGCATTGAATCTGTATATTGCTTTGGGTAGTATATTCATTTTCACAATATTGACTCGTCCAATCCAAGAACATGGTATAGCTCTCCATCTTTTGGTATCATCTTTAATTTCTTTCATCAGTGTCTTATAGTTTTCTGCATACAGGTCTTTTGTCTCCCTAGGTAGGTTTATTCCTAGGTATTTTATTCTTTTTGTTGCATTGGTAAATGGGAGTGTTTCCATAATTTCTTTTTCAGATTGTTCATCATTAGTATAGGAATGCAAGGGAGTTCTGTGCATTAATTTTGTATCCTGCAACTTTACCAAACTGATTGATTAGCTCTAGTAGTTTTCTGGTGGCATTTTAAGGATTCTCTATGTATAGTATCATGTCATCTGCAAACAGTGACAGTTTTACTTCTTCTTTTCCAATTTGTATTCCTTTTATTTCTTTTTCTTCTCTGATTGCCGTGGCTAGGACTTCCCAAATTATGTTGAATAATAGTGGTGAGAGTGGACATCTTTGTCTCGTGCTAAGTCCCACTTGATCATGGTGTATGATCCTTTTAATGTGTTGTTGGATTGTTTGCTTGTATTTTGTTGAGGATTTTTGCATCTCTGTTCATTAGAATTAATTATTAATTCTCTTCATTTGGCAGGGTGGGGAATGTCTGGAGATAGGTTAATGACCATTTCTTAGTTTTTGGCCCTCTGTCTGTATTAGGTGTCAGTATGTGAAAATACTGACTAAGCATCTAGATTCATAAGCATCTACTATATTCATTACATACATCTGTTAGGATATGAACTTTGATTCTTTTCTGTCTGAAACCAGTTTTGCAGGTCCATTCACATTTGCTAACCTTTCAGAATGAAGGGCATGGTGACTTTCTGAAGCAAAATAGCTGTCATGGGATCAAGTAAATTAATTAATTTAGACAGGACTTGAATTCAGTTTCTGAATTCACAAACATGACTCCTGAGCTAGCTAGCCACAGACTGCTTATGATTATGAAGGTCAAGGACTTGGTTTTAATAAAGACAAAGTAAATATTAAACATATAATGTACTCCCAATTATTTTAATTCTGTTACATTTTATAATTGTTAATATGCCCTGAGAAAGCCTTCATTATTTTTTTGATTGCGATAATCTGCGTAAATAAAACTTGCCAAATTCATAGTTCAGTTACTAATTTTGTAATCTGAGAAAGTAAGGATACTAGATGGCATTAGAGCTATGAGTGTTCATAATGCTGACAAGCATAGATGTGCATTTCTGGCACAATTAATATATCTGAAAACTTCTTAAATGGAGTGTGACCTTTAGGGAAAAAAACAGTTAAAACTCCTTTGGCAAGGTTAACACCATCAGTTGCCTAGTGTCCAGTAACTTAGTGTTGAGCTCTGCTCATTCTTTCCTAAGATTATGATGGTATTAAAAGATTGCAAAGGTCAAATTAGCTATTTGTTAAAAATCTTTTTTTTTACATCTTTATTGGAGTATAATTGCTTTACAATGGTGTATTAGTTTCTGCTTTATAACAATGTGAATCAATTATACATATACATATGTTCCAATATCTCTTCCCTCTTGCATCTCCCTCCCTCCCACACCCCCTATCCCACCCCTCTAGGTGGTCACAAAGCACCGAGCTTATCTCCCTGTGCTATGCGGCCGCTTCCCACTAGCTATCTATTTTACGTTTGGTAGTGCATATATGTCCATGCCACTCTCTCACTTTGTCACAGCTTACCCTTCCCCCTCCCCTCAAGTCCATTCTCTAGTAGGTCTGTGTCTTTATTCCCATCTTGCCCCTAGGTTCTTCATGACATTTTTTGTTCTTAGATTCCATATATATGTGTTAGCATACGATATTTATCTTTCTCTTTCTGAATTACTTCACTCTGTATGACAGACTCTAGGTCCATCCACCTCAC
This sequence comes from Physeter macrocephalus, assembly GCF_002837175.3. Taxonomy (NCBI): domain Eukaryota; kingdom Metazoa; phylum Chordata; class Mammalia; order Artiodactyla; family Physeteridae; genus Physeter; species Physeter macrocephalus. The sequence continues at coordinate 77,727,853 of NC_041234.1, read as the reverse complement.
TACAAATAACTCAATTTCGTTTCTTTTTATGGCTGAGTAATATTCCATTGTATATATGTGCCACATCTTCTTTA
>NC_041234.1:77718979-77726774 GCF_002837175.3 Physeter macrocephalus | reverse complement strand
ATAGAAAGCCCAGAGGTAAACCCACGCACATATGGTCACCTTATCTTTGATAAAGGAGGCAAGAATATACAGTGGAGAAAAGACAGCCTCTTCTATCAGTGGTGCTGGGAAAACTGGACAGCTACATGTAAAAGAATGAAATTAGAACACTTTCTAACACCATACACAAAAATAAATTCAAAATGGATTAAAGACCTTAATGTAAGCCCAGAGACCATCAAACTCTTAGAGGAAAACATAGGCAGAACACTCTATGACAGAAATCACAGCAAGATCCTTTTTGACAGGTTCCTTAAGAAACTAAAAGTGGAACTACCATACGACCCAGCAATCCCACTACTGGGCATATACCCTGAGAAAACCATAATTCAAAACGAGTCATGTACCAAAATGTTCACTGCCGCTCTATTTACATGGCCAGGACATGGAAGCAACCTAAGTGTCCATCAGCAGATGAATGGGTAAAGAAGATGTGGCACATATATACAATGGAATATTACTCAGCGATTAAAAAGGAACGAAACTGAGTTATTTGTAGTGAGATGGATGGACCTAGAGAATGTCATTCAGAGTGAAATAAATCAGAAAGAGAAAAACAAATACCGTATGCTAACACATATATATGGAATCTTAAAGAAAAAAAAGGTCATGAAGAAACTAGGAGCAAGATGGGAATAAAGATGCAGACCTACTAGAGAATGGACTTGAGGATACGGGGAGGGGGAAGTGTAAGCTGGGACAAAGTGAGAGAGTGGCGTGGACATATATACACTAGCAAACGTAAAATAGATAGCTAGTGGGAAACAACCGCATAGTACATGGAGAGCAGCTCGGTGCTTTGTGACCACGTACAGGCGTGGGATAGGGAGGGTGGGAGGGAGGGAGATGGAAGAGGGAAGACATATGGGGACATATGTATATGTATAACTGATTCCCTTTGTTATAAAACAGAAACTAACAGCATTGTAAAGCAATTATACTCCAATAAAGATGTTAAAAAACAAAAAAGGGATATGAGTTAAGAATCAGTTGCAGGCAAAAAGTCATGAAGTTTGAACCAGAAGAGGGCAGTAGGCACAGAAAGGAAGGAGCAAATATAAAAGGCATATCTATGGAAAATAGATGGTATTAAGGCCTGAGCTTAAAACTTGCCATGAATATGATAAGCCTTTAGGTCTACTGCATTTAAACTTAAGCAAAAAAAATAAAAATAAAAATAAATAAACTTAAGCAAGGTTTTTCCTGATGCAAGAAGTGGAGCTCAGACCTCACATCCAATAAATTTATCTACAATTACTTGTCAGTGGCAATTTCTCCTTATGGGTGTAATATAATGAATATGTTAATGTTCTGGCTTCAATGAATCAAAAATTAACACACAAAATCTAACATTCAAAGAGAAGATTTCGGAGTGGTGATGCACATTAAAATGTACTTAAAAGGACTACCCTAATTTTGCTTGAATTTAGCATGCTTTCCTATTCAAAGATGATTAAATCTACATTCAAAATTTCAGAAACAAATCTTCATGTAAAAATCATTCTTAATCAGGGTTTCACATCAAATTCATAAGCACAGCTCCAAAATCAAACATACTGAATCAAAGTAAAAATCTCTGTGGGTGGTCCCATCCACTCACAAGTGATTCTCATGATCAACCATGTTGGGAATCACTATCCTACAGGACAGGCTCAGATCCTTACACATAATGGCTGTCCAATATCTTTTTAGTGACTAAGCTGATTGATATAAAGTTCTTGTCATCTAGAATGATACTTTTCAAGCTAACTGAGGTTTAGTCTAAACTTAAGAGATTTTTGAAAAAAAAAGGAAGTAAGGAAGGAAGGATGGAGGGAGGAAGGGAGGGAGGGAGGGAAGGAATAAAGAAAAAGAAAATATTCTTTGGCACTACCTCAAATCTATTTAAGTCTCCAGGGTTGAGGGCCAAGAGTCTGTATTTGTAATTAGGGTCCCGAAGTAATCTCTTTAAACAGCCATCCTAGTGATCTTTGTTCAGTCTTCCACTGAGGTAATTCTCAACCCAGGCTGCACATTATAATCACCTTGGTTGTTTTCAAAGCATACCAATGCCCAGGCTCCACCCAAAACCAATTAACCAGAATCTCTGGGAGTGGCTCCTGGTCACAGTTTATTGTTTGGTTTGTTTTTTGAAGCTTTCTGGGTGATTCTGTTGTACAGTAAAGGTTGAGAATCACTACCAACTTTTTTAGCAGCCGAATTTTCATGTGTTTTTGTTGAATTGATATCTGTTTTCCTAGATTAGGGGGTCTCAGACTTTAGTATGCATGAGAATCAAAAGGAAAGCTTGTTTAATGAGATTACTGGACCCCACCCCAGAATTTCTGATTCAGTAGTCCTGGGATAGGGGCCCAAGAATGTTCATTTTTAAAACGTTCCCTAGTGATGCTGATGCTGCTGGTCCAGGGACCACACTTTGAGAACCACTGTCTTAGAGCTTCCACTAGTCCTAGTTCTATTCCTTGAAGTCGTTATAAGCATAATCTTTCTTCTAAAATGGCAATCCTTAGATATTTTTAGAGAACTATTACGTCTTTATTCCTTCCCTTACTCTTTAGCCTTTTTGTGAGCTGATCCCAGTTCCGTCATGCAGCATGATTTCTAGTTCTCTCATAACTAATGCCTAAACAACTAATAACTCATGCCTAAATCCATGCTATTCATAAAGTGTAACACAAACACAATCATGCTAATGGGGTCACAATAAGAACAAGTAAAATGAAACTTTTTAAAGTGTGGTTAAAAAAATAACATAAAATTTACCACCTTAACCATTTTTAAGTGTACAGGTTCAGTAATATTAAGTATATATATTCTCCTCTTTATTTTGAATATTTCTTCTAGTAATGCAGCCTAAGCTTGCTTCACCATTTTTGGGTGGTCATATCATACTGTTAACTCATGCTAATTTTTTTACTAAAATAATTTTTCACCTGAAACTGAATAAACTGTGTGCCTCCAGGACATAGTTATGTAGAGAGAAACTTTTCAGGACCCACCCCCAAACAGACTCCATATATACTCATATTTGTCTCATTTAAAATTTCACCTTGTTAGAGTCGATCAATCATTCCAGCCTTTAAGATCTTTTTAGATCTGGAATCTGTCAACAGGAGAATTCTGGAAGGTGGCTTTTTATTGACAGCAATAAAAAATGGATGGCGTATTGTTTTTCAGAGTCCACTCCATACTACCAATTCTCCTCAAGCTGCATTTCCCCTAAATTTGACATGAATATAATGATCTCTACTTTCTAAAGGTGATGTCTGAAGCTTGAAGAGGTCAAGCAATTGTCCCAAAGTCACACAGCTAGTAAGTGTCAGAGGCAGGTTTCAAACCTAAGTCTGCCCAAGATTTCCCTGAGAGCTGGCTCTTAAAAAGGCTGAAGTCTTAAATGAGAAACTTCCTCTCTAGGTTTGGCGTATGTAAGAAACATATGTCTGATTCACACCAGGTGCTAAATAAATATTCATTTAGGCCCCACTCTACCCCCATCCCCACTATTTGAGACATGATTTTTGGACACCCAGAAATAAATGGCCTATAGCTAACTCTGAAAGTGGGAGAGAATACTGGTGATAGTACAGATATTTTTCAGTCTGTCTCAGGGGGAAGGCCAACTTCAGGGAATAGATGTTAAATTAGGGGTCAGGTGAGCAAATGACATTGGCTGTGAGGGAGATGGCTGAGACAGGAACTAATGTTTACTGAGCAATCACTACGTGCCAGGAACTGAAGTGTTCTCTCAAAGAACTGGGGCTCGGGAGCTGGTTCTGGTAGGAAGGGGGACCAAGGTATAGCTGAAGAAACTTGGGGATTTGTATTTTCCTTTCTTTTCTTTCCTTCTTTATTCTCTTACCATGTCCTTTTTCTTTAACTGGTTAGAATATGAAACAAATATGTTTTTATCGGTTGGTTGTTAAAATATGGGCTTATACCAATTCTTAATTCCCAAAGCAGTAAGAGCTGTAAAAAGCACTAGAATGAGGGAGACTGCATTACAGTCTTGCGATTAACTAGCTATATAACTAAGAACATATCACAACCTTTCAGATTTCCATTTCTGAAGTTTTTTTTGTAGTTGACTATATATGGGTTGATGGCCATGGGAAAAGGTTGTATTTTAGATAGAGTACATACAGAAGCAAAATTTTCGTGGGGTACTTACAGAAGGGCCCATATATCTTATCTGTTTCCAAATAATAAACCTATCAGGAAAACACAAAAGATGATTTGAAATATTAAGCAGCTATTCAGTTCATACAGACTTTACAGGCCTAAAAATTCAAAAGGCAAAAGGTCCCAATATTTCTTCCCCTACTCCTCCATTATTAGCATCTCCTTGTCTATGTCCTAACCCTAAAGCTGGTTCTGTCTCAAATATTTCTTTGCAAAACACACACATTTCTATTAAACAAGTATAAGGTTTTAGTCATTATAGCTAGTGTCAGAAAGAAAATGCCTTTTTAGCAAATTGAAATACTATTTTGGTTATAATTTAGGTATAAGTGGCTCAGTTTTCAACGACAATGAATACACCAAATTCATGGCAGATGGTCCTGCATCTTTCAGTCTAATTTGGTTGGAGAGTGAGGGTTAAAACGTATAAATAGATTACGTATTAGAGTAACAAAAAATACTGAATGCTGTGAAATGATTTCATCTTTCATATGTAGCAAATAAACTTCTTTAAACACAGGAAGGTAAATCTCCCAGCTAATTTTAGGCATATTGTTTAAATACTCCTAGCATAGCACTTCTCAAATGTTCTTCATTCCCTGACATACTTTGCATGCTATCATAAACCTGGAAAAAAATATGGATGGGGAGCAAGATTTTATACTCTGCATCAAAGCACAGCTTAGTGCAGATTGGTAGTGAGGTCTTAATGATACAATGGCATGCTCTCAAATATGGCCTGGGATATACTGTCTTTGAAGCATACAGGAATTTCTGATGCTGATGCCATTTCTTTGTGTTGCAACATAAAACAAAAGCAACGGGGAATAAGAAAGTACTGAAGAAAACTAGGTTCAAAATGGGAAGAGAACCTGTCTGATAATGGAGTGAGGGCTTAAACTGATAGGACATGGAAAAGATTAATAACAACTTTTATAAATTTATTTATTTTTATTTTTTTTGGCTGCATTGGGTCCTCGCCACTGTGCACGGGCTCTCTCCAGTTGCGGAGAGCGGGCTTCTCATTGCGGTGGCCTCTCGCTGCTGAGCACGGGCTCTAGGCGCGCGGGCCTCAGCAGCCGTGGCATGTGGGCTCAGCAGTTGTGGCTCGCGGGCCCCAGAGCGCAGGCTCAGTAGCTGTGGCGCACGGGCCTAGTTGCTCTGCGGCAGGTGGGATCTTCCTGGACCAGGGATCGAACCCACGTCCGCTGCATTGGCAGGCGGATTCTCAACCACCGCACCACCAGGGAATCCCCAAGAATAACTTTTAAATATCTGTTACTTTCCAGAAATTAGACACATCAGCACGTTATCTAGAGTGTAGAAATATGGTCATGTAACAAAAGTTTCAGTTTGGGGCAATGAAAAAGTTCTGGAGATGGATAGTGGTGAAGGTGGCATAACAACGTGAATGTTCACTGAACTGCACTCTTAAAAATGTTCAAAATGGAAAATTTTATGTTACGTATATTTTACCACCATAAAAAATAAAATATTGAAAACAAAACAAAAAAAGGCAAAGCACCTTCTTCTCCTGAACCATGGCATGAAGGGCAGTTGACCTGCAGAGTCAACCTGTCACTCAGGAAACTGCATGAACAAGTAATAAACCTATGTTTTGCTACCATGACCTAAATGATCCTCTACTGAATAACATTTATGAAGGCTATTTTATTTTATTTTATTTATTTATTTATTTTTTTTTTTTGTGGTATGCGGGCCTCCCTCTGTTGTGGCCTCTCCCGTTGCGGGGCATAGGCTCCGGATGCGCAGGCTCAGCGGCCATGGCTCACGGGCCCAGGCCGCTCCGCGGCATGTGGGATCCTCCCAGACCGGGGCGCAAACCCGGTTCCCCTGTATCGGCAGGCAGACGCGCAACCACTGCGCCACCGGGGAAGCCCCGATGAAGGCTATTTTAAATGAGTGATTTTGTGACAAATTATAAATGGGATCTGATAAAAAAGAGTTCATGTATTCGTTGTTCCTACAATTTGATTATGTTTATGTATGGCTATAGCCTTTGGTTACAGAATGAATCAACCAATTTTCTATTAATGAAGGTGTTTAATCTCTTTATGTCATTCCTATAAGGAATGTTTACATGATTTGAGAAAGTAAAAGTTGCATAATAACTTGGAATGGGAGAAAAAAAAATGACCTACAGTACTGGGTAGTAGTAAAAAATAAGTAGTAGAGCACTGGGTAGTAGTAGGAAAAAATAAGCTTTTGAGTTGGTCAAACAGATTCAAATCCTATCTCTACCCATAACTATATAATCTTGAGAAAATTATTTAATCACTCAGAGTTTTTTTCATCTAAAAGTACAGAAATACTTTATCTCTCCTAGGATGTGGTGAATATAATATAAAAATTTTTTAAATGTTTAACACACAAAGGCACTCAAAGTATGCTTCTTTACTAATCCAGAAGGTTTGAACTTTTTACTTAATATTATACATAATCATTTTATTTCAGATCAGAGTAATTTTAGAGATAATCTAGTCCAGGGTTTCTCAGTCTTGGCACTGTTTTCATTTTGGGCCAGATAATAAGGTCCCCTACTATTATTGTGTTACTGTTGATATCCCCTTTTATGGCTGTTAGTAATTGCCTTATGTATTGAGGTGCTCCTATGTTGGGTGTATAAATATTTACAATTGTTATATCTTCTTCTTAGATTGATCCCTTGGTCAGTATGTAGTGTCCTTCTTTGCCTCTTGTAGTAGTCTTTGTTTTAAAGTCTATTTTCTCTAATACGAGAATTGCTACTCCAGCTTTCTTTTGATTTCCATTTGCATGGAATATCCTTTTCCATCCCCTCACTTTCAGTGTGTATGTGTCCCTAGGTCTGAAGTGGGTCTCTTGTAGACAGCATATATATGGGTCTTGTTTTTGTATCCGTTTAGCCAATCTATGTCTTTTGTTTGGAGCATTTAATCTATTTACATTTAAGGTAATTATTGATACGTATGTTCCTATTACCATTTTCTTAATTGTTTTGGGTTTATTATTGTAGGTCTTTTCCTTCTGTTGTGTTTCCTGCCTAGAGAAGTTCCTTTAGCATTTGTTGTAAAGCTGGTTTGGTGGTTCTGAATTTTCTTAGCTTTTTCTTGTCTGTACAGGTTTTAATTTCTCTGTCGTTCTGAATGAGATCCTTGCTGGGTAGAGTAATCTTGGTTGTAGGTTTTTTTCCTTCATCATTTTAAATATGTCCTGCCACTCCCTTCTGGCTTGCAGAGTTTCTTCTGAAAGATCAGCTGTTAACCTTATGGGGATTCCCTTATGTGTTATTTGTTGTTTTTCCCTTGCTACTTTTTATATTTGTTCCTTGTTAATTCGAATGTTGGTGCGTTTAATGTTGTCCCAGAGATCTCTGAGACTGTCCTCAATTCTTTTCTTTTTTTTCTTTATTCTGCTCTACAGTAGTTTTTTCCACTATTTTATCTTCCAGGTTACTTATCCGTGCTTCTGCCTCAGTTATTCTGCTATTGATCCCTTCTAGAGAATTTTTAATTTCATTTATTGTGTTGTTCATCACTGTTTGTTTGCTCTTTAGTTCTTCTAGGTCCTTGTTAAA
>NC_041234.1:77689601-77718884 GCF_002837175.3 Physeter macrocephalus | reverse complement strand
GATTTTGGATCATCTTTGCTATCATTATTCTGAATTCTTTTTCAGGTAGACTTCCTATTTCCTCTTCATTTGTTTGTTCTGGTGGGTTTTTGCCTTGCTCCTTCATCTGCTATGTGTTTCTCTATCTTTTCATTTTGCTTTACTTACTGTGTTTGCGGTCTCCTTTTCACAGGCTGCAGGTCGTAGTTTCCATTGTTTATGGTGTCTGTCCCCAGTGGCTAAGGTTGGTTCAGTGGGTTGTTTAGGCTTCCTGGTGGAGGGGACTAGTGCCTCTGTTCTGGTGAATGAGGCTGGATCTTGTCTTTCTGGTGGGCAGGTCCACTTCTGGTGGTGTGTTTTGGGGTGTCTGTGGCCTTATTATGATTTTACGCAACCTCTATGCTAATGGATGGGGTTGTGTTCCTGTCTTGCTAGTTGTTTGGCACAGGGTGTCCAGCACTGTAGCTTGCTAGTCGTTGAGTGGAGCTGGGTCTTGGCATTGAGATGGAGATCTCTGGGAGATTTTTGCCATTTGATATTACGTGGAGCTGGGAGGTCTCTTTTGGACCAGTGTCTTGAACTTGGCTCTCCCACCTCAGTGGCCCAGCACTGACACCTGGCTGGAGCACCAAGAGCCTGTCCTCCACGTGGCTCAGAATAAAAGGGAGAAAAGAAAGAAGAAGATAAAATAAAATAAAGTAAAATAAAATAATATAAAGTAAAATAAATAAAAAAATTTAAAATGACATAAAATAAATTAAAAAAATAATTATTAAGAAAAAAATTTTTTAAGTAATAAAAAAAAAAAACAAAAAAAACGGACACACAGAACCCTAGGACAAATGGCAAAAGCAAAGCTCTACAGACAAAATTACACACAGAAGCATACACATACGCACTCACAAAAAGAGAAAAAGGGAGAAAAATATACATATCATTGCTCCCAAAGTCTGCCTCCTCAATTTGGGATGATTCGTTGTCTATTCAAGTATTCCACAGATGCAGGGTACATCAAGTTGATTGTGGAGATTTAATCCCCTGCTCCTGAGGCTGCTGGGAGAGATTTCCCTTTCTCTTCTTTGTTCGCACAGCTCCCGGGGTTCAACTTTGGATTTGGACCCGCCTCTGTGTGTAGGTCGCCTGAGGGCATCTGTTCTTCGCTCAGACAGGACAGGGTTAAAGGAGCTGCTGATTCGGGGCTCTGGCTCACTCAGGCTGGGGGGAGGGAGGGGTACAGATGTGGGGCGAGCCTGCAGTGGCAGAGGCCCCCGTGACGTTGCATCAGCCTGAGGTGTGCCATGCGTTCTCCTGGGGAAGTTGTCCCTGGATCGCGGGACCCTGGCAGTGGCGGGCTGCACAGGCTCCCGGTAGGGGAGGTGTGGATCGTGACCTGTGCTTGCACACAGGCTTCTTGGTGGCTGCAGCAGCAGCCTTAGCATCTCACGCCCATCTCCGCACCCCTGTTGCTGCACTCTCCTCTGTGGCTCCGAAGCTCCCCCCCTCCGCCTCCCGCAGTCTCCACCCGCGAAGGGCCTTCCTAGTGTGTGGAAACCTTTCCTCCTTCACAGCTGCCTCCCAGTGGTGCAGGTCCCATCCCTATTCTTTTATCTCTGTTTTTTTCTTTTTTCTCTTGCCCTACCCAGGTACGTGGGCAGTTTCTTGCCTTTTGAGAGGTCTGAGGTTCTCTGCCAGCGTTCAGTAGGTGTTCTGTAGGCGTTGTTCCACATGTAGATGTATTTCTGATGTATTTGTGGGGAGGAAGGTGATCTCCGCATCTTACTCTTCTGCCATTTTGAAGCTCCTCTCATATCCCTTTTTAATCACGTCTTTTCCCTTGTTGAATGCAGAATTAAGTCCAAATGCCCTAATGAAGCCAATTATGATTTGGCCTCATTCCAAGCTTTCAGATATTGTACTTCATATTCTTGTGTACCCCCAGGTACCTTTATTCCACTCTTTTTATCTGAATTTTATACATCTTTTAAAGCTTAGTTCAAAACCTGTTCACCTCTAGAAAGCTTTACCCAAACTCCTCAGCAGGAACCCACTGTACCTTATGTCTTATATCACTCATGACATTTTGATCTTGGAATCATAGTTCTTTTTTTAAATAAATAAATAAATAAATAAATAAATAAATAAATAAATAAATAAATAAATTAGCTGCACCGGGTCTTAGTTGCAGCATGGGGATCTTTAGTTGTGACATGCGAGATTTTCGTTGCTGCACGCAGAATCTTTAGTTGTGGCCTGCAGGATCTTCGTTGCAGCATGCAGGATCTCTCAGTTGTGGCATGCGAACTCTTAGTTTCGGAATGTGGGATCTAGTTCCTCCACCAGGGATTGAACCCAGGCCCCTGCATTGGGAGTGTGGAGTCCTCACCACTGGACCACCAGTGAAGTCCCCATGGTTCTTTATCTACACGTCTTCCTTACTAAATTGTAAATTCCTTGAGATTAGGAGTTATTCACTTGCTGTGTCATTTCCAACGTGTGGAACAGTTATGTATTTATAATGGAAAAAATCAAGATAAAACAAAGTTCCGCTCCACCAAATAACACATGTGACAAGTTATTTCGATTTCAGTGAATCCTAATTTCCTGACCTTCAGAATGTGGGAAATATCACTTACCTTGCAGACTTGTTTAAAGAACTAAAGGGGTAAGCTATTATCTTGTTTACACATAGAGGGCCTTCAATAAGTGCTCGTTCTTTTTTCTTATCTCTTTCCAAAATGTGTACCATAGTACTTTGAAACTAACCTCAGTAAAAACCAATAAAGCTAAATTATGTGCAAGACATTGAGGGCCTGAACTTGGGTAGTGTTATGGGGAATTAAAAGGAAGAGATGGATATCAAATAACGTTATAAGCTAGAATTGACATGAAACAGTGATTTGCTGGGGAGCAGAATGGCTGAGATTTTGAGTCTGGAATATTATGCCATTTAATAAAGAAAAACAGACCAAGATCTTGTTTGAGAAAATGAGTCAAAGGCAATAAGTCTAGGCAATACCATTCTAAAGGAAAAGTTGTAGGGTACCAGTAACTTCATGGACTTCATGGAAATTTATCTGGGTCACCAGTAATGAAAGGCTAGGTTAAAATACTTAGCCTTCATATTTCCCAACTTGAGTGTCAGTGTCAAACTTTGACTATTAGAAGTGGGGAAATCTGGAATTAAAGGTTGATCTAGGAAAGAAATGAGTGTTAAATTTTAGGAATTGTTGAACCTCTAAATTAGTAGTTTCCTTTTGTCTTATTTTTTTTTTTTTATGCGGTACGCAGGCCTCTCACTGCTGTGGCCTCTCCCGTTGCAGAACACAGGCTCCGGACGCACAGGCTCAGCGGCCATGGCTTACGGGCCTAGCCGCTCTGCGGCATGTGGGATCTTCCCGGACTGGGCCACAAACCCGTGTCCACTGCATCGGCAGGCGGACTCCCAACCACTGTGCCACCAGGGAATCCCTCCTTTTGTCTTCTTAATGGAAACTTTCCCTCTGTAACAAGTTATATTGCCACCAAATAATAATATTTACTTATTAAATAATTTAATAGGAAGTTCAATATCTTATCACTATGCTCAGATTGCATATAGTAGTTAATTCTGAAACAAGGGAAGTCCTGAAATACATTTTAGTTAAACTCTCTACCTTGCTGACTTTAAAAGTCAAAGTTAGAGAAATCATATATTTTAAAACAACCTAAAAATAATTCAGAGAGGATACTATATATTATAGGGATAAATTTTTAAGTGTTCATCAACTTGTTTTTGACATGTTCCTCCTTACAGTTATTATTATCTTGAGCATGCAATTTAAGTAAGCAGTTTTAGTCCATACAGTGGTACTGAAAACAAAACTTAGTTGCAGATATCCAACATAACTTTTAGAATAAATACCTCTAAAGGTTTTTAAATAGAAAGTCCTACATACTTCTTGCAAAAATTGAAAAAAAACAGTTGTACAGAAAATAAAATGTTAAATTTTCTCCCTTTCTTCCTTTTCTAGCCCTGCTTCCCAAAGTTAATCACTTTTAAATTTAATTTATATCTTTCCATATTTTTATATGTGATATATATTTAATTTTTGTTAGTGTCAGAAATGGATGTATTGTATTTATTTTTCTACAACTTTTTATCCATTTAATATATCATTGGACTTTCTCTGTGAAAGTATGTGTGGTATCACCTTATTCATTTAAATAGCTAAATAGCAAGCAAAATTTTGATGTTTTGTGATTTATACCTTATAGATGCACTAATAAATTTTGGGGGAATACATTGCAGCTGTTAAGAAGTTTAGATAGAAGTGTGGACCTCAAGTGTAAATTCAGAAAGTTTTGGCATGTGTTATTTATTACAGTGAGAAACATTTAGAAATAACACTTCTAGATGTTATTATATGAACATTACTTTATAGCTTTGGGGCCTTCTGTGAGACTTGTTTGGCCAGATGAGTGTGCTAATGTTCGTACAACAATTGAAAATGCTTGCCTACTATGGGCAAAGTTTTTTTGTGGTTCCGTGTGATTTTTAGATAACATTGGAGCCATAGCTCCAGATAAGTGACAGTCTTATAACAATGCCTTTTTAAGGATTGTCTACTGTAAAACACAAATTCCAAGGCTTGGTTTTTTAATCCTGCCGCTCATTATTGGTGCCCCAAATCAGTCTACAAAGCTCATGAAGTTACTGGTACACCCATAACTTTTCGTTTGGTATGGTATTGCCTAGGCTTATCATGTTAAAAAAATAACTCTTGCTATATCCTACATTAGAGGCATATTTATTATGCTCATATTAAATTGCATATTCAATAAGCAAAAAGCTTTTACTGTAGCCTCACAAGCACTCAGGTTTGAGGTGGTATATGAAACAATATGTAGTTGAAGAATGAAAATGATACTTCTAAATATTCATTTATGTGATATATAGTCTCATTACCCTTTATTTTATTCATAGCTATGACTTGGAAAGAACAGGAGAAGACTGAACTTTTTACAGATAATTTTTGTAATATATGTGGAGTGGTGCTGCAGTTTGAATCACAAAGGATTTCACATTATGAGGTAGGTTAAAAATAATGGGAATAGAATCTAAAATAGGTTTTTAAGTACAGCAGATAAACTTCATATATTATCTGTTTTTGATTCTTATGAGAATCCTGTGTATTATTTCCCTTTGATGGATGAGGAGCCTGGCTCAGAGAGGGACAGTAACTTACTAGCTTAAGTTTGGAGAATTCGGGTTTAAACTTAGCCTTTTTGACTCCAAAGCATGTTTTCTTTTCTTCACATCATTCTGCCTCCATTTGTATCTGTCAAGCCACTATATCCTTCGTGTCCTTGTAATAAATATAAGGGAAGTTTTATAAAGCTTGAGTAGGAAACAGTTAATGTGAATCAAGGGATATTATTGAACTCCAGAGTTTTCCTTTACAGTAAATGAAGGATAAAAACAAAATGAACTAGTCTTACACTTGATTTAGCTACATGTTTTTAAGCACAGTACCATAGAATTCTAGAGTTAAAAGAGGAATGTTTAATGTTCTTACTTCTTTAGTTTATTGATTAGAAAACTGAAACCCAGAGGGATAGTGATTCTGCATAGCTAATCTTGGCATGACTAAGCTTAAAAATGATTTCTTCTAATTTCATATCCAGTGTTCTTTCCTTTCTTTTAGTTAGTGTTGTCTCCCATTTCTACATCATATTATGAACTATTGGATTTTTTTTCATATCTGGTATCCGTGTTAACAAAAGTACTAGATACATTTACTTAAAAGAAATATAATACCAGTTCTACTTTTTTAAACACCTCATCTTGTTTTGCCCATTGCTAATCTTATTGGCAACTATGTTTCAGTCCTTATGTTGATTGGGATTCAATTACTGTAATTACAGATAGTGAAATTGTGTTGGCTGTGGATTGAGAGGACGTAGGTTCAAGTCTTAACTCCACCATTGTTGTGAAACCCTGGGCAAGTCACTTTGCCTCTCTGAGCGTGTTTCTTGAGCCTGCAAAATGGGGGCATAAAATCTCTTTTACTATACTTGTGAGAATTAAGTGAAATCAGATATCTGATTGTCCCTAGCATATCCTGGGACCCCGAAGCTCAAAGATTTAGAGTTAATAAAGAGAGAAACATAATGAAGGGGCTCTGTGATAACTGTGGTTGGAACCATTTGAATTTAAATTTGAAAAATCACTTTTATGGGCTTATGAAGTACTATTCAGTGTAGAAAATATACAAAAATATAAGAAAATATGAATCAATCATAATTCTGTTGCTTGTAAGTAAGCATCATTTAATTAACTTCTATTTAGTTTATATGATTCCAGTATGCTTTCTAAACACACAGACATATTTTTACAAAAGAGAATTGTATGTTGTTTTGCACTTGCTTTTTCATATAAGAACATATTCTGAACACTTTGTCCTATCATTACATCTTTTTACTTTTCTATAATAGTTTAATGGCTATAAAGCATTATGTTATGTAATGTTGTAGCATATTTTTAAATTTAAATTTCAGTGCCATCTGTAAGTTTGGTACTTAAGCTTGTTAAATAATCAAATCAAAACTATACATGACTTTCCATATATTTGAAAGCACTTCTGTGCAAATATCCTACTTGAAAAGGTGATTTTTTTTCTCTTTAGAATACAGCTTGGTTAATAGTGTCAGACTATCTCAGCATAGTATTTATTGTACATGTAAAATAGGACAGTACTGCAGAAGTTTTGAATTTTAATGAGGTTGCACTTATTAATATTTCCTTTTGTATTTATATTTACATGTTTAAGAAACCATTCTTTGTTCTTTTGTCATATAGATATTTCTGTCTATTTTCTTCTAATACTTTTAAAAGTTTTATTTTTTAGGTTAAAGTGTTTGATCCATCTGGTATTGATTTTCACATATGGAGGGTGGTAACATTATTTTCCATACAGATAGCCAGGTATCCCAGCAATATTTATTTAAACAGTCCATCCTTGCCTCACTGATTTGTAGTGGCATCTCTATCATAAGTTAATTTTCATATATACATATATATATTTATAATGTTTTTTTTTGTTTTTGTTTTTGTTTTTTTCGGTACGCGGGCCTCTCACTGCTGTGGCCTCTCCCGTTGCGGAGCACAGGCTCCGGACGCGCAGGCTCAGCGGCCATGGCTCACAGGCCCAGCCGCTCTGCGGCATGTGGGATCCTCCCGGACTGGGGCACGAACCCGCGTCCCCTGCATCCGCAGGCAGACTCTCAACCACTGCGCCACCAGGGAAGCCCTATAATGTTATTATGTTTTATTGTATTGCTCTGTTTGCCTGTCTCTATAATAATTTCACCTTATTAGTATAGCTTTAAAATATGCCATGATACCTGGTAGGGAAAATTTATATGACAAAAAACTCATTATAAAGTTAAAAGACAAGCCACAGATTGAGTGCTATTTATAACCGATATAACTAACAAAGGATTAGTATCTAGAATATATAAAGAACTATATATCAATTAGAACAAGAAACAACCCAGTAGAAAAATGGGAAAGTGTTATAAACAGGCTATAGGAGAGATACTTAACTTCAGAAGTGATCATATGGGAAATGCAAGTTAAAGTGATAATGAACTATCTTATCAAAACCATCATGCTCACAAAAATTGAAATCTAATAGCACTTAACACTTCAGGAGAATATAGGAAGACAAATCACTCACATATGCTACATTTGGAGTTGTAAACTGCTTCAACATCTTTTTTTAAATTAATTTTTATTGGAATATAGTTGCTTGCTTCAACATCTTTGGAGAGAAATTTTATAATACCTATTAAAGCTGAAAACCCTCATACCTTATAAGCCAAATAGTCCATATCTAGGTGTCTACTTTAAATAAACTCTTGGACATTATATTAGGAGATATGTTTACATATGTTCAGTGCAGAAATGCTTGTGATAGCAAAATAAACAGAAACATAACTGCCTTCAGTAGGGGATTTGATGGGTAGCATATGGAGTGGAATATTATGCAGCATGTAATATGAATGAACTAGAGCTATATGTATCAATATGGGCAAATCTTACATAATATTGAGTTATAAAAAGTTGAAAAGGATATGAATAGACTGATTCCATTTTCATAAAATTAAAAAATGACAGTAGTACATAATACTGTTTATGGGTACATGCATATCTAGTAAAAGAAGAGAAGCATAGAGGAAATGATATAGACCAACTTTAAGATAGTGGTTACCTATCGGGAGGGACTGAGGAGGGGAGGGATTGTTGGCATGAGGAGATAGGACTGTATGTGTAAAATTTTACCTCTTTTGAAAAGGAGATCTGAAAGAAATATAGAAAAATGTTAATAATATCTGTTAAAACTGGGCAGTGGGTATGTACTTCAACTATATTATTTCCTGTGTTTTTCTATATGTATATATTTCACAATTTAAAATGCTGTAGAGAGAGAGTAAGTAGTTGCCTCACAGTATATGTTCAGGAATGTTGTTTCCCTTCTATTTACACCAACATTTTCGTTATTATGTATTTTGTTATACATTTGTTCAGAGATTTTTCTAATGTGCCTAACCTAGAAGGGTTAATTTCCTCACATAAAAGAATTTGAGAGGTAAGCAGTACAGGGCTGATGTGACAGCTCCATAACATTATCAGAGATCTAGGCATTTTCTGTCTTTCTACTCTGATGAACTAGCCTCTGTCCTCAAGATCCCCCATAGTCCCAGATGACCTTTAAATCTTAATTCCAGAAGCAGGAGGGAAGAAGGTTAGAAGAAGGGTTTCATCCTTCATCCTGTTAGGAGGCTTCCCAGAAGTTCTACCCAGCATTTCAGATTACATCTTATTGGCCAGAATAGAGTCACAAGGTTACATCTTGCTGAAAGGGAGGCTGGAACATGCAGTCTTTTAGCTGGGTATATTGCCTAAGATGTGTAACTAAGGAAGAAGAAGAGGTTTGATATTAGGCAAAAAAAACTAGGAGTCTCTGTCAAAAACAAAAACCTAGAAGTTATTGGACTCTAAATTAAAGCATTATTTTCATTTTAACTGAGATTTAGAGATTTGAAAGCATGTGAAGCCTTTTCGTAAACTTGGTACACATTAAATATATTTCAATTCACGGGTACTGTCCTCAGATTTGAAGAGGTGTAAATTTGGGGTACCTCTGTTATTGAATAAACAAAGTCATATTATATCTTTTTTCAGAGTGAAAAACATGCTCAAAATGTTAGGTTTTATTTTCAAATGCATGGGGAACAAAATGAAGTGCTTGGTAAGAAAATGAAGATGGATGTTAGGAATTTTCAGGTGAGTGGCCTTTGTTGATGTTGTAATTCGAAACTTTGAGTTATTGAATCTTTCTGACAAGACTGTGCTTATTTCAGATGCATAGGAGTGAAGTAGTGGACAGAAACAAATTTTGTGATCTCTGCAACATGATTTTTAGCTCCCCAGTTGTTGCTCAGTCTCACTATGTGGGGAAAGTCCATGCTAAAAAACTGAAGCAATTAATGGAGGAGCATGATCAGGTATCTCCATCAGGATTTCAGCCAGAGATGGGTAAGATGACATTCACCTCTTTAGCTTCAATACAGGGTCTCTCTATAATTTTTTCCCATCTCTGCCATCCATTTTTTATTGGAGAGACTTTTACTGTGCCGCAGTAACTTGGTTCTTCTTCTGCCCGGTTAATCTCTTTCTGTATCCTTGTAATTTAATATAGAGATCATAATTGCTAGCTGAATTTTAAGAAATGTTGCGACCTCTCCTTTTCAGTTTATTAAATCCAAATAAAAGCAAGTTATTTGCTATCTTGCTATAAAGAAAGAACAATAAGCAACCTGAGCTCTCCAGTTTCTAATCAAATTATAAAGTCTTAGCTCCTTCTTACTTCTTCCCCTTGGCATCTATCTCATTCGTTTTTTTGCTTTAGTACTTACGAAAACACTATCTCATAGTGTGTGTTCAGACCAATGTCTTCACCATAATATAGTTATGTTGCAGCATTTTCTGACTATAACTATAGCCAAAAAAAAAAAGGTATGGAATCTTCTTCTACCCGATTGCTCATTCCTTTCTTCCTATGAATATAAAGAAAAAGTACTACTAGCATTATCAATCAGCAGTTATTGAGTACTTATTTTATGTTAGATGTCAAAGATACAGAGAACTATAAAACGTTGCTGTTTCCTCCTTCCAGTGATGTTGGGCCGCCAGCGCATGAGAGAACTGACCCACAGATCTCACTTCTGGCCTGAAGTGGCAGAGTACACCCTGGAAAACCCAGCCTGTATTTTGAAAATGTTGTGTGCTAGAACAAAAAATAAGATGATCAATTTTCTGGAATAAATAATTTACCAAATTCTCACTAGCTTCTACACTTTAGGAATAAAGCATGCCTAGCATGGAAATTTTACCAATATTAATTTCCAACTCATACCGTAGGCCTCATCAGCATTAAAACATATAGTTTTCTTAATAAATGAAACCAGAATTATTTTAAAATTTATTCTAGTCTCTCTAATTTTTGTATATTTGTTTTTCTGCCTGTCAGTCAAGAGGGACAGAATCAGTGTGCCCTACAAGAGAAAGCATCTTGTAAAGCCTTATCTTTAGTCCCCAAAATTCATAAATTTGTTCTCAGAGAGGAGACTAAATGAAAGAGCTCTGAAATAACTGTAATTGTGGAAACGTATAATTTTATAGCCTTAAACAACTGCATAAATTTTATTTTGATACAGACACCACATATCTGGACTGAATAGGTGATTTACTGTGCTACTCAAGAAAGACACCAACTTAGAAGTTGGTACCATCTCTTTTACCCTCACTAATTTCAAGAACCATCCTAAGACATCTCTTATGCCTTCATTGATTTTTCAAATGAATTCATTTGAAATAAATGCCTAATGCTGAATATTATTTCCTGTAACTTTGTTGGAGAAACTTGGTGACAGACTTGTATTCAAATTTCTATTCTCACAGAAGGAAATTCTTTTTAGCCTGAGTACCTTTATCCAACAGCCCTATACGGAAAAAGTCCAGAGACAGTAGGTTTTTAAAGAACTCTAACTTTCCCTAATACTTTATAATGAATGCAGCTCTAATAGCTGGACACATGTTGATCACTTTTCATTATGACTATTTCAGCAGGTGTGCCTATTACTACTTCTGCAGAGTCAACTTTTCTGAAGCCCCTTGTTGTCAAGCCTCCTCCAGGTGGGATTAAAGACAAGACTATGCCTTCCTCTTCCAGCAGTGCTTTGGATTTGAATAATCCAAACAAGTATTGCAAGCTCTGTCCTGCTTTCTTTAATAGTCCATTAATGGCCCAACAACATTATGTTGGGAAAAAACACAAAAGAAATGAAGCTAGGAAGAATTTTGTAGACAAGATAAGAGAGAAACCTCTTCCAGCAAAATCAGATGCAAATGGTAAACAGTAAAAATATCCCAAATCTCTTTCTTAGGAAGTTTATATTTTATAAAACATACTGGCTTATGTATATACTATTATGCTTTTACTGAATACGAGGTTGATAATACTCATGGGATCATAGAATTTTCGATAAGTAAGGACTTTTGAGTCCACGTTGGTCTGTCTGTTGGTTTTCTAGAAAATGAGACCCAGAAAGGTTTAGATGACTCTTATTAATAAAATATAGGTATTACCACGGTTTCATGTTATATCATAGGTACATAAGGAAGTATTTTAAATTAGTATCATGTAGTTATATCATTTGGTCACTAAGTATGACTTAAGTGTCTCTTAGGTGCTAGGCTAGTCATTCTTGGGAATACAAATGAAGATATACTATTTTCCCTGAAGGGGCAAGTATATAACTACTTGGGTTAATAATACTTCATTGCAAGAAGCTGCAGACACGGATTTTTGTGTACATATTTTTGGTAACCAGAGGAGCCAAACATCATGGTTCAGAAAATCTTTATAGAGGAAGTATATGATTTAGATTGATAGCAGTGGGAAGGAGAGAGGATGAACAAAGGAGCTGAGAAAGAGTCGCAAGAATTCAGGCGCAGTAAAGATTCTGATCCTGACTGGAGTGATCCACTTGCTCTTCTAACCATGTGTTTTTTCATTTTTCCCCCACAGGCACCTTCTCACTACTAGTATATTTTATTCCCTTTTCATATTCTCTTCTCCACCCACTTCTTTTCCTCTACTCACCATTATTTTTCAATTCTTTCCTTACTAGACCTTTCTGCTTAATGTGAAAATGTTCATTACTGCCTCCTTGAAGCTCTATTCTTTGTCATTAGTAACTCCTTATGCTATTGTTCTTTTCCCGTGTTTCTATTTCTTTTCTGTTTTCTTTGGGTGCTCTTTTTAAAATTCATTGTCTAAATGTAGGCGTTCCCATGGTTCCATTCTTGACCTTAATCTATAACATGATCTAATCCATTCCTCTGATTTCATTTCTCATCTGTATGCTTATGACCTTTCTGCAAAGCTTTAGATTCATATCTTCAAAGAGCCGCTACCTCTTCACCTGTATACCCCATAGCCATTTCAAAGCCACTCAGTCATTCGAAGTAGAAACCTGTAGTTAATTGTAAATCCCACAGCACCATCTACTTCACTTCCTATATCTAATGAGGCACCAAGCCATGACTGTTTTATCTCCTGAATCTTACTGTTACCTTTTCTCCAGCCATGCTTTTCCCACAGTAGTTCAGGCCCTTAGCATTTTTTCTAGAGTTTTGCTACTCAAAGTGTGGTTTGTGACCAGCATTATAAACATCACTTGGGAGCTTGTTAGAAAAAAGAATCGCAGGCCTCACTGCAGACCTACTGAATCAGAATCTGCATTTTAACAAGATCCCTAGGTGATTTGTACTCACAATAAATTTTGAGAAGCATTGTTCTAGAATATTGCCACAACCTCTAACTACTCTCCTTGCCATCAGTTTTGTCTCCCCAGATCCACCCTCAATTTAACCACTAGAGTGTTTCATCTAAAGTATACATCTTTTCATGTCATTCCCCTGCTTAAAAGTCCTTATTTCTCTATTTTCTAAGGATAAAAATCTAAGCTTCATAGCTCTCTACCCTCTTGTCCCTATCTCCTTCTCCAGGCTTATTCCCTGCTGCTTCCTGCTATGATCTATGTGGGTCAGAATCTACAAACTGCTTATGGTTTCCAGAAACCATTACCCCATTTCTTGTCTCTGTGCCCTTCATGCTGCCATTTTGCCTAGAACATCTTCATGTCCCTCTTCTCTTGACCAACTCCTACTCATTTCACTTCTTTCAAGCCTTTTCACTTCCTTCAAGGCTTATCTTCTGTGCTTCCTTAACCTGCATATCTAATTATCTCTCCCTGTGTCTTTATCTCCCACTAGAATGTAAGGTCTTTGAGGGAAGGGACTTCATCTAACTCATCTATATTTCGAGTACTAGAGATAGAAACTGGCACAGAGTAGGCCTACCTCAATAGAGATTAGTTTAATATATAAATCAGTGAACTATTAGCCTTTATTTATTGAGTGCTAACCCTGTGTTTGTACTATTAAGTTTTCTGCTTAATGTGATTCAACATATCCCCAAAAGTTACATAGAGATCTGTATTTTTATCTAGGATTTTAAAGAACATTGATTTAGGCAAGTGTAGAAATAGAAGTGGTAGGGCTTCTGAAAGTCATAGATGTTTGGAGAAATGACAAACTTCCACTTGTTAGGGTATTTTTCCCATCGCTATGCTGAGGGTAATCTGAAATAAGTGGCTTCTAGTTTGTGGCATTAGGTAAATTGGAACTGAGAAGTGTGTCAGCCATGAGAAATGTGTGCACTTTGGTCACTTCTGAAAGGAGGGTCATTTTAGCACTCTGAAGTTTCAAGGTTATTAGATTGAGAGAAGAATTTTGGTGAAATTTTCATCTGACTGGGGAGGCGGGTGCTGATCATCAGCATAATTTAATCCAGTCATTGAAGTCATTTTACACTAGCCTCTGAAGGTGAAGCTCAAAAAACAGATTTTCATCCCTGCCTTGACTATTTCATTTTGATAACAGTAAACATTTGAGGATTAAAAAATAGCTGAAGAATTTAAAGTAGCTAATGAGAATTGCAAAGAACAGCTACAGCAGAAGCCCATATTATAAGTGAGCAAGTGGTAAGACAAAAACAACTTAACCTGTGCCACTTTAACTATATTCACTCTTCACCCATTTTCTCCCTTCTTTCTGTCTCTGCCTTCTTTTCTATCTGCTATTGTTTATATATGTTTCTACTCTATCTAATCTCTTTCTCTTTTTTTTCATCATTCTTACTGCTCTCTTCATGTCCCTCATTCAGTCCAGATCTTATTAGCACAGGAATGGCTACCATAACGATATGGAAATAAAGTATGTATGTATTTTTAATTTACTGTATTTGTTTTATTTATTTTACTAATTTCTAGCCCCATTATTGCACTTAGATGTCTCACCTTTACCTGTAACTCAACATATCTAAAATTGAATTAATAATTTTCCCTAAAACCACTTTAAATTTGCCAAGTTTTCTTTCTTTGCCAGTAGTACCACTATTTATTAGTCACCCACACTTGAATCTTTGAGGGCATCTTTGACTAAATTTCCCTATCTCCTATCCATCCACAGTCTTATCAGGTCTTAGAACTATTTCTCCTTCCTTTATCCTTCCATTGCATTTTCACTACCATCATCTCACACTTTAATGCTGTAACCACCTTCTGGAAGGCTTTACTTATACCTCATTGTTATTCTCTCACTACCTAGTAGCAAGATTTCAACCCAGGATCAATTCCACAGTCCACTTGTTCTACTTTTACATTCAGAACACTGAGTGATGCTGTGGAGAATTATATAAGGATAGAGATTGGGTAGCTCTACAGAGTCTTATTATCTAATCTCTGTGGCCTTTTAGTCCTACTTAATACTTTTCCTTTTCCTTCACTTTCCTTTCAGCAGTGATTTTTAAGCCTATACCACTCTCCAGGACTCTTTTCTACTGTTCAACACTCCCCCTCCTCACAACATTCAGGCAAGCTTATTCCTTATTTCATCAAGAAAAATGTGGCCATCAAATGTGGATACCAAGTATCTTGCCTTAACCAAATAATCCCTTAACCTTGAGTTTCCCTTTAACTACTACATTTTCCCCTTCTCTTCTTTGCCAAGTTTTTGTTGTGTTGTTGTTTTTGTTTTTCATATATACTCTTAACTGTCTTTACTGATATTCACTCCTCAACTCTTTACCATTTGTTGACACACATTCCCCCAGCCCTCCACACCACCACTGTACCGTTCCACTGAAACTGTCCCTCACAGGGTTACTGTGACTTCTAAATTTCTAAATCCAATGGCCATCTTTACTGCATTCACTAAACATTCCTCCTTTGACATCACTCTCTCCTGTTCATCCTTACAACTCTGTCCTTTACTTCTTGATTTTTCATGGACCCCCACTCCTCCTCTACCATCTAGTTTAAAGAGTGGCACTCTCCAGGGTTTTTAGCATTATGTTGGTGTTCCTATGCCCACCCATACATTATCCTCAGGACATCTCACCCACTCTGATCGTCTTAACTAACCCCCATCCCCTGATTTCTCCAAAATTAACCTATCTTCTGCCTTTCAAATTCCCATATCTAACTGCCTATTGGACACCTTTACATGAAAATCTCACAGATATATCAGATTCTGTGTGTCCAAATTCAAACTCACCAATGCTTACTCTCCCACCTTCTAAAATAGTACTTCCTTATGAAGTTCCAATTTCAGTTAGGGTCACCACCCACTCAGTCACCAAACTATGCTGAGAGGTATTTTAGACTTCTCTAGATTCCTCCTTCTCCCTTATCTCCCACATTCACTCAGTCATTAAATTTTGTCTGTTTTAATGGTAAATATTTCACCAATATCCCTGCTTCTCTCTACCCCTACTGTGACCTTTCTCGCCCATGCCCTCCTCATCTCTTGCCTTATGTAACTGTGGTCTCCTTACTTCCAGGCTTGCTCCTCTTAAAATTACCCTCCATTTTGCAGTTAGAGGAGAGATTTCTCTAAAACACACAGCTGACCATGTTACTTACTACTTAAACCACTTCAAGGTTTCCCAGCCCACAGAATAAAAATCTAGGCTCCTTAGCATAATATAAAAGTCTCTTTGATGTGATACACTTTTGCCTCTCCCATCTCGTCCCCTTATATTTTATTCTGCAACAATTCCAAATTTTAACTAGTTCCTGTAAACACTTCTGTGTTTTTTTTCATGCTATTTCCTCTGCCTACAGTACTCTTCTCAACTCTTTTAACTGTTTATTTTTCATTTTTCCAAGTTTAACTAAGGCATCATCTCTTCCAATAGCCCTCTTCAGACCCCCATATTGTACTAAGTGCCTCTGCTTCCTTGAATTCCCATACCTCTTAAGCATACTTGTCTTACCTTTTACCAAATGAGATTGAAATCCTCTGTTCATGTGTCTGTTTCTCACTTGGATTTGTGAGCAACCTGCCCATTTTATTCATCTTGTACCTCTAGCATCTAGCATGATGCTTGGTGCCACAGAGGTGTTTAGTGTTGGTTGAACAGATTATTTGAATTCAGCACATCATGCTCATTTCTGTCTCTTCCATACCTGATATCGTTTTCATCCCCGGGAATGCCCTAACTGCTTTCCTTACAATTCAAATCCTTCTTTTCCTCCAAAGTCCATCGCAACTTCCCTCACTTCTCTAGCTCTTGGTATTCTCCCCTTCCTCTGATTTTTCATAGGTATTACTGTTCATTGACAGTTGCATTAATTATAGTCCCTTAACTGAATTGGCCCCCTTGAGACAAGGGATTGTATTTTATTCTGCAATATCCTTTTCAGTGCTTTATATGGGAATGAGTATATGGTTTTGCTCAATATTTGATAATTGTTTATTGAAAGGCAGTGTTGTGTAGTGGGATAAACATAGATTTGGAGAAATGTTTGAAGTCAGTTGCCCAGTTGCACCTCAGATTCCTCAGGTATAAAATGAAAATAAGGCTACTTCACAGGATTGAAAGAGGATGAAATGAAGCAGTATATACAGTACCCATCACAGAATAGGTCCTCAACCAATGTTAGTTTTCTTGAAATATTTTGTTTATCTGCTGTAATTTAAAAACATGTAAACTGGACATTTTCTATTTTTCTTCATAAGCTAAATGCCACATTAAGTTGCATTTTTGCTTGCATGTAGCTCTCAGTTGTTTTTCCCCATTTAAGACATTAGATCAATGGTTATCATTCTTGACTACATACTAGAATCCTGCAGGCAGCTTTTAGAAATCCCAATGCTCAGGCCATCCCTAAAATCAATT
The DNA here is from genome assembly GCF_002837175.3 of Physeter macrocephalus. Taxonomy (NCBI): domain Eukaryota; kingdom Metazoa; phylum Chordata; class Mammalia; order Artiodactyla; family Physeteridae; genus Physeter; species Physeter macrocephalus. The sequence continues at coordinate 77,701,551 of NC_041234.1, read as the reverse complement.
AAATTAGAATCCCTGGGACCCACACATTAGTGTTTTGTTTTCTCTTTTTTAACTCCCTAAGAGATTATGATATAGAGCCAAGACTGAGAACCAAAATGTTAGACTATAAAGATATGCAGTTCCTCAATCTATCCTTTGAAAACAAAGACCTTAGTCCAGGGAGTTATGAGATAGGGCTGTGATTAGGGGAAAAGTGGGCTCCACAAGTGTTAGGTTATGGATGATTCTGAAAGTTACAGGTTGCAAAGAAGCTTGAGTTTCTGGGTGAAGTCAGAAAAAGGGAATCCTAGCAGGGCTGAGGGGAGCAAAACTTGACAGGCCCAAGGATCAGACTCAGATAGGAGAATAGACAGTGTAAGGAACATAGTAGAGGCAGGTTTCAGTAGGATCAGACCAGGAATTTTGATCTTGGGGCCAATAAATAGACTTCATGTCTTCACAGAAAGGGTTTACACCGTTTTTATATATTATTTTTTGAGATGTCTATATCCTAGAAAAAGATAAAGAATATCAGTGTGTCAAAAAGACAAGGGCTAAGGTAATAGAAAGCAGACCATAGTTCCAGAACTGCCTCTGGATCTTTCATATGTGACCTGCAGCTCCTCTGAACTACTATATTGCCTATATTATAATCTTCTGGTATAATTTGTGAAGAAACCAAGGAGGAACTGAGGAGAACATTATATACAATATACTCTATAAGCACTAAACAAATATGTAAAACCTCTGAAATATAATCTGAGTTTATAATCATAATGAAGATCATTGACTCGATAATCTAGGCAGTGGTGCTCAACAGTGGCTGCACAGAAAAATCATCTAGAGTGCTTTCAAAAAGTAAGAAAGCCTGGTTCTACCCCTAGAGATTCTGATTAAATTAGTCTTATGTGGAGCTGTAACATGAATATTTTTAGAGTTCTCCACAAGGTTCCAATGTGTAACTAACATTAAGAACCACTAGTCTAGAGGAAACCAGGATTCCTGCTTATCTTGCATAACTTGGGTGCCCTCAAAATACATGGTATTGGCCAAGTGAATCTGAGCCTTAATTTTCCCACCTGTTAAATAAGGTTAGTACTAATTTACTGAAAAGGGTTGTTATGAGCATGCAGAGTCCTGGATTTAGTCCTCAGCTTTGCAGGAAGTCCAGAGTCTTCAGAGGTGATCAGCCTCAAATCAGGGACTCCACAAACCAAAAACAAAATTGGAAGATGCAGATAAATAACCAAGGAACTGGAAAGGTATTCCCTTAGTGGTTTTTTCCACACATTCTCTGACAATAATTAGCTGGGGTATTGTTAAAATACACATTCCCTGTCCCAGTGAATCATATTCTCCAGAAGAGGGGGTCTGGGGATCTATATTTTAAACTCACACTCCAGGTGATCCTTACCAGAGAAGGCTGAGAAACATTGTAGTTTAATACACTTTTTTTCCACACATTCTCTGACAATAATTAGCTGGGGAATTTGCCAAAATACAAATTCCCTGTCCCAGAGAATCATATTCTCCAGAAGAGGGGGTCTGGGGATCTATATTTTAAACTCACACTCCAGGTGATCCTTACCAGAGAAGGCTGAGAAACATTGTAGTTTAATACACTGTCATTCTGGTATTGATTTATGGTAGGAGGAGAAATATATATTTCCAGTTCCCAGGTTTTTAAAAAAAGTATCTATCATCTAGGGTATCCTCTTTTTTTGTATCAGTAATATGGGAAACCAAATTATAATCAGAAGTGGCTTGGCAAGCACAAAATCAGAGCACAGGAAGAGAGGATAATTTTGAAGAATTATTTATTTAGACTTTGACATAATCGGCTGAGCTCTCCTGGGCCCACCACAGAGTATATGTCAATAGTGAACATAGTCCTTATGTTTTTCAAAGTCAAAATCTTTCTTTCTCCTTGGCAATAATCTCCTGTTTCTGTGAATAATCTTTGCTTAGACAAGACCAATACACTTAGTAATAATTAATTCAGTGGCCTTTAAGTGATTAAGTTGCTGTTTGATTTAAAAGAAGATGGTCTTGCCTGACCCTAAAAATCTCTGCACCCATCAGTTTATTGCCTCTTCCTTAGGGTGGGATTGTTTTTATATTTAGCTTATGAAATTTATTAATTTGCTTCTTCAGACCAAAGGGAAAGTGGAAGGATGATAAGATTTAAAAAATAAAGCTTAATCTGTCACCTGCTTCCTGTTCTACCTATGAATCAGAATAGAGAGGTAGCTAGTATATCTATTCTATAGTTCTTGACCCTTATGAAGTGGTAACTAGCAGTTTTGTTTTAGAATTTTGCTTTCAGCATTTATCCTGAGAGTGGGGCTCACTGAACCTCTCTCCTTTCTAAAATCTGTCTGTGGAAATAACTTTTGGTAAACTAATGCACTACAGTGATTTCAGGTAAGAGAGTAAGAATTTGCTTTTATTTGTTTTTAATATTTTGGGATGTTTCAAGTTTTAGTTGGGTAGAAAGAGAATTAAGGGCAAACAAAAAAGAGGTAGGTTGAGGGATTAAGAGGCAAAGATTGATTGGGCATGCTAAATTTGAAGTGTCTGTTGTACTTTCATGTAGCAACAATAAACAGGCAGATAGCAGTTTCTTAGGAAAGAGGCCAAGGCTAGAGAGGCAGTGTGGTGTAGTGTGAAAAATTTTGGACTTTAAATTAAGAGACATGGGCTCTGATAGGCTGTCTCTGTTACTAATGCTGTGTGACTTTGACCAAGTCGTTTGACCTCTCTGGGCCTTAGCTTTAAATTGGGAAAGTTCAAGTAGATGATCTCTAGTAAATTCCTGTCCAGCTATGTGATTCGAAGTGTATTCCTATTGACCTTCTTAACTTGAACTCTCTGTTTTTCAGCATTTATTATGAAAACCTACATTTGTTATATTTGTAATATCACCTTTACATCTTTAGAAATGTTCCGGTCCCATATGCAAGGAAGTGAACATCAAATTAAGTAAGTATTTCTTGCCAAAATGCTCCTGTGATACCAAAGACCAGGGCTTCTGTCAAGTACCTTTGCATGTACTTTACAAACTTTCTAGGCATTTATTTCCCTAAGAGTTGATCCTGGGTATGGTTGGTGATATTTGTAACATATTGTATGCTAGTTCCATCCCCCAGGGATTTCTCTTGTCATGATAGTAACTGACAGAGCTGGCTAACTGTCACCCCTCCTGACCAGACAGCATTGTCCTTCTTTGGAAAGATGCTAAAGGATCATTCTCAGGCTAACCATATAAATTCAAATAATCCCTGTAATCCCTGGAAGCTTGGCTAGTTCCAGAGATTCAGTGATCCAGTCATCATACTTCCAATGAGGTATAGTGGTTAAGAAAGAAGGTCTTGTTGTTAGACAGAACTGAATTGGAATACCAGATCTATCTTTCTGCCAAGTATGTAACTTTGGACAGCTCTGACATAAAGTGGTTATAATGAAATATAAAAATATGTGCAAGGTGCCTGACCTGGCACATAGTAGGAGCTCAATACACATTTATTCCAATCTGTTTTGTTATTTTAAGGAGGAAAGGATTGAGTGGACAATTGGGGATCAGATAAGTCAGGTAGTGGGACAATGGGGCACTTAACTATTGTATATATTTTTTGTTGCTTTTAAAATCAAAGCATACTATTTCGGTTACATTATTTTAGTGGAAAATATTTATATTATTGAGTCTGAATACTAAGTAGCTAAGTTGTCTCACTCACCAAATTAACCTTCATTTAGACTCTTTTTTAAAATCTCAGGGTTCCAGAATAAATAGCTGTCACATTTATAGATCTGTACAGGGAACTAATAATCAAAAATTTTTAAAGCAATGTGACATTCAGATCAGACCATCTTTAGGGCATTAAATATTATTGGTCCTTTCCCACACATCCCAACATGCCTTATATTTTTAAGTACTACAGCAGTATCAAATATGTCTGCTTCTTTGTACCCATCTTTCCCTTCATCCAAGGCCTGAAAATTTTTTTATGTGTAAAACATGGTGAGGTGCTTAGAAGATATCTGACTACCCCTGCTGCTTCTCTTTGACATACAAAAAGTCACAATTTATAGCTTTTATATTGAGGTAGGTTTTAAAATTTTGTTTGGGCCTCTGTTGTATTTGTTTTTTCAAACTAATATTTTTGAAAGCAAAGCAAACATTCCAAATAAAATAATCTAGTAACAAGAACTTTCTACTGTCTTGTTTGCAGAGAATCCATTGTTACCAATCTAGTGAAGAATCTGAAGAAGCCACCAGAATCTTACCAAGATGAAAGTACAGATTACATCAAAGTACAGAAAGCCAGAGGACCAGAACCAAAGACTTGTTTCAGAAAGGTGGAAGAGACTTCTTTGGAAGCCTGCAGGTACAGAGAAGCAGTTGATTCCAGATCCAGACATAGAATGTTTGAACAAAGACTCCCATGTGAGACTTTCCAGACATACCCAGGATCATACAATATTTCACAAACAGTGGAAAACCAGTTACCTCATTGCTTACCAGCTCACTCAAAGAACACATATGACTCTTTCCAAGATGAACTGGAAGATTATATCAAAGTGCAGAAAGCCAGAGGACTAGATCCAAAGACTTGTTTCAGAAAGATAAACGAGAGCTCTGTGGAAACCCATGGGTACAGAGAAGTTGATTCTGGACCCAGACCAAGAATGTGTGAGCAAAGACTTTCATTTGAGACTTCTCAGACCTCCCAACGACCATACAGTACTTCACCAGTGGAAAGCCAATTACATCACTGGTTACCAGCTCATTCAAAGAGGTCATATGACTCTTTCCAAGATGAACTTGAGGATTATATCAAAGTGCAGAAAGCCAGAGGACTAGAGCCAAAGACTTGTTTCAGAAAGGGAAGCGATAGCTCTGTGGAAACCCATAAATACAGAGAAATGGTTGATTCCAGACCCAGACATAGAATGTTTGAGCAGAGACTCCCATTTGAGACTTTCCAGAATTACCCAAGATCATACAATATTTCACAGGCAGCGGAAAACCAGTTACCTCATTGCTTACCAACTCATGACAGCAAGCAGAGATTAGACACTATGACCTACTGTCAACCCACCAGAGACTATTTCCCAGAAAAACCAGTACCCCTGAGCCTTAGTCAGCAGGAAAATAATTCTGGCCCATACAGTGTAGAATCTGAAGTTTACAAGCACCTCTCCTCAGAAAACAATACCAGTGACCATGAAGCAAGTCATACGCGGAAACATCAGAAGAGAAGAAGGCACCTGGAGGAAGGTGAAGAAAAGCCAGAGAAGGAGCAGTCAAAGCATAAAAGGAAAAAGAGTTATGGGGATACAGATCTAGACAAGGACAAGAGTATCCAGGAAAGGAAAAGAGAGGGAGATAAAGTTAGTTCAGGAAAGCTTAAGCATCGAAAAAAGAAAAAAAGCCATGGTGTTCCCTCTGAGAAGGAAGAACATAAGCACAAGAAAGAGAAAAAGAAATCTGTTGAAGAAAAGACGGAAGAGGAAATGCTTTGGGATGAGTCTATTCTTGGATTTTGAACTTTTAGCTTTGTTTACCCAACGAGAAATCGGTTAAGAATAGGGAAATTTAGACAAAGACAGGAACATCCAATGAAGAAAAGGAGAGGTGAATACAGTCAGTGTCAGTTCAGGAAAGCTTAGTTTTTTATGTGTAAAAATTGAAATTGAAAGAAAAGACAAGCCTAAACCTAGTCTCTGAGAAAGAAGAACCTAAGAAGAACCTAAGAACACAGTAAGAACATAAGAGAAAAGGAAGCCTGTTGAAGAAAAGACAAAAGTGTCAGTGCTTTAGGATGAGTCTTCTCTTGGATTTTGAACTTTTCAGTTTTGTTCCCTTAAGGTTGAATTGAAGAAATAAGTTGAAGAATTTGGTTTTGTTAAATTCATGTTATTGAATTTTCCTAGGTGGACAGTTACTTTAACCGCTAACAAAAGCCAAGTGAAGTAAGAGTATTCAATATGCCTTTTCCTCAAGTTATTTTTCCTTATATACTAAAGTGAAAGAAAAATTACATGTTTCCTGTGTATAAAGTAATTTCCCTTAATGAGGCTGTCTCTGCTTCTATTCTTCAAATTGCTGTGACAGTGAATTACTTACCTGTGGGAGATAATTTATTTTAAATGAGATAATTACCAGGCATTACAGAATCCATCCCTTGTTTAGGTTTGTGTTAGTGTTGGTGGTATTTTATTGTTGTTATTGTGTGTTTGTTTATGTTTCTTGGTTTTCTCCAAGGAAATCGTGTGAAGCGATTTAGACTAATTTTTTGTTTGTTAAATCTAATTTGCAGTGTATTTTTGTATTTTCTAGTTCTGAAAGTGGAAAATGAAACAGTCTATAGTAAACTTAGATGATATATGGTTTTAAAGAGCTCTAAAAAAGTACTGATAAAAAATCAGTCTATATTCTGGAAATGTTTATATTATATTAAAGTATTTTAATTTCTACATATTGTTTTATGTAAATGATCATTTCCCAGCTGGATATTATCTTACTTTGGGAGTGAGAGAGGAAATAATTAAACAGTTTGCACCTCTGGGGAGATCACACTATAAAGTTTTAATAGTTTCATTTATCCTACATCTAGCTTAGGAGAAGCTGATATTCAGGCTTGAGCTCAGTTTTAAGTTAGAAAAATATGACCAGCTAAATACTTGAAACTGAAGAAGGAAGAATTTATAAGTGGCAGAGGACTGTGAGGAGGGGGCATTCCCTTTATTTATTTATTTAAAATTTATTTATTTATTATTTATTTGGGGCTGCATTGGGTCTTCGTTGCTGCGTGCGGTTTTCTCTAGTTGTGGCAAGTGGGGGCTACTCTTTGTTGCAGTGCGCAGGCTTCTCATTGCGGTGGCTTCTCTTGTTACGGAGCACGGGCTCTAGGCCCATGGGCTTCAGTAGTTGTGGCACGTGGGCTCAGCAGTTGTGGCTCGTGGGCTCTAGAGCGCAGGCTCAGTAGTTGTGGCGCATGGGCTTAGTTGCTCCATGGCATGTGGGATCTTCCCGGACCAGGGCTCGAACCCGTGTCCCCTGCATTGGCAGGCAGATTCTTAACCACTGTGCTGCCAGGGAAGCCCGGGCATTACCTTTAACTTGTTTCATCTTGATTATGTTTTTTACTCTGGTGCTCCTTTTTTTTTATGTTTTATGATAAACACCTCCTGTAAGCATTTGAGCGTCATCATGGTATAGTATAAAGAGTCGTAGCCTGGGAATCTAAATCCCAGGATTCTGGTCTCAGTTGTACCATCAAGTTGCTGTGTGACCTTGTAGAAATACCATCAAAATCCAAACATGGAGTCATCAGGAATAGGAAAAATAGGCTACAGTATTCCCTTGATGTGTTAATCCTATCAAAAAGCAAATAAATTTAGATGGTGATTTATCTGCACTTAGGCAAGGCATTTAATGGTTGTTTTTTCTTGAGATTTGAATAAAATGGTAAATATTAACTGAATCATAATATGATTGTTGGGCTTATACCTGGTTGAATGAATGGTCCAAAGGGGAGTTCGTCCTCAAATTAACTTTTCTTCCAGAAGACTGTTGGTATAACATTATTGGTGTTACAATATCACTTCCCCTCTTTTAAAAAACCCATCTGGTGTACTGGTGAAAGGAGAGGGGAAAGAAGAACCAGAGTAGAGCAAATAGAGTGTTAATTTGCCACAAAAATGGCAAATTCTCTTTTCTGAACATGTAAAAAAAGTAGCATTTTTTTCCACAGGAAGTACAAGATGAGTTCAACTGAATTGTAAGCATTTTTAGAATTGGTAAATTATTTTGCAGAAGTCCATTTTGCATTTAAAGCTGGAGGGTGGGAATTCAAACTATATATCGTAAGAATATTCACTAAGATACCAAATTACTATGATTATGATCTTTCCAAAATAAATAGATGAATTATTTATTAAAATTAGCTGCATACATCAAAAATTAAAATTTTAGTCAATACTGGGTAAGTCATTTAAATTGGTGGTGTGGCAAGTTGGGGGAGGGATAAGGGTGTGGTGTTGACTGCATTCTTGGAGAAGTTATCAGTGACCTGCTCTAGTAAATGGTTTTAAAATTTTTTAGGACAAAACCCTTTTTTTTTGCCGAAAATGGGCTTTATCTTAACCCCACCATAAAATAAATTTTCTGTTAACCAGAAAGTATTATTTTCTGCTTGAAACTGGGGACAAGGACTTGGATCCAACTTTAGCACATTTGCTTTGCTTCCAGCTTCTGCCTCTGAGCACTTGAAGGTCAGAGTATGTCAAGATATTTAAATATATATGCAGGGATCCAAAATGATCTCCACTTCTGGAGTTGAGTGCTGAATCTAGCAAGATGAATTTAATAGCGTAAATATTAAATCCACATTTGGCTATGGAAGACAATACAAAAACATGTTTGAGGAGACATAGTTTTTAAGATATTACATGGTGGGGAGGGCAAAAAAAGATACTACATTTGAAAACAATGTTGGGATTTTTATTACATGCTTGTTTTGAAAGACTAATAGGCTTATATATATATATATATATAATCACATGATCTAAGGCAAGTTATCGAAGTCAGTATTCAGACAAGTAAATTAATAGCACTTAGCTTCATAGGTATATCCCCATTTGAATAGAAGGTAGAGGGAAGCAAATTTTGGCTGAATTTAGAAAATAATTTTCAATAATTGGAGCTATGGAGAAAAATGGAATTGGCTGCCTGGTTTGTATGCATGCATTGAACAAATAATAAGAGGTGACTGTTAGCACTGAGCCAGGAAGGAATCTGAGAAAAAAATGAAGAACATTAGTCCTGTTCCACAAACAGCTCACATTCTAACAGAGAAAATGGACCAATAAATAGGAAACTGCTATATAAATTTGATAAAAGCTACAATAGGAGTGATGAAGTATGCTGTGGGTAGCAAGGGTAATAAGCTTAATGGGATGGCAAGTGGGTATTCAGGAAAGGCTTCCAAAAGGAAATGACATCTAAGCAGACCTTTTCCTCTCAGTTCAAAGACTTACTTCTTTGATATACCCACTTAGCTATCTAACAGGTACTTCAAACTTAATTTATCCAAATAGAGTGCCTGCTTCTGCCATTACCAATCATTCATCTCCCAGTTTCCCCCATTTATATAAAACCTTCATTCAGTTGCTCAAGCCAAAAACCATTTTTGAGCACCTCTTCACTCCTACATTAGACCATAAGCAATTCCCTTTGATCATATCACCAAAATATCTCTTGTAATGTCCAATTCTCTTCATCTTCACTGTTACCAGTCTCATCTGGGACATCATTATTTCTTGATCAAACTGTGAAAATAGGTTTGTGAGCAACTGAAACATTGAAAGAAGTCATTACAGGCTCTGAATTACAGGTGAGTGGAAAAATTGCACAGAATCATCAAGAGATCAAAAAGTGCTCAGGTGAACTAAGCCCTTGAGGACTTCAGAACTATCCAGCATATAGTTTCCTCCAGAAGAACAAACCCACATATAAAATGAAAACCACTAGTTTCAGAAATCAAATTCAACAGGGCAGAAACATTGTGGGTAAGGGGAAGGAAAAGTTCAGATAGCAGTGGATGAAGGAAGAGTCTAGAGAAAGCAGATCCCAGGAAGTATTATGACAACAAAGTAAACAAATTGGAAGGAATACAAGAGAGAAGAGACTATGGTAAAGATAGTAAGGAAAATAATAGAAAAAATAAAAATGAATATAAATTTTTGAAAATTATATAGATTGATAGAATAGGTAACAGCAATGGAGATACAAATAAATTTGTTGTAATGGGTGCTGTGTTGTGCTCCCCAGAACTGCCACACCTTTTCAGGACAGAGGCACTCATTTCCCCTTCTGGGGAACTGGCCTTGTCTGAAGGGAACTGACTCTCCTAAGGTCATGCCTTCTGGGGGCAGCCCACATTGATGGGATAATGTAGGTATACAAAAACCAGGCCAGCTGTTTCAATTTTGGGCAACTCTGAAAGACCATGGGCTCAGCTGAGTCCTTTGTTGGAACTGTATCACAGTTAAATTTCTCTACTAATCTCCTGCTTCCCTCACAAGTGTTGTTCTTTTGAACATACCCCTGTAAATTACCTACAAACAAATCTCCGTCTCATTGTCATTTTCCCCCAGAAACTTAACTGAGACAGGAGGTACTGAGAGTAGTCCTAGGGAATAGACTCCATTTTGGAGCAGGCTATGAGATTCTGTCATTGGTAGTTGGCAAAATACTAGTAGTAAGTTGTTCCTGGCATGCTGTAGCAGTACAATTTTTAAAATTTTCACAGGTGATAATAGCAGAAAGGAAAGCACGTGCAAATGTAATATCTCAAGCAGTTAAGAGGATTGGGGGAAATAGCCATTATATGGAATTATATGGAATCTGCTGACTTGCTGAATGACATTGATGCATTGGAGAAAGGAAACAAAAGACTGAGAGAATTAATTACCAAATTAAGGCAAAATGTGAAAGTCAGAAGGCATCCTGGGTAGCAGAGAAAGGGACTTCCATCTCTTCATCTTGAAATCCCACCTCCCCCTGAACCCTCTGAACTTGAAAAGGTAGAACAATCCTAGGATTGCCAGATAAAACATAGAATGCTCAGTTAAATTTGAATTTCAGAAAAAGCTAATTTTCAGTATAAATATGTCCAGTGAAATATTTGGAACACACACTAAAACAAAATGTCATTGTTTATCTGAAATTCAAATTTAACTGGATGTCCTTGTATTTATTTTTGGTGAAATCCAGCAGCCCTATCCATTTCTCCCAGTTAATGGCTAGCATTCCCACCTTGCTTCCAGATGATATTTAGCCCTCTGCCTTGTGAAACAACAAGCCCCCTCCCCTAGTATCTATCCCCATCACTCCTGCTGGCTACCAGACTGATAACTATGATCAAATCACAACTTAACCTGGCCTAAAAAGTGTTGGTCTGATAAAGTAAAAAAGGGCCTAGGTACACTCTAAGGGAAGGAAAGAACTAGGAGAAGGCTTGGTGGGCTTGAGCTCAAAGGCCACATAATTTGTGACCATACTGTAAGAGGGCTAGGGATTTCCAGGAAGAGCCCCATAGTGCAGGGGTGGTTACAGATAGAGAGTAAAGATAGAGGGAGCAACACATCAGAGAATGTATAAGAGAATATGCACAGGAAGAGTAGGATCAGACCTGGAAGACTTTGAGAGAGAGGGTTTTAGTCATTAACTGTTAGGTAAAAGAGATCATTGAGGATTTCTAACCAGAAAAAGAAAATGAGAGGGAGTAGTTGGACTGGATGGTCTTAAATGAATTTAATGTGCTCATAAAAAAAAGAGTGTTAGTGTGATGCTGGAAAGGTAAACAGGGGAGGAGACCAGACACAGGATCTGTGTGATATCAGGGGCAGGGTGGTAGCACAGAAAACTGGGAGTAAGAGATGGATGAAGAGAGACTGTGAAGTTCTCTTGATAAGTCTGAAATGCCAGGGCTAGGTCATAGGTGTCTGAGAAATATATGAGTTGAGATGCAGGAAAGTGGGAAAGCAAAGCCCAGCTGCAGACAGGCTAATTTCATAGTGACTGATATCAAGAAAGTCAAATAAGCATCATGATGTCATTAAAGGAAAGAGGTAGCCTTCAGATTGAAAGAAGCTTAATTTAATTACAGACCCAAGTTTCTTGGGACCTTTTAATCAAGTCCAAAGAGAATTAAAAACTTTAGGTACATAACAATTGACCCATGGGACTTGGAGTCAGTAAAGTTGCACTCTGCACCTCAATTTAAGACAGGATCTTGGAAAACAGATGTTTGGGAGTAGCAATGACAAATCATATTCTGGAAAGATAGAAAAGGATTCCCCACAGATCTATAAACAAAATAAAATTATTAGCATAACCTCACTAGAGGTTTGCTCCATTTATGTTTTCTTCCATTGGTTTTTTTTTTTTTTTTTTTTTTTT
>NC_041234.1:77677974-77689587 GCF_002837175.3 Physeter macrocephalus | reverse complement strand
GAGCACAGGCTCCGGACGCGCAGGCTCAGCGGCCATGGCTCACGGGCCCAGCTGCTCCGCGGCATGTGGGATCCTCCCAGACCGGGGCGCGAACCCGGTTCCCCTGCATCGACAGGCGGACGCGCAACCACTGCGCCATCAGGGAAGCCCCTTCCATTTGTTTTTATATAATTTTTAGGTATATTGTGGCAAGACACAGGAGGGAGAATTCATAAAATCTTTAATTGTCTCACTGAGGGTAGAACAATGTGTCAGGAAAATCTAACTGTGTTGTATTTCTTTTGAAAAGATTAGATGTATGTCAATTTTACCTCACCTGATATGTATACAAGGAGGGAGATTTGTTAGAAAGAGGAAGTGTAGCTGGTACCCACCCCCCAGCAAGAGGTGGACAAACAAGAAGTGTGCAGTACTCTTTTGCCTTCATTTAAGAAATAATCTAAGCAAGAAAGAACTTTATTTGGTTCCTCAAATTTTCAGCCACCATAAAATGGATGAATCTATAAATACCAGGGCAGCTATGGGGAGAGCAAGAGTGAGAGCCGTGGCGTATCGAGCTCTCCTTTATCCTGAAATACGGCATAAAGTAACCAAGAAATTAATCATTAATTTGGCTTGTATATACTCCACATCATGTTTTTCTTTTCCAAAGCTGACAGAGCCCTTAAGAGGTTGGGTGGAGCAGGTCTCATTCCCATCCTAGAAAAGAAGAAAATCCTATCCTTACATATTTCTGTATCTTATATCCAGTGAAGTCAGGAGGTGATTCCTGAGGCTTTCCCTGAATTCACTTCAGTGTAATATTTGTTACTCAATAATTGGTAGCAAGCTACCAAGTGCCCAGGTAGTTTATAGTGCAACAGGGGGATAAAAAAAACCATATGCATTATGGGGAAATGACATGGAGTAGTGCAGGCATTGGATTCAGATTCAGAAGACCTATGTTTGGAAGATCATTCTAACACTCATTTGCTTTAAGGTAACTAGAAGCAGGTCATTCAACCTCTGAAACCTTACCTTTCCTCATCTGTAAAATGAAGATTTAAAAAACTCACCTCACAAGGTTATTTAAAGATTAAATGAGATAACGTATCAATACAATTTCTGACGCATATTGAACTCTCAGTAAATGTTAATTAAATTAGAATATTAGAGAGTATTAGGGAGACCATGACTAAGTGCTAAATTACGTGGTGGTGATCCTAAGAAAAAGCCCTTTCTAGTGGTCATAGTTGTTCAAAAGTAAACTAGGTTATCTCAAGAAGTACTGACTACCGGCAGTGTTCAACGGCTGGATGATTATTAGGCTAGGTTTTACAGGGTGCTCTGAAGCATTGAATATGGGGTTCAATACCAACCTAACCCTCATTTTTCACTCATAACTTCACTCTTATTTTTTTCTACTTTTCTTTATCTACAATTTCATCACTTAATTTTTTTTCCCATCAAGCCTCTGTCTTTGTAAGCTGCCTTGACATTTTTTTGAAATGAAGCCTGATATAAACAAACAAATTTCACAAAAATTATATGTGGAATTAGACCTGGTACTTAAAAATTCTGCGGTTTCATTTTTTGTACTAGGAGAGATTTGATAGGGAAAGTCTGCCTTCAAGAAGGCTGAAGGAATAAACGTGTCACAAACACCTTGCATTGACACCATTTTCAGGCTATTGCTTTGTGGGTAGGCATTTTTTTACTATCATCTAAGATTTTATAACAGTGGGTATATAAATGAATAATTATACTGACTTACATTGGTTAAGTTTGAGTTTGTAAAGTATTTTCACATGTCACCTTCATTATCCTCAATTCACAGATGAGCAAAGTAAGGATTCACATGATGTGCCCCAAATCACACAACTCCCTACCTGCAGGTAGTTAATATCTGCATATCCATCATAGTGTGTCTAATTTATCAAGCATCATGTCCTCTGCAAAAGTGGAATGTCATCATCTACCAAAGATCTTCCCTTATCAAAAACACATGCCTCACTAAGTCAGAAGGAGAAAAACAAATACCGTATGCTAACACATATATATGGAATCTAAGAAAAAAATAATGTCATGAAGAGCCTAGGGGTAGGACAGGAATAAAACACAGACCTACTAAAGCATGGACTTGAGGATATGGAGAGGGGGAAGGGTAAGCTGTGACAAAGTGAGAGAGTGGCATGGACATATATACACCAAACGTAGGGTGGATAGCTAGTGGGAAGCAGCCGCATGGCACAGGGAGATCAGCTAGGTGGTATGTGACCACCTAGAGGGGTGGGATAGGGAGGGTGGGAGGGAGGGAGACGCAAGAGGGAAGAGATATGGGAACATATGTATATGTATAACTGATGCACTTTGTTGTAAAGCAGAAACTAACACACCATTGTAAAGCAATTACACTCCAATAAAGACGTTAAAAACAAAACTAAACGCAACAAAAACACATGCCAACGCCCAAAGTATATGCCAAGATAAGGGGACTCATTCCTCTTCCTAAACTGTACTTCTCCCAAAAGAAATGAGACTTTTAATTCCATCAGAAAAGTTTAAATCCTATGGGCTGAAGATTGTCCTTTATGAGAATGCAAACACTCTTCAAAATTTATTTAGCCATTACCAGTCACTAATTTCACCTGTGGAAAAATGGCAAGAGAGAAAATAGATGGCTCATGGAAGATATGAATGTGAGGAGAGGGAACTGGAACTAGATTTGAGTATCAGTATTGGGCTAGACACTTTCAGGTTTGCTATCTCTTTGAGTTATTACTTTAATTCTGAGAACCAAATGGAAAAAAGAGGAAAAGTGAATCTCAGAGTAGTTAAGTCCATTACCCAAGATCATAGAGTTAGTGGCAGAGCTGGGAATTGAGTCTTCATTTTTCTGACCACTGAAGCTGACCTGAGCCAAGAAGTTCACTATCCCTGGGGAAGGGCTGGCTCAGAATGGCTTCTAGGTACCAAGATTCTGGGCAGGGCCAGGGCCATCTTATCAATTAAGCACAGTAGTCACAATGCCTAGGTCCCATGATACTTTCAGGGGTCCATGAAAGTGGTTTAATTTAGGGGAGTGATGTCACTCAAAATGGTACAGTAGCAAACTCCAGGGCCCTGTTCATCTACAGAAGCAACTAAGCTGGCAAAAACTGTCAGACTCATCTTTCATGGAACTCTAGAATCTAGTCAAAATCTTACAACAACCAGGAGAAAGCTTAGTGAAGAAAGAAGCTGTGACATTTTAGTAAGAGAGAGCTATGGCATTTAAAATAGTTCTCTTACCATCCCCATTCCCCAGATCAGCAGCAGTCATGAAGATTCCTGGTGCAGGTTGCTAAGTGCCAGAGAAAATAGTACAGACCTTATTCTCAAAGAATAGTGGTTGTATGCTTTGACTAGTATGGCAGCTCTGTGAAAGACCACCTCAGGGGTTTCCCTTTGTTTTTTGACTTGGAGAGTTCCCAGGGCTGAAGTGACTTCCCAGGCAGCATTTACTGACAGCATTTGTGATGGTTCATTTTATGGGTCAACTTGGCTGGGCCATGGTTCTAAGACATTTGGTCAAACATTACTCTGGACGTTTCTATGAAGGTGTTTTTTGTGTCGATGGAAATAATCAATAAACCAATCTATAATAATAGAGGGGAGTTTTATTCGAGCCAAACTGAGGACTATTGCCCAGGAGACAGCCTCTCAGATAGCTCTGAGGAACTGCTTCAGTGAAGCATGGTTTTCAGCACAATTTTATATCTTGTCAGAACAAAGAACATCAAACATGACAGAGGTACATTTCTTCAAGATTACAAAAAAGACAGATCAGCACATACACAGTGAGTCAGTATGGCATTGGTGCCTGGGAAAGGAGACTTATCATTGAAGGAATAATAACATTGATGTCCCAGAAAGGGAAGCATTTATCTCTGTCTTCCAAATGGACATTCTTTACTTCTGGACAATACACCCTTTTCTTTAATGGTTAAAGCAGATGTACAATGTATTTTTTAAAGTTTTTTTGATGTGAACTTTTTTTTTTGGATGCATTGGGTCTGTTGCTGTGTGTGGGCTTTCTCTAGTTGCAGTGAGCAGGGTCTACTCTTTGTTGTGGTGTGTGGGCTTCTCATTTCGGTGGCTTCTCTTGTTGCAGAGCACGGGCTCTAGGTGCACGGGCTTCAATAGTTCAGGCACTCAGGCTCAGTAGTTGTGGCTCGCGGGCTCTAGAGCGCAGGCTCAGTACTTGTGGCACACAGGCTTAGTTTTTCCGTGGCATGTGGGATCTTCCTGGACCAGGGATCGAGCCCATGTACCCTGCATTGGCAGGCAGATTCTTAACCACTGCACCACCAGGGAAGTCCATGGACCATTTTTTTAAAAATACTTTATTGAATTTGTTACAATATTGCTTCTGTTTTATGTTTTTGGTTTTCTGGCCATGAGGCATGTGGGATCTTAGCTCCCCGACTAGATATCAAAGCTGTACGCCCTGCATGGGAAGGTGAAATCTTAACCACTGGACCGTCAGGGAAGTCCCTACAATGTATTTTAATAGGCCACAAAACAGGCTATTCTGGTTAGCATAAAGTTTAAGTTACACCATGTATAAGCTAGAATGACTTCCCCATACCTCAATATGTGAAAATTTCTTCCAGGCAGGTAGATTCTTAACCAAACCACTGCACCACTGGGGAAGTCCCCAACATTTTATATTATGAAAACATTAACTCTCTCTTTGATTACTTGTCATAGTACCTGGACAAACATTTGAAAATTAGTAGACGTATTACAATGAGGATAACAATCAAAATGCATGTTTGTATTATTCTCTGAATGTGTTTTTTTTCCTTAATGGTTAAAGCAGATATACAGTGTATGTTTACTAGGCCACAAACAGGCTGTTTTGGTTAGTCTAAAGTTCATATTAAATCATGTGTAAGCTAGAATGACTTCCCCATACCTCAATATGTGAAAATTTCTTCCATCATTTGGATGAATTTAACATTGAAATCAGTGAACTTTGAGTAAGGCACATAACCCTCCATAATGTGGGTGGGCCTCATCCAATCAGTTGAAGAACTGACTGACCTCGTCCTTTGTTTTTTGTTTTTTTTTTTTGGCCGTGCCACTTGGCTTGTGGGATCTTAGTTCCCTGACCAGGGATCAAACCCGTGGCCCCTGCAGTGGAAGCTCGGAGTCCTAAACGTTGGACCACCAGGGAATTCCTTCCAGATTTTTACTTACCAAACCTCCACAATTGTGTGACTGAATTCCTTAAAATAAATAAACATCCTGTTTGTTCTGTTTCTCTGGAGAACCCTAATATGGATTTTGGTACTGAGAAGAGGGGTACTGCTTTAACAAATGCCTGAAAATGTGGAAGTGGCTTTGTATCTGAGAATGGATAGAGGCTGGAAGAGTTTTGAAGTGCATGTCAGAAAAAGTCTAGTTTGCCATGAATAGACTGTTGGTAGAAAAGTAGACATTAAAGGTGAGAACTTAGAAAGAAAAAAGGAACATGTTATAAGAAACTGAAGGAAAGGTGATTCTTATTACAAAGTGGCAAAGAACTTGGCCAAATTGTGTTCTAGTGTTTTGTGGAAAGTAGAAACTGTAAGTGACAAATTTAGATATTTAGCAGAGGAGATTTTAAGCAAAACGTTGATGGCATTGCCCAGTTTCTCTTTGCTGCTTATAGCAAAATGTGTGAGAGAAAGAAAAATTGAAGAAGAAATTAAACAAAAAGGCATCAGAACTTAAAGATCTGAGGAATTCTCAGTCTATCCATATTGGAAAAAATGAGAAAGCATTCTCTGGAGAGAACACCAAGTATGTGATTAGACAGTCACTCCATAAAGAGATTATGGGTATGACTCATGGTCTAATCAGCCATCTCAGCAGAAGCCTGGAATAGAGATGGGATTATACCAGCAGAAACACTGTCAGCTTCGACTGAAGAAGACAGAGATGGGACGAAGTGAAGGAAGACTGTTGGACCTCTGGGATTCTACAGGACAGGACAACAGACATATCCAAATGTGAACATGTGTTATCCTTCAAGAAAAGGTAGAAATGACCCCAAAGATGGGGCTGTCTCCTCCTTGGTTTCATCAAGCCAGGCCTGGGGCCTCAGGAGTGGGGCTTCTATCCCAGTGGGCCCAGAAAGTAGAGCTTCCATCCCTATGAGCCTGGAGGACAGAGCATTGAGCCAAAGAGGATTATTCTTGACCCTTAAAATCTAATGGAATTTTCTGCCTGGGTTTCAGACTTGCTTATGACCCATGACCCCTTTCCTCTTTCCAATTTCTTCTTTTTGGAATGGGACTGTCTATCCTATGCCTATCTCACTACTATATTTTGGAAGCAGATAACTTATCTGGTTTCACAGTTTCACAGCTGGAAAGGAATTTTGCTTCAAGATCAATCATCTCTCGAGTCTCCCCTACACTTGATTTAGATGATATTTAGATGAAATGTGGGACTTAGAGTTGAAGCTGAGATGGGTTAAGACTTTTGGTCTGTTGAGATAGGGGTGAATGTAATTTGCATGTGAGAAGTATATGAAATTTGGTATCTAGAGGGTGGAGTGTTATGAACTGAATTGTGTCACCTCAAAATTCACATGTTCAAAGTCCTAACAACCTCTACTTCGGAATGTGACTGTATTTGGAAATAGGGTCTTTAAAGAGGTGATTAAATTAAAATGTGGCATTTAGGATGGGCACTAAACCAATCTGACTGGCATCATTATAAGAAGAGAAAATTTGGACACACAAAGAGACACCAAAGATATGTGCACACAGAGTAAAGATCATGTGAGGACAGAGTGAGGAGACAGCCATCTGCAAGCCAAGAAGAGAGGCCTCAGGAGAAATCAAGCCTGCTGACACCTTGATCTTAGACTTCTACCTTCCAGAACTGTGAAAAAATTAATTCCTGTTTTTTAAGCCACCCAGTCTGTGGTATTTTGTTATGAAAGTCCTAGCAAAATAATATAACATTCAAAGGTAAAAGTACTGACTGCAGCAGCCTGGAAAAAAGAGCAACAGTCAGGACAAGGAATAGACAGACTGAAAAGCCCGGGAAGGATGAAGTTGGGACAAATAGATATGTGAGGGAATAAGAGCTTTTAAAAGCTCCTGTGTATATCAGGCAATCCAGAAGCTCTCCTAATGCCACTGGCATCAGCTACTGTATATTTAAAATTTCAGTTGAAAGAGGGCCAATTAATATAGTCTAAACACTACTCTGGGTTATAACTTTCCACAACCTATTAAAAGTTTAAGAGATTTATTTAGTATCTATATTAAAGACTCACCTACAGACATTTTCACATTTCATGATTTATGCTTGTCTGTTATTTAAGTTTTTAGGGAATATACAGTGATACTTTCATAATTGCCTGAGAAATTAATCAATTAAAGGAAAAAATTAGCCTCAGCACCACTTCCTCAACCCTTCCATTAGCCCACTCCCACAAATATACTGCTCCTTGCTCATTTCTGAAGATCTATGGTGTGAGATGTTTTACATACTAACCTTCCTCCCTTCCTTCCTTCTTTCCTTCCTTCCTTCCTTCCTTTCTCTCTCTCTTTCCTTTGTCTGGTTTTGGTATTAGGTTAATATTGTTACTTGCTTCACACAATGAATTGGGAAGTATTCCCTCCTCTTTTATTTTCTGGATAGAGATTTTGTAGAATTGATATTAATTTTTCTTTAAACATTGAAATTTTCAGTGGTATCATGTGGGCCTGGATCTTTTGGGAGAGTTGTTAAATTACAAGTTAAATTGCCTCAATAGCTAGATGGCTATTTAAATTATCTATTTCATATTGGTTGAGATGTAGATTGTATTTTTCCAAAAATTGGTCACTGTTGTCTAAGTAGTCAAACTGATGTGTGTAGAGTTGCTTGTAGTTATTCTCTGATTATCTTTTTTTTTAATGGCTGTAGGGTCTATGGTAACATCTTCTTTTATCCATGATTTTGGTAACTTGTGTCTTTTCTTTTTTTTTCTTTAACAGTCTTGCTGGAGGTTTGTCAATTTCATCTTTTCAAAGAATCAGGTGTTTGTTTCATTCACTTTATTTTTCTCACTTCAATTTCTTTAATTTCTGCTCTTTATTATTTTCTTCCTTATTCTGATTTTGGTTTATTTTGCTATTTTTTTTCTAGATTCTTGAAGTGAGAGCTTGGACTATTGATTTGAGACATTTCTGCTTTTTCTAACTTATGCATTTAGTGTTGTAAATTCCTTCTTGGTGCTGCTTTAGCTGAGGCCCACAAATTTTGATATGTTGAGTTTTCATTTTCATTCAGCTTAAAATGTTAAAATTTCCCCTGAGACTTGAACTTTGACCCATGTTATTTAGAAGTGTGCTTTTTAGTTTTCAAGTGTTTGGAGACTTTACTGTTATTTTTTTCTATCATTGATTTCTAGTTTGATTCCATTATGGCCAGCGAACACACTCTGTATAATTTTAATTTCTTTAAATTTGTTGAGGTTTGATTTATGATACATCTTGTTAAATATTCCATGGGCACCTGAAAAGAATGTATATTCTGCTGTTGTTAGGTGAAGTGTTCTATAAACTTCAATTAGACCCTGTTGGTTGTTAGTGTTGTTGAGTTTTTCTGTATCCTCCCCAATTTTCTGTCTCATTACTCTATCAATTCTCAAGAGAAGGTTGTTGAGGTCTCCAACTTTAATTGTGGATTTGTCTATTTCTCCTTTCAGTTCTATCAGCTTTTGCTTCATGTATTTTGTCTATCTGTTGTTTGGTGTGCACACATTTAGGATGGCTATGTCTTTTGGTAGATTTAGCCTCTTATCATTATGCAATATCCCTTATGTCTCAGAATTTTCTCCCCTTCTGAAGTCAACTTTATCTGAGGTTAATTTAGCCACTTCTGCTTTCCTTTTATTAGTGTTCACATGATATATCTTTTTTCATCCCTTACTTTCAACCTGCCTTTGTTATTATATTTGAAGTTAACTTCTTAAAAGCAGCATATAGTTGGATCATGTTTTTCAATCCACTATGCCAATCTTTGTGTTTTAATTGGTGTATTTAGACCATTCACATTTACTTGAGATTACATTTAATGTAATTATCGATATGTTACATTTTAAGTCTGCTACTTTATTATTTGTTTTCTGTTTGCTCTCTCTGGTTTTTGATTCTTAGTTTTATTTTTTCTAAATTTATATAGGTTGCTTGAACAATTTTTAAAACTTTAATTTTTATTTAGAGTTTTTGAGTGTATTTCTTTGTATAGCTTTTTTGTGTGTGGTTGCTTTTTGTAGCACATTATATATACATAACTTACCACAGTCTACTGGAGTCACCATTTTACTAATTCAAATGAAGAACAGAAATTCCATCTCCCTGTATGTCCCTTTATCCTAACCCATTTATAATATAATTGCCTTAGTTACTTCATCTACATACATTTAGAATTATATGATACAGTATTATAATTCTTGCTTCAATCATCAAACATAATTCAGAAAACTCAAGAGAAGAAAAAATGCATATTGTGTTTACCTACACATTTGCTTGCTGTTCTCTGTCTTCCTTTCTGATGTTCAAATGCTTCTTTTATCATTTGTTTTCTGTTTAAGGAACTTCTTTAGCCATTCTTTTAGAGTAGATCTGATGGTGACAAATTATTTCCCTTTTTTGGAGAATGTCTTGATTTCTCTCCTGCATTCCTAAAGGATATTTTCCCTGGGTGTAGGATTGTGAGTCGACAGGGACGTTCTTCAAACAGAAAATAAATAATGAAAGAAGGACTCTTGGAGAATCAGGAAGGAATAAAGAGGAAGAGAAAGAGCAGAAATATGGGTACATGCAATAAACTATCCTCATGAATTTTATAAATTATATTCAATGATTAAAGATATTTGCTATCAATATGACAGTTATTGTGCTAATACGTGACTATAAAGGAATTTGCCAATCAGTAGAGAGAGAGACATAATAGACCACCAACAACAACAAAATCACCTGAAAAGTAAAATGCATTTCCAATAAACAACTGGAGAGACACCAAACCACATTAGCTGATGAAATAAAAATATGGAGAGTTATAATAATTAAAAAATAGACTTTATAGAAAAGTATTCAAGTAGTTGCAAAACTGAAAAAATATACAAATATATAAAATATTTATAAATACTTAAAAGTAGATAAACACATCTGTATACACAGAAAAATACACCTGGAAAATATGTACTAACGTATTTACAATGGGTATCTGTAGGTCTATCTTCTTACAGATGGAATATATAATTTGATATCTAAATATACTTTTAGTTGCTTAATATTTTGTAATTAGGAAATTTTATTAAGAGAAATCTAATAACTAATAACCAACTGACAATAATTTTACACATATTTATTGTTTTAGAAAAATTTTCACACTGTACTGTTTCATTAAAAAAAAAAGATCGGGCTTCCCTGGTGGTGTAGTGGTTGAGAGTCCGCCTGCCAATGCAGGGGACGTGGGTTCGTGACCCAGTCCGGGAAGATCCAACATGCCACAGAGCAGCTGGACCCGTGAGCCATGGCCATTGAGCCTGCGCGTCCGGAGCCTGTGCTGCGCAACAGGAGAGGCCACAACAGTGAGAGGCCCGCGTATAGCAAAAAAAAAAAAAAAAAAAAAAAAAAAAAAAGACGAATAAGAACCTGCTGTATAAAAATAAAATAAAATAAAATTTAAAAAAATTTTAAAGAAAAAGAAATAAGGAGAATTGGTATAGAGCATATGCTACACTTTCATACCCAAGGCAGCTAGAAGCACTACCTCAATTATCATGTCCTTTCTACCCAGTTTTCCAACCACAGTTTTCATGGGTTCAAACAAAACTGCTGCTTCAGAAACACCTGAGCTCACTCTTCCATCCTCTCAAATCCCATGTCCCAGACTATGCCTGAGTCCTCACAACTTAGCATGTTTACTCTATATCATTCACTCACTCATTTATTCATTCAACAAATATTTATTGATTACTAATGATATGTGAGGTACTGTGATAGGCACTGGAGAGATATCAGAGAACCTGACAGACAGGGTCATGGTTCTCATGGAGCTCACATTCTACAGGGATTGATACACTCAAGATTTAAGAGCCATTAAGAAAATAATATGGTGCAGTAGAAGGAGGTCCGCGAGCTGCGTGGGCTTGTGCCTAGGCGCCTGTGGTTTGGGGCCTTGTGCTGGCACTGAGGGCACCAGGTTGGCGACTTTGCCACTCTTGGAGTTGGGCGGGCGGCATCTTGGGGGTCACAAGAGCCAGTGGCATCATGCCCGCGAGCGCTGTGGTCAGGGTTGCGGCTTTTCCGGACTTTGTCAGCCAAGAGGAAGGGCGGAAAGCACATCCCGGAAAGGTGGAAAGACTATCTCCCAGTTGGACAGAAGATACCTGGGACTCATTTCATTGCTTTCAAAGTTCCTTTAAAAAAGAGTTTTGGGGCTTCCCTGGTGGCGCAGTGGTTGCGCGTCCGCCTGCCGATGCAGGGGAACCGGGTTTGCGCCCCGGTATGGGAAGATCCCACATGCCGCGGAGCGGCTGGGCCCGTGAGCCATGGCCGCTGAGCCTGCGCGTCCGGAGCCTGTGCTCCGCAACGG
>NC_041234.1:77677838-77677943 GCF_002837175.3 Physeter macrocephalus | reverse complement strand
TTGAAAAGAATCTTGCTCCAGAAGAATGTTTTTCCCCCTTGGATCTTTTTAAACAAAATCCAAGAATAGAATGAAGAACTTGGGCTGATTATTGACTTAACATAT
>NC_041234.1:77676506-77677779 GCF_002837175.3 Physeter macrocephalus | reverse complement strand
AGGACTTACCAGAAACTATTCCTTATTTAAAAATTTGTACAATTGGGCATCAGGTGCCAGATGATGACACTATTTTTCAATTTCAGTGTGCTCCTAATGGGTTTCTGAAAGAAAATAAAGATAATGACAGACTTATTGGTGTCCACTGTACCCATGGTTTAAACAGGACTGGCTACCTCATCTGCAGATATTTGATTGTTGTAGAAGGCATGAGGCAAGATGATGCAATTGAATAGAAGAAGAGGAAACATCAACTGCAGATACACGGGATGAGGAGACAACACTAGAGGATGTCTGAGTGGCTGCAGCTGAATGGCGCATGTGTCCACTACAAAGGTCACTGGTTACTGGTCACTGGTCACTGGTCACTTGTGATGATCCAAATTTATTTACAAACAACTCCACGGAAACCCCAAGACTCTACCAAGTGGTAGTAGGTTTGGTAGGAGAATGATGTCACAAAGCAGGCAGTTTAAAGGACAAGCCTTGATCTTGCATTCTTACCCTCATGGATGTTACTTTCTGTCAACTTCCAGCAGCAGGAGTCTTCTTTTCAGTGTTTGATGCTTCACAAAATAGACTCTGCCCATTGGAAGCAAATACCAGAGAGCTAGGAGACAGAGCTGGTTGCAAACCTTTCCTCTTCCAGCCTTTGGTTGCAATTCTTTTGCCCATAATTTGCTACCTCTAGTTCCTTGGGCCACACAGATATCCTGCCATCCAGCTCTTTTACGTGTGAGAGACATTCTGAATACTGTCCCTTTTTCTTTGCACAGAAGTATATACAGTGTGACAGTTACTGTAATCTCCTCCCCCTTGGAAACAGCCACTCTAGAATCTTGGACCTCTAGGATTCTCTGTCTTGCATGCTTGGGTGCAAGGCCAAGCAAAATGAAGAGGAGAATAATTAGAGAAAGAAGAGGACATTCATGGAGAATTGGGAGCAGGTAAGGTGAAAGGGCACAGGAGAAAAGAAATTCATGTAGATTTTTTGGTTTCTGTGGGAAACAAGTTGACACACTTTGGCCTCATTTTGTATTAACAGAACAGACAGTTATAGATATAAGTAGCTAGATAGTGCAGCAACTGCCATGAATTCTGTACACTAAAGAGAACATTCTTACATATATTTTTCTTTTTGTTTTATGTCATATTACCTTATTTATAGCATTCACTGGTATGTTTGTAGAATACAGATTTTTTAAAATGCTCTGGTTTTATCTACATGGTTATTTCCTTGTCATATTTTTAAGGACTCCAACATTGTAAGACA
>NC_041234.1:77645733-77676491 GCF_002837175.3 Physeter macrocephalus | reverse complement strand
GGCCATGGCTCACGGGCCCAGCCGCTCCGCGGCATGTGGGATCTTCCCGGACCGGGGCACGAACCCGTGTCCCCTGCATCGGCAGGGGGACTCTCAACCACTGCGCCACCAGGGAAGCCCCCTTGTTATATTTTTAAGGAATCCAACATTGTAAGACATATTGCATGTTTTTCTCTTGATGATTGTTTATCTTGAAGCATCATGAACTAACTTGACCTGTTGGATTTTGTGGAGAAACTTTAAAAAGGGTCTTTGAAAAAGGCATTGTGGTGAGTCGCATTATGCACCCAAGCATAAGGAGCAGATATCTGCCATCAGCCCAACTGGGCCTGGATTGCCTCTGTTTTAGTTGCCCTGTTTAGTGCTTTTCTCCTTAACCACTCTTGTGACTGTGATAATGTGAGTAAGGGCTGAGTTGCTAATGATTTATATGTGAGGTGAGCTGTTTTGAGGGAGGAAATCTATGGATCTAGTCATTTTCCTTGGTGGTAAGCTTTCAGGGGTGCAAAGATTGATCTTTCTGGGGACTTTTCTAGTACCAGGAAGATATCCCATAGATGAGACCTCCAAAGACACACATTTAATTTTTAGGCCTGTTTTTCCTATTATGAGATATGAGTTTTTCCACTGATGGGGATGATGCTTATCTGAGAAGAAATTGTGAAAGGTGTTGTAGTATAGAGATGTGGCTTAAGCTTTTAAGTTTTCTTCAAGGTTTTTCCCCTAAGCTTCATACTTCAGATGGCCTACTTACATTATACTAGTATGTGATGTGAAGGTAACAACTTACTAAATACCTGCAAGCCGGATCAGTGTCTCTTTTCTCTATATTTCCATGGGAATCAAGGGACCCATAGCTACTGGATACTACCATGTGATGTGAGGCTGACAACTTACTAAATACCTGCAAGCCAGATCAGTGTTTCTTTTCTCTCTATTTCCATGGAAACCAAGGGACCCATAGCTACTGCAGGTTAGGGTGGGTGGTGTGAGATTGGGGAAGTGTGGTACGACAAATTTTGGTATCAGTAAAATGTTTGCATATTAAAATATTCAGTTCCAACATTCAATTCGATTTAGGCAAACCCTTAGTTAGGCTTTTCCTGGTTCCGAGCCTATGAAACCTATTTTCTCTCCCTAGTTCCAGGCATTTAACTTTAGCTTGCAGGCTCAGCATCATCTTAACCTCTAAAAGAATCTTACATGTAGGAGTAAGAAATTAAAGAGCTCTATTTCAGCACTTAGGAACATCAAGCCCTACCCTGACCTAAACCTTTATTCTTATAGTTAGGGTATTGTCTTGTCCCGTATACCC
Organism: Physeter macrocephalus; assembly: GCF_002837175.3. NCBI lineage: Eukaryota > Metazoa > Chordata > Mammalia > Artiodactyla > Physeteridae > Physeter > Physeter macrocephalus. The sequence continues at coordinate 77,675,176 of NC_041234.1, read as the reverse complement.
ACTTCCTGCATTTTGAATCCATCAGGTTAACTGAGACATGTCTTGGTGTAACATACCCAGTTCATCTACCCCTGAGGTTGTCCTTAATTCTTCCCATTGTCACATTGTGATTTATTTAAATACTGGAATCCCTCAAACCCTTGCATGGTTCCTGAGGCCCTATCAGATACTGGTAGATTTGGTTAGTGTCAAATACTTAGCTGTCTGATTCTCCAAATATCCCTTGCTCCTATCCTTTCCATCCCAGCATGCTACATACCCATTAAGGCATTGTTTTGTCTCATGTTGGACCCACTCCCATCCAGAGGCCTACTCTTTGCTAGTTCCCATACTTTTTGGATACCCTGTTATGGCCAGGTCTGGATTTTTTTGTGTTCCCACCCAAAGCCTGTATCTTTTAGCAAGCTGGAACTATAAGACCAACAGATTTTCTAGTTTCTGATAGATGTATGTCACAATTTGTACATTGTCATGTCTATAGATATTTGTATCATTTGTACTTTTTGGCCATTACATGCCTATTGGATATTTTTCATAAATCGCAAAAGAATATTTTATGATTTAGCACCAAATTGAATGTGCCTAATTGTCAGTTTGTAAACTATGTTGTGTTAACTTGTATCTTTTCTTTATCCAAATGGTAATTTACTAATATTGTCCCATTTGTAATTATGTGGAAGTTTTCAGAATTGTAAATAAATGCTTGTGGATTCAAAAAAAAAGAAAAAAATAATATGGGAAAATGTGACAGAGAATGACTAAGGTGGGGAAGGCAAGGAAGGATTTTCTGAAGACGTGACTTAGATTTAATATTCAATTAACAAAAAGTACACAGTCAGCTGTGGGAAGATATAGGAGCTGAGCCCTCGAGGCAGAGGGAAGAGCCAGATGAAAGGCCCTAAGTTATGCGCAAGCTTGGCAGTTTTAGGGAACAGCTTGTATGCCAGTGTGTATTGGGAGGACAGTGTTAGAAAATGAGGTGAGAATGGTAGGAGGGGCCCAATAAAGAAGGTCCTGTGGGCCATGGTAAGGACTCTGGGTTTTGTTCTTATTATGATGGAGCCATTGGGTGCTTTCTGAAAGGAAGGGAAGTTATTATTATAATCTACTTTATTAAAGCTCATTCTAAATGTTCTTTGGAGGACAGACTGAAATAGAGCAACTGTAAGATCAAGAGACAAGATTAGGAGGCTACTACACACATGACAGTGAGAGGTTACAGTCTCGTAGACCACGGTCGTAGCAATGGAAGGGGTGAGATGGGGTTTGAAATGAGATGTATCTTGGAAGTACTGAATTTGTTGATGAAGCCCACGTTTGTGGTAAGACATAGAGAGGAATTAAGTGTGTCTCTTGGAATGTGGATTTTTGCAGCTGCGTTAGGCGGTTTTCTTCGATGGGGAAATGAATGGAGGACCAGCTTCGGTGCAATGCCAAGAAACTGACAGTTCTGTTTTGACCATGTCGTTTGTGGAGCCTGTGAAAAATCTGGGTGGGGAGCATGTGGTTGGATGTATAAGTCAGGAGATCCTGAGAATATTCTTGGCTGTGGCAAAAAAAAAAACAAAACAAGCATGCAAGCAAACAAATGAAAAACCCAACTGTAGAGTTCAATCTGAAAATACAGGTTGATTGCACATATGAGCATGACACAGCTCTAGATTCTGGAAGGGATACAAAGACATATTAAAAACCAAATTCACTGAGCTATAATTTATGTTCAACATAATGCATCCATCTGTTTTTTTTCTGGCTGTGCTACGCGGCTTGCAGGATCTTAGTTCCCCAACCGGGGATCGAACCTGGGCCCCTTGCAGTGAGAGTGCCGAGTCCTAACCACTGGACTTAGCTATAAGGCTAAGGCTCTGGCCTGCCAGGGGCTACTAACTGTCAGAGAAGAAAGATATATGTCTGGAATATAACTATCATTCATCCACTTATTCATTCATTCATGCATCTAGTGCATGTCAAGCTTAGTGCTAAGAAGGGAAGATAGGACCATGAAAAAATTCAGACAATGTCTCTGTCTTCCTGAAGATTAGGAGTCGAAATAGAGAACTGCAAGTGGCTCTGGTTGCTAAATAGTAAGGAAGGTATTTGGTGAGATAATTCGGCCCCCAAAAGGTCTAACCCCAGTGCACAGATGCAACTCTTCACCTTCTGCATGTCTCATAGACAATGCTGTGGCATGACCTAGAATATAGAGCCGTTAGAATAGAATGAGCCTGAACATTCTGTGCATAAATGGCTGAGGAAACAGCTTTCCAAACCTTCCACCCAGCAAACACCCTGATTATGTGCAGAAGTAGATCTCAATTTCATTTAATTCTCACAGTTGGAGTTGTATGACTAATTATTTTGTCTCTGTATCTAATTAAGAAGCTGATGTTAAGAAGGGTCAAGTATCTTGGAAGAAAATAGCAGATCTATTGATAATCGGAAAGTGTTCGATTTTAAGCTGTGAGCTATTAACTAGTGTGGAATACTAGTTCCCATCCTTCAGGTCCAGGCTGAGGTAGTAGCAATGCAAATTTCTCAGCCAAATGCCTGGGATTCATTGGCCATTAGAGAATTTTAGGAACTGGAGAAGCTATAGGAAAATGAAAGCCTAACATACCATCCTCCTGCCTGCTCTGCATCATTGTTCCTGCCTCTGCTTTCTTGTTTTCTATGATATAGTCATCTTAACCTTAGGTTTTGTTATTGACTGAACTGTGTTCTCCCAAAATTCATATACTGAAGCCCTAATTACCAGTGCCTCAGAATGTGACTGGATTTGGAGATAGGGCCTTTAAAAGGTGATTAAGTTAATTTAAGGCTGTTAGGGGATACGTTAATCCCATCTGACTGGTGTGCTTATAAGAAGAGGAGTTTAGGACACACAGAGAGACAGCAGAAGTGTGTATACACAGAGGGACAACCATGTGAAAAAGCAGCAAGATGGCCATCTTCAAGCCAAGGAGAGAAGCCTTAGAAGAAATCACGCCTGCTTACACCTTGATCTTGTATTTCCAGCCTCCAGAACTGCGAGAAACAAATTTCTGTTGCCAAGCCACTTAGTCTGTGGTATTTTTGTTGTGGCAGTCTGAACAGTCTAATACAGGCATTATGAACGTGTTTCAGTAGGTCATGAAGCAGGTAGAGTAGACTGTCAGAAAGGATGAAAATAAAGTGATGGTAAAAAATACCAATGATCAGTAAAACTGAAAGAAACATGGTTAATTTTATTACTATCAGGCAAAATAGACATCGGGCAATTGCAACAAAGAAGGCTACTATCAAGTCATAAAAGAAAATGTATTAAGAATATTAAAAATTCTGAACTTACATTCACCTGATAACATATCTTCAAAAACATATATAGCAGTAAGTAACGAAGTTACAAGTAACAGAAAGTAAAATCCACTTTTTTGTATACGATAAGGAAATATACTTGCTTATATAACTGAGAGCCCAGAGGTACAGGAGACTTTAGGTTAGTTGATCCAGTGACTCAAAGATATAAAGATTAAGGCCCAGTCTTGAACCAATGTCTGTGGCTAGGGACATAGGATTATTGCGTGAGATCTAGAGTAACTCTGGTCTCACCCTTGGAACTAGCAGTCAAATTCCCCCCAAACATGTGACTGTATGAGGGAGGAAATGCACTAAGGAAAATTTGAGACCAGTTAGGAAGATGAGGAATGTATACTGTGTAGGTAAACAAAAATGTCACCTTCAGGAACCATTTGAAAGCACAATTATCAATATGAGCATAATACCCACAGTACTCAAGCTGAAATGGTTTTCAACTACTATGCCTTTCCAGGTAACAAATACCTCTATTCAGGAAATACCTACATTGAATTAGTGAATGTGTAGTTACAAAGCACTAGAGCTCTCACCCCTGCAGTAAGTATAGGAAGAACCACAAAGGCATCCATGGTAGCGTACTTAAATCTCATTTTCTTTCTCAAATTGTTGGCAAAGCTTTTTCTTTACTATCATACTTTGATATTATTGTGTCAGGATAGCTTGACCAGAAGGGAATGGATTCTTTATAGTTACAATTTTATCAAGTATTACCATTCTGTAAACATACAACACAGAATTCATAAAGATATGAAAGATGAGAAGCAAGAAAATTGTCAACATTTATGATCAGCAACAATTTTCTTTAAAACTTGGAATATCTTTAAAAGCTTTAAGCTTTTAGAAGAAATTCAGTCTCATAAAAATGTAATAAAATTAAAGAACATCATCTGTTAATGTACATATATGTAAATATGTAAAATGGAATATTCCTTTTGGAACACTAGCCCAAGAACCACCACAGCCCTGCCGCCTGGCATACCAGGACCCAGCCCATACACCAACAGGCTGGCACCAGCTCTGGGACACATTGGGCCCCTCAACCAGTTGCTCCTGGATCTGGCCCCACTCACCAGTAGGATGACGCCAGCTTTGGGACACCCCAGACCCCATACCCAGCCATGTCAGGAACTGGCCCCACACACCAGCAAACCGACACTAGCTTCAGGACTCCAAGGCCCTGCAACCAGAGACCCAGGAACCTGGCTCTGCCCACCAGCGAGCCAGCACTAGCTCCAGGACTCCCTGGGCCACAGCCCTACCCACAAGCAGGCCAACACCAGTTCCAAGACGCCTTGGACTCCTCAGCCTGCTGCCTTGGGATCCAGCCCCACTCAACAGTGGGCCATCACCAGCTTTTGGACACCCCCAGACCCTGCAGCCAGCCATGTGGAACCCTGCCCACCAGCAGGCTGACACTAGGTACAGGACCTCTAGCCCCACCACCACCCACCGCAGAGCCTAGCACCACCCACCAGTGGGTCAGTGTTAATCCCGGGACTTCCTGGGGCACTGCAGCCAGCAGCCTCATGACCCAGCCTCACTCACCAGTGGCCACCAGCCTTTGCACAAGGCAGGGCCTGGCAACCCACTGGACCAGGGGCCAGCCACATCAACCACACCACCCACAATAGTGTGCCGGTCACAACAGAAGAACACACGCAGCCCTAACAGGGGACACCCTTAGAGCATATAGCTCTGGTGACAAGAGGGGAGAGCTCGGCTGGGACACCTAGGATGTCTCCTACAAAAAGCCACTTCTCTACGGTTGGGAAATGAAGCTAACTTACCAGATACAGAGAAATAAAATAGCAAATTGAACAAAATGAGGCAACAAAGGAATCTATTCCAAACAAAGGAACATGATAAAACCCCAGAAGAAGAACAAAGTGAAGTGGAGATAGGCGATCTACCTGATAAAGAGTTCAGGGTAATGATCATAAAGATGTTCAAAGAACTCAGGAGAAGATTGGATGAACAGAGTGAGAAGTTTTTAACAAAGATTTAGAAAATATGAAGAAGAACCACACAGAGAAGAATACAATAACTGAAATGAAAAATACACTACAAGGAATCAACAGTAAATGAAATGATGCAGAGGAATGGATGAGCAAGCTGGAAGACTGAGTAGTAGAAATAACTGAAGCAGAATAGAAAAAAGAAAAAGGAGAAAAAGAAATAGGACAGTTTAAGAGACCTCTGGGACAACAGCAAGTGTACTAACATTTGCATTATAAGGGTCTGAGAAGGAGAAGATAAAGAGAAAGAGAAAGGGGCAGAAAACATATTTGCAGACATGATAGCTGAAAACATCCCTAACCTGGGAAAGGAAAGAGATATCCAGGTTTAGTAAGCACAGAGAGTCCCAAACAGGGTCAAGCTAAAGGAGACCACACCAACACACACTGTAGTTAAAATGGCAAAAATTAAAGATAAAGAGAGAATATTAAAAGCAGCAAGGGAAAAGCAACAAATAACATACAAGGGAACTCCCATAAGGCTATCAGAGCAACTGGAATGAATCCAACTGGATCACGGTGTAATCCTTTTTAATGTATCATTGGATTCGGTTTGCTAATATGTGGTTGAGGATTTCTGCATCTATATTCTTCACAGATATTGGCCTGTAATTATCTTTTTTGGTAGTGTCTTTGTCTGGTTTTGGTATCAGGGTGATGGTGACTTCATAGAATGAATTTGGGACTGTTCCCTCCTCTTCTATCTTTTGGAAGAGTTTGAGAAGTATAGGTATACGTTCTATGTATGTTTGGTAGAATTCACTGGTGAAGCTGTCTGTTACTGGACTTTTGTTTGCAGGGAGGATTTTTTGTTTTGTTTTAATTACAGATTCTATTTCACTTCTAGTGATTGGTCTGTTCAAATTATCTGCTTCTTCTTGACTCAAGTTTGGCAGGCTGTATATTTCTAGAAACTTGACCATTTATTCTTGGTTGTCTAATTTGTTGGCATATAACTGTTCATAGTATTCTCTTATGTTTTATGTTTTTTGGGGTTTTTTTTGTGTGTGGTATTGGTCGTTTGTCGATTTTGTTTGTCTTTTCAAAAATCTAGCCCTTGGTTTTATTGATCTTTTCTATTTTATCTCTATTTTATTTGTTTCCCTCTGATCTTTCCCAAAGAACTGACTTTGGTATTTTTTTGTTCTTCTTTTTCTAATTCTTTTTATCTTTTTGTTTATTTGAGATTTGTCTTGTTCCTTGAGGAAGGCCTGAATCGCTATGTACTTCCCTCTGAGAACTGCTTTTGCTGCATCACATAGATTTTGGAAGGTTGTGTTTTCATTGTCATTTGTTTTGAGATATTTCCTGATTTCTTCTTTGATTTCATCATTGACCCACTGGTGTTTTGGTAGCATGTTGTTCAGTCTCCATGTATTCATTCTTTTCCAATTTTTCTTTCTGTGGTTGATCTCTAGTTTCATAACATTGTGGTAATAAAAGATGCTTGAAGTCATTTCTATCCTCTTAAATGTGCTGAGGTTTGTTTTTTGACCTAGTATGTGGCCTCTCCTAGAGAACTTTCTTTGCACGCTTGAAAAGAATGTATATTCTGTGTATTTGGGGGATGTAGTGTCCTGTAGATATAAATTAAGTCCAAGTGGTCTATTGTGTCATTTAGGGCCTCTGTTGCCATATTGATTTTCTGTCTGGAAGATGTGTCCATTGATGTCAGTGAGGTGTTAAAGTCTCCTAGTATTATAGTATTCCTGTTAATTTCTCCCTTTATGTCTGTAACTATTTGTTTTATATATTTAGGTGCTCCTATATTAGGTGTATATATGCTAACAAGTGTAATATCCTCTCCTTTATTGATCCCTTTATCAGTATATAATGTCCTTCTTTGTCTGTATGGACTTTGTTTTAAGTCTATTTTGTCTGATATTTGTACTGCTAACCCCGTTTTCTTGTTGTTTCCATTTGCATGAAATAGCTTTCCATCTCCTCACTTTCAATCTGTCTGTGTCTTGTGCCCTGAAATGAGTCTCTTATAGGCAACATATTGTAAGTTCTTGTTTTTTTTTAATCCATTCAGCCACTCTGTCTTTTGATGGGAGGATTTAGTCCACTGATATTTAAAGTAATTATTGATAAGTATGTACTTACTGCCATTTTAAACCTTGTTTTCCAGTTGAGTTAGCCTCATGACCCAGCCTCACTCACCAGTGGCCACCAGCCTTTGCACAAGGCAGGGCCTGGCAACCCACTGGACCAGGGGCCAGCCACATCAACCACACCACCCACAATAGTGTGCCGGTCACAACAGAAGAACACACGCAGCCCTAACAGGGGACACCCTTAGAGCATATAGCTCTGGTGACAAGAGGGGAGAGCTCGGCTGGGACACCTAGGATGTCTCCTACAAAAAGCCACTTCTCTACGGTTGGGAAATGAAGCTAACTTACCAGATACAGAGAAATAAAATAGCAAATTGAACAAAATGAGGCAACAAAGGAATCTATTCCAAACAAAGGAACATGATAAAACCCCAGAAGAAGAACAAAGTGAAGTGGAGATAGGCGATCTACCTGATAAAGAGTTCAGGGTAATGATCATAAAGATGTTCAAAGAACTCAGGAGAAGATTGGATGAACAGAGTGAGAAGTTTTTAACAAAGATTTAGAAAATATGAAGAAGAACCACACAGAGAAGAATACAATAACTGAAATGAAAAATACACTACAAGGAATCAACAGTAAATGAAATGATGCAGAGGAATGGATGAGCAAGCTGGAAGACTGAGTAGTAGAAATAACTGAAGCAGAATAGAAAAAAGAAAAAGGAGAAAAAGAAATAGGACAGTTTAAGAGACCTCTGGGACAACAGCAAGTGTACTAACATTTGCATTATAAGGGTCTGAGAAGGAGAAGATAAAGAGAAAGAGAAAGGGGCAGAAAACATATTTGCAGACATGATAGCTGAAAACATCCCTAACCTGGGAAAGGAAAGAGATATCCAGGTTTAGTAAGCACAGAGAGTCCCAAACAGGGTCAAGCTAAAGGAGACCACACCAACACACACTGTAGTTAAAATGGCAAAAATTAAAGATAAAGAGAGAATATTAAAAGCAGCAAGGGAAAAGCAACAAATAACATACAAGGGAACTCCCATAAGGCTATCAGAGCAACTGGAATGAATCCAACTGGATCACGGTGTAATCCTTTTTAATGTATCATTGGATTCGGTTTGCTAATATGTGGTTGAGGATTTCTGCATCTATATTCTTCACAGATATTGGCCTGTAATTATCTTTTTTGGTAGTGTCTTTGTCTGGTTTTGGTATCAGGGTGATGGTGACTTCATAGAATGAATTTGGGACTGTTCCCTCCTCTTCTATCTTTTGGAAGAGTTTGAGAAGTATAGGTATACGTTCTATGTATGTTTGGTAGAATTCACTGGTGAAGCTGTCTGTTACTGGACTTTTGTTTGCAGGGAGGATTTTTTGTTTTGTTTTAATTACAGATTCTATTTCACTTCTAGTGATTGGTCTGTTCAAATTATCTGCTTCTTCTTGACTCAAGTTTGGCAGGCTGTATATTTCTAGAAACTTGACCATTTATTCTTGGTTGTCTAATTTGTTGGCATATAACTGTTCATAGTATTCTCTTATGTTTTATGTTTTTTGGGGTTTTTTTTGTGTGTGGTATTGGTTGTTGCTTCTGTTTCATTTCTTATTTTGTTTATTTGGGTCCTTTCTCTTTTTTTCTTAGTGAGACTGGCTAGAAGTTTGTTGATTTTGTTTGTCTTTTCAAAAATCTAGCCCTTGGTTTTATTGATCTTTTCTATTTTTATCTCTATTTTATTTGTTTCCCTCTGATCTTTCCCAAAGAACTGACTTTGGGATTTTTTTGCTTCTTCTTTCTCTAATTCTTTTTCTCTTTTTGTTTACTTGAGATTTTTCTTGTTCCTTGAGGAAGGCCTGAATCGCTATGTACTTCCCTCTGAGAACTGCTTTTGCTGCATCACATAGATTTTGGAAGGTTGTGTGTTCATTGTCATTTGTTTTGAGATATTTCCTGATTTCTTCTTTGATTTCATCATTGACCCACTGGTGTTTTGGTAGCATGTTGTTCAGTCTCCATGTATTCATTCTTTTCCAATTTTTCTTTCTGTGGTTGATCTCTAGTTTCATAACATTGTGGTAATAAAAGATGCTTGAAGTCATTTCTATCCTCTTAAATGTGCTGAGGTTTGTTTTTTGACCTAGTATGTGGCCTCTCCTAGAGAACTTTCTTTGCACGCTTGAAAAGAATGTATATCCTGTGTATTTGGGGGATGTAGTGTCCTGTAGATATAAATTAAGTCCAAGTGGTCTATTGTGTCATTTAGGGCCTCTGTTGCCATATTGATTTTCTGTCTGGAAGATGTGTCCATTGATGTCAGTGAGGTGTTAAAGTCTCCTAGTATTATAGTATTCCTGTCTGTTTCTCCCTTTATGTCTGTAACTATTTGTTTTATATATTTAGGTGCTCCTATATTAGGTGTATATATGCTAACAAGTGTAATATCCTCTCCTTTATTGATCCCTTTATCAGTATATAATGTCCTTCTTTGTCTGTATGGACTTTGTTTTAAGTCTATTTTGTCTGATATTTGTACTGCTAACCCCGTTTTCTTGTTGTTTCCATTTGCATGAAATAGCTTTCCATCTCCTCACTTTCAATCTGTCTGTGTCTTGTGCCCTGAAATGAGTCTCTTATAGGCAACATATTGTAAGTTCTTGTTTTTTTTTAATCCATTCAGCCACTCTGTCTTTTGATGGGAGGATTTAGTCCACTGATATTTAAAGTAATTATTGATAAGTATGTACTTACTGCCATTTTAAACCTTGTTTTCCAGTTGACTTTGTAGTTCTCTATATCTTTCACTTTTGCCATTCTAATTATGCTACATCTTGGTGTAACTCTATTTGGGTTCTTCTTGTGTGGGACCGTCTGTGCTTCCTGTACCTGGATATCAGTTTTCTTCTTTAGGTTTGGGAAGTTTTAAGCCATAATTTCTTCAAATACATTTTCTATCCCCTTTTCGTTCTCCTCTTCTTCTGGTACCCCTATTATGCATATGACTGTGCACATTATGCATATGATTATGCATATTACACATGCTTTATATTATCCTAGAGATCTCATATGTTTTCTTCATTTTTAAAAATTTGTCTTTCTGTCTGCTGTTCTGATTTGGTGATTTCCATTATTCTATCTTCCAGATCACTTATTTATTCTTCTGCTTTGGTTAGTCTGCTATTTATTGCTTTTAGTTTGTTATGTACTTCCCTCTGAGAACTGCTTTTGCTGCATCACATAGATTTTGGAAGGTTGTGTGTTCATTGTCATTTGTCTTGAGGTATTTCCTGATTTCTTCTTTGATTTCATCATTGACCCACTGGTTTTTTGGTAGCATGTTGTTCAATCTCCATGTATTCGTTCTTTTCCCACTTTTCTTTCTGTGGTTGATTTCTAGTTTCATAACATAGTGGTAAAAAAATGCTTGAAGTCATTTCTATCCTCTTAAATGTGTTGAGGTTTGTTTTTTGACCTAGTATGTGGCCTCTCCTACAGAACGTTCCTTGCACGCTTGAAAAGAATGTTTATTCTTTTAATTTGGGGGATGTAGTGTCCTGCAGATATAAATTAAGTCCAACTGGTCTATTGTGTCATTTAGGGCCTCTGTTGCCGTATTGATTTTCTGTCTGGAAGATGTGTCCATTGATGTCAGTGAGGTGTTAAAGTCTCCTAGTATTATAGTATTCCTGTTAATTTCTCCCTTTATGTCTGTAACTATTTGTTTTATATATTTAGGTGCTCCTATATTGGGTGTATATATGCTAACATCCACTGATATTTAAAGTAATTATTGATAAGTATGTACTTACTGCCATTTTAAACCTTGTTTTCCAGTTGACTTTGTAGTTCTCTATATCTTTCACTTTTGCCATTCTAATTATGCTACATCTTGGTGTAACTCTATTTGGGTTCTTCTTGTGTGGGACCCTCTGTGCTTCCTGTACCTGGATATCAGTTTTCTTCTTTAGGTTTGGGAAGTTTTAAGCCATAATTTCTTCAAATACATTTTCTATCCCCTTTTCGTTCTCCTCTTCTTCTGGTACCCCTATTATGCATATGACTGTGCACATTATGCATATGATTATGCATATTACACATGCTTTATATTATCCTAGAGATCTCATATGTTTTCTTCATTTTTAAAAATTTGTCTTTCTGTCTGCTGTTCTGATTTGGTGATTTCCATTATTCTATCTTCCAGATCACTTATTTATTCTTCTGCTTTGGTTAGTCTGCTATTTATTGCTTTTAGTTTGTTTTTATCTCGGCAATTGAGTTGTCTAGTTTGGATTGATTTCTCTTTATAGTTTCTAGTTCCTTGTTGCAGTGATCTGCATTTCTATCAATAATCTTTCTTAATTTCTTTAGCCTTTTTCATCCCTCCTTTCTGAATCTGGGGTCTAGTAGACTGGTGAGGTCTCTTTCATTATTTGTTCCTTCAGGGGATTTCTCTTGTTCTTTTCCTTGGGGATAGTTCCTCTGTTTTTCATTCTACTTAACTTTCTTTGCCTCTGAATTTAGGTGAAGCATGAATCTACTGTGTTCTTGAAGGGGTGTTTTTAGGTTGGAGGATCCCTGTGTAGACGGTATGAGTCCAATATTTTTGGTGCAAGGGCTGGTTTTGGTGTGGGTGCTTGCCACGTATTTCCTTAAAGTGTGCTGGCCCTTGTTCCCTTGATAGGGGGTGTGTTTGAATTTGTGTTGACCAGAGCCTGCACTGGTTGTTGGCTGCGGCCTCCTCTTTGCTCTATGGCTGTCACAGCCCTGTTGGGGCTGGGGTCTGCTTCCCAGTTGTTGGCGTAGAAACCCTGAGGGTCAGGTTCAGTCAGGTTCCATTGCCCCTGAGCACATGCCCTCATGCAAAGGAGGCGACCAGTGAAGCAAATGAGGTCCGTGTGGTCACCGCAAACCTATGTGCCTCCCGTGCAGGCATCCATGGTTCTGCCCAGAAGCAGCCCAAGGTTGCATCCCTTTCTCTGTTTTGTTCATCCCAGACCTAGTGCTGGACTGTGGTGTGGAGTAGGCTGGTGCTGGGGGCCGGGGCCCTGTGGCTGCAGGAATTGAGGTGGTTGTGCCACTGCCTGGAACCTGGGCTGCCTCTGTGGCAGACCTCTCCCAGGACCTGTCAGCTCCAGATCTTGCTCCAAGCTATGGTGTAGAGTGAGCGGGGCCAGTGTGCTCCCACCGTGAAATGAACGGCTGCATACTCCTGTCCAGAGCCCGTCCAACCGAGGTGCAGTGCCCAGCTGCTGTGCCTTTCCGTGGCGCCATCTGGTGCACGTGCTGGCAAAGCCCACCATGGCCAGACCTGCCCCCACTGTATGCACACTGACAGTGGGCACTGTGGCAGGACCTGCCCCCACTATGTTCCGGCTGACAATGGGCTCCTTGGTTTGGCCCAGACCATACCCCAGGCCCTCCAGGCTGTCTCCACACATCTAGATCAAGTCCTCTCCCTGGACCTGTCTACCTAAGATTCAGTGCTCAGCTGCTGTGTGCATCTGTGGCCCCACCACCTTGTGTGTGCTTTGGATTGGGAAGTGCAGCAAGGCAGCAGCCACCAGTGCCAGTCTCTCTCTGCCCTGATTGTTAGCAAGCCAGCATGCATGCATACACTCCTTGTGAGTAGAATGTAGGCTTTTCCAGCCCCTCCATCTATCCCAGCGGCTTTTCCAGCAGGCAAGGGGGCTCCCCGGGGCAAGGGTCTTCCTATGTGTACCTTTCCTCCTTTACAGATCTCTCCCAGGGGTGCCAGGACCATCCTCATGCCTTTAAATTTTTTTTCTGTCCTTCCTGGATATGTAGAGATATTCCTTGCAGCTTTGGTTGTGTAGGAGATCTTCTGCCAGTTTCCAGTTAGTTTTCTGTGATAATTGCCTCACATGTAAGGGTATTTTTAATGTGTTTGTGGGGAGAGGTGAGCTCCACATACTCCTACTCCACCAACTTGATCCCCTTCCCTATTTGAGAGACTTTGAATTGCATCAAAGTGTCCCATATAAAAACAGATACACTAGACTAAATTAGAATTTCAGAATCCAGTGATAGTCAACTATTGCAAGTGCCTATCAGTTTTTAGAGAGCACAGGATATGCCATGTTTTTCCAGATTTTGTGGGGAAAAAAAGGTAGAGCATCATGTACATTTTAGATTATCATTGGACCCAAACAGGCTACATGAAGTAGATAATTAAAAAATCATCTGGTGGTGTTACAGAAATGCAAAGTTCATTGATATAACTCAGTCCTCAAAGCCTGCTTTTATTCTAAAGAAAACTGGCAAAGGTCACTCATTTACATCATATGGGAACATATCCACCAGCAGTAGATGGCAGTGTGATATCGTAACAAGAAAACAATGTGACTGTTTACGTAAAAACCCATCTCACAATACTTTCAAAGACTATAGTTAGAATTATTTGGGGGGTGTGGCAAAAAAATAGTTACAATGAGTGGATAACAAGAGCCAAGCTAGGACCACTTCAATTCTCCCTGTCTAATAATTTTTAAAGCCTTGAAACACACTTATTTAATTTTTAAATGGTCTTCACACGGATGGGATCTTCAAACTGTACCAGAGAATCATATCATCACAAATGACATAGTTTATGAGCAAAAACCCTGTAAGGAATCCCTGCCTTCTAGCCCCTTTCCATCCTTTGGCCTCAAAGGAAGTTTTCACTGTGGATGTAGTTTTCTGTTTCCAGGCTGCGGTAGTCCCCAAGAATGAGATCATCACCTAGAGCTGTTAAAATTTACACTGTGCTGGGGGAAGGGAGCACACTGAGTACTCTGACAGGGAGCACTAGCTACAATTGTTTCTCTTCTTTCCCATTGCTTGACACTGACAGTAAAGTCACTTCTAGTTAATTAACGAGTTTCTTTTCTTTTTTTTAACATCTTTATTGGGGTATAATTGCTTTACAATGGTGTGTTAGTTTCTGCTTTACAACAGAGGAACAAAGAAAATCATGTTTCAATTACCATTTCTATAAAGGTACAGCAATATCTGATAAGTTCTCTTGGATAATGTTACCAGCTTAAGTCAATTTTACTTTCTGAAAGTAAATTCACATAGGATCTCTACTTGAGTTGTACATATTAGTGTTTGAACCAAAAGCATTTGAGTATTTGTGTTTAATTTAGCAGCATCACAAATGTCCGTTTTTCTCCTTTCCCATTTCTCTGTGTTAAACAAAGCCACTAGCACTGACCTCCAAAACGCCCACCCCAAAACAGAAATATAAAAGAAGTAAAAGTTGTTCCCAGTAAACCTTGCCAAACAACATTCAAGAAGAATAGCTTATCAGCCTGCCTCACCTAAATAGACACAGCACCTGATACATGCAGTGCCTAAACTGCCTAGCTCATATAAGCTATGTTCATACAGGTGTTTCTCCATAGCTTTAGGGTCCCTTCCCCAATGTATGTTAGAAAGAGCTGACGGGCACTCACTGGTGTAACTAAATATATTTTTAATCCTAAAGTAACTCCTGGTAATCATCGCAGGGAAAGAATAAATGATACGACCATTAGTTCTGACAGGAGAATATCTGACCCTTCCCAAGAAAAGTTATAATTGGAACTCCAGGGTTTGCCTTTTGGTGAAAGAAGTTGACCTCAATCACCATTAGTGGATTTGTCCATTACAGAAACTACAGTTGGGACAGACACCAGGTCTTGATGTCGGATTCCATCCAGTGATTGCATACATATGCTTCCTAAATCCATCTTTCATAATAGGTTTCATAATAGGCTCTATTGTAAACACGTGGCTCCATTTTCATACCCTGCATTTACATGTGTCCCATAAATAATTTTCCAAAATTATCTAAGTAACACCAATGTGCCCAGAGTCACTCCAAAAAATCACTACTTCCTTCAATAGGCTTAGAACTACAAACACAGTCTGTTATCCTTACTAGTATATTCAAATCTAACCATGGTGCAAAATTTGGTCTGTTGTATTTTCTTCAGGTTATTTATGTGGCCATGCCACGTTGCAGGGTGCCAGCAAAATAATCCCACTGCTTGTAGAGCATTAAGTTTGCCTAAGCCAGCAAACGGGCAAGATCACATCAAATCTCTTTTGGATATACAGACAGATCTTCAGTTTTCCACACAAATCAGCAAAAGAGGTGTTTGTAAAACTGCAATAAAAGTAAAACCAACCAAAACTATATTGTATATTCTCCTTTCCCTTTCTCTGTCCTTTCTAGGAAGATGCAAACAAAATATAAGTGCAGTAATATCTAATTCAGATTCTGCTCACTTTTAACTTTTGGAATTCCGTAAAGAGCCATAAAGTCTGCAGTATTTCTCTTTAGATAAAAAGGGCCATAAAGTCTGCAATATTTCTCTTTAGAGTGTTTAAAAATAAAAGAAGGAAACGTTTTCAACTAACGTCTAGCATTTTATACCACCTTTTATATACACAAATACTTCACTTATTAAGGATAAGTTTATATTTATACCTTAAAATGAATCCGAGGGCCTTAACTGGCTTCAGCTTCGATTAGTTCTAATTACTGGTAGTACTGGAAATCATTTAAATGGCACTTTAAATAGGTCCTCTATGATCTCAACTTTTCAGTAACTGCGGATGGCTTTCCAGTTAGTCTGAATAAGGAAGACTGAATTATTCTTAATTTTCTTTGGAGACTCTTGTGGGTGATCAAAACACAAAGTCTGGAGCCAGGGTGCCTGGGAGTAAACCCTGGTTTGGCACCTATAGGTTCAGTTATCTCTTAGGCAAGTGACTTAACACATCTGTGCTTCCCCTTTCTCATCTGTGAAAACTGGAATAATAATCATAGTACCTAGTTTATAGAATTGCCACTATTAAAGGAGTTGATGTTTTAAAGTGACTGACACATAGTAATCATTATATACACTGTTTTTCAAATTAACAGCTAAAATTCACTTATTGAGTTTGCTTTAATTTCTCTTAGACTTGCATGAAATTACAGCAACAAAGCTTACCTGTACCCACCGCTTAGGTTTTTGAAGTAGTCCCTAAAATGTGGCAATGGTTATGGATTTAGGGAGGACCTAGTCCATTGCTATGTGTTAATTTATGTGTTAAATTTCACGTGTTATTAGGGAAAAATTAGCACACGAAAGAAGCACATTAGCACATTAAAAAGGGGTTGGGGCAGGTGAAGCCAGCTTGTGTTCTGAGGAAGATCATCCAGAGGCACCACCATCAACAGGAAGCCCAGGAATGTGGGCAATCTCAGATCTCCAGGTCTCGTGAAGAGAACGGCCTCCTGAAACACGCAGCCGAGAGAACCCTACTGTCACTATCCTACACTCAGGAGGCTGACCCAGCTTTTGAGCACCGTGGGCTCCTAAGGCTATGGTCACGCGGATGCGGCCATCAAGTGGCAGGCCCAGACAGTTATGTGGCAGGCCCGGACCTACTGGTCATGTCAGCACCATGAGCCCTTAAACCCTGAGCTCATGTAGTCTCTCTGGACCGATTGCCACTATGATCATGTGGTAGATCCAGCTTTTCAAGTCGTTAGAGCATGGCAGACTCCTAAACCCTGCCCGTCATGTGGATTCATCCTGTCATGTAGCCCTCACTAGCTAGTGGCATGTGGAAGCCTCAGCCCTCCAAGTCAGAAAGGTGACCTGCTTCTGCGAGTCGTATGGATGCTATGGCCCATATCCCCCTTGGTCACATATCAGGCTCAGCCATCTCTGTCTCGTGAAGATTGCTGACTACCAGAATCTTCAGATCCCTGAGTCAACAGGGATGTGGCCGCTACCATCACATGGCAGGCAAAGCACCTGCATTCATGTGAACACCGCACCTACACTTCGGCTGTTGGTCATGTATATTCTATGGTCATGGGACATGCTGTGGTCTATTGAGGCTCAGTTCTCTCGGTCACAGTTCACGACTGAGGGCTCCTGAACCCTGAGGTCACCTGCATCCTTCTACTCTGTGGCCTCTGCCAGCCAAGCCCCTGGAAGTCAGGTAGGGCCCCACAGCGGCGCGTTACATTACGTAGGTCCCGCAGTCATGTGACGCCGTAAGGTCGCGACCCAGGGGGGCGCCCCTTCAGCGCATGGAGAGGCTGCCAAACGGTGGGTAGCTCGGCTTAGCCTTCTGAGGAGTCAGACGGAGAGGTGAAGAAGACCTTTAGGATTAAGGTACTTGTCCTGGCTGAGGGGAAACTTTGATGAGGCTCGGGTCCGATCCCAACCTTTCCACCGACTTTCATATTCTGCCACGGTAGGCGGGGTAGGCGGTAGTCGGGTAGGAGGGGCGCCCGCCGGTACTAGAGGTTTACTCAGAATTGGCGGGACAGCGGGCGGCTTGTGGAGCACAGGCTCCGGACGCGCAGGCTCAGAGGCCGTGGCTCATGGGCCCAGCCGCTCTGCAGAATGTGGGATCTTCCCGGACCAGGGCACGAACCCGTGTCCCCTGTATCAGCAGGCAGACTCTCAACCACTGCGCCACCAGGGAAGCCCTAGAATTTGTTTTCTGTATTTGCTTTGCCGATCAGTAGTTTTTCAAAGTGTGTGTGGGGTGGGATGCCATAATCTTTTTCTGCTTGGGCTCTCTAAACGGCTTAAATTAGTCCAACCAGACACTATTGGATTCTGAATTTCCTCCAGATTTTCTAACCATTCCTTGTTACATTCCTTGAAAGCTCTCCCCTTTCCTTCATGTGGGGAAAAAACAGTGAATTTATTTAAGATAACCATATTAAGTAAAATTATAGATGATGCATTTCATAAAAATCACGTATATGGTACTTAATGAGTAAAATGCAGCAAGGAAAAGATGGTGTTTACATTTGTAAGGGATTTAAATATTGTTTGAGAGATGGTTAAAGGGGTGATTTTTTTTATTATATAATAGCCATTTCTTTCCTCTCATTTCAGCACTTTCAGGTTTGTTCTACAAGACACTATGTCTGAGAGACAGCAACAACAAAAATGTTTTTATCCATTGAAGAAATATAGGACATACAAAAATGAAGGTAAAAATGATTTCTATATTGTCATATTTTTTAAGATAATATGCCACTTGAATCTCACAGAGAATGGTAGTGTCTTAGCTTGTTCAGGCTGCTGTAGTAGAACACCATGGACTGGGTGGCTTATAAATTACAAAAATTTATTTTTCACGGTTCTGGAGTCTGTGAAGTCAAAAATCAAGGCACCAGCAGGTTCATGGGCTCCTAAGGCTATGGTCACGCGGATGCGGCCATCAAGTGGCAGGCCCAGACAGTTATGTGGCAGGCCCGGACCTACTGGTCATGTCAGCACCATGAGCCCTTAAACCCTGAGCTCATGTAGTCTCTCTGGACCGATTGCCACTATGATCATGTGGTAGATCCAGCTTTTCAAGTCGTTAGAGCATGGCAGACTCCTAAACCCTGCCCGTCATGTGGATTCATCCTGTCATGTAGCCCTCACTAGCTAGTGGCATGTGGAAGCCTCAGCCCTCCAAGTCAGAAAGGTGACCTGCTTCTGCGAGTCGTATGGATGCTATGGCCCATATCCCCCTTGGTCACATATCAGGCTCAGCCATCTCTGTCTCGTGAAGATTGCTGACTACCAGAATCTTCAGATCCCTGAGTCAACAGGGATGTGGCCGCTACCATCACATGGCAGGCAAAGCACCTGCATTCATGTGAACACCGCACCTACACTTCGGCTGTTGGTCATGTATATTCTATGGTCATGGGACATGCTGTGGTCTATTGAGGCTCAGTTCTCTCGGTCACAGTTCACGACTGAGGGCTCCTGAACCCTGAGGTCACCTGCATCCTTCTACTCTGTGGCCTCCGCCAGCCAAGCCCCTGGAAGTCAGGTAGGGCCCCACAGCGGCGCGTTACGTTCCATAGGTCCCGCAGTCATGTGACGCCGTAAGGTCGCGACCCAGGGGGGCACCCCTTCAGCGCGTGGAGAGCCTGCCGAATGGTGGGTAGCTCGGCTTAGCCTTCTGAGGAGTCAGACCGAGAGGTGAAGAAGACCTTTAGAATTAAGGTACTTGTGCTGGCTGAGGGGGAACTTTGATGAGGCTCTGGCTCCGATCCCAACCTTTCCACCGACTTTCATATTCTGCCACGGTAGGCGGGGTAGGCGGTAGTCGGGTAGGAGGGGCGCCCGCCGGTACTAGAGGTTTACTCAGAATTGGCGGGACAGCGGGCGGCAGGCGTTCATGGGCTGCTCTGGGCAGCTAGGCTCGGGAAACTGGGTAGACCCCTCCCTTCCCCTTTCCTTCCCAACCCCCACATTAAAGGCCTACTCTTGCTTATCTCTCTAACGTATTCGTATTCACTGCCTGCCATGTGATGGCGTCCTCTGCCCTCCTCTGACCACGTTTGTTATTAAAAACACCAGAGAACTCCTAGATGCCAGTTCATATCCATGATTTCAAATCTGATCTGAATTTCTGTCTCTTAATTTGTTCTGTAGTGAGAGGCAAGGAGAGAGACTTTTTTTAATTTGATATTTTTTCAGTAAAAGTGTGAAAGTAGCCAGCACGTTAAGGTTCAGAATTTGTTTTCTTTTTTCTTTTTTTTCTTTTTTTTTTTTTTGCGGTACGCGGGCCTCTCACTGTTGTGGCCTCTCCCGTTGTGGAGCACAGGCTCCGGACGCGCAGGCTCAGAGGCCGTGGCTCATGGGCCCAGCCGCTCTGCAGAATGTGGGATCTTCCCGGACCAGGGCACGAACCCGTGTCCCCTGTATCAGCAGGCAGACTCTCAACCACTGCGCCACCAGGGAAGCCCTAGAATTTGTTTTCTGTATTTGCTTTGCCGATCAGTAGTTTTTCAAAGTGTGTGTGGGGTGGGATGCCATAATCTTTTTCTGCTTGGGCTCTCTAAACGGCTTAAATTAGTCCAACCAGACACTATTGGATTCTGAATTTCCTCCAGATTTTCTAACCATTCCTTGTTACATTCCTTGAAAGCTCTCCCCTTTCCTTCATGTGGGGAAAAAACAGTGAATTTATTTAAGATAACCATATTAAGTAAAATTATAGATGATGCATTTCATAAAAATCACGTATATGGTACTTAATGAGTAAAATGCAGCAAGGAAAAGATGGTGTTTACATTTGTAAGGGATTTAAATATTGTTTGAGAGATGGTTAAAGGGGTGATTTTTTTTATTATATAATAGCCATTTCTTTCCTCTCATTTCAGCACTTTCAGGTTTGTTCTACAAGACACTATGTCTGAGAGACAGCAACAACAAAAATGTTTTTATCCATTGAAGAAATATAGGACATACAAAAATGAAGGTAAAAATGATTTCTATATTGTCATATTTTTTAAGATAATATGCCACTTGAATCTCAAAGAGAAGGGTAGTGTCTTAGCATGTACAGGCTGCTGTAGTAGAACACCATGGACCGGGTGGCTTATAAATTAGAAAAATTTATTTTTCACGGTTCTGGAGTCTGTGAAGTCAAAAATCAAGGCACCAGCAGGTTCAGTGTCTGGTGAGAGCCTGCTTCCTGGTTCATAAAGGGCTGTCTTCATGCTGTATCCTCACATGGCAGAAAGGGCAAGGGAGCTCTCTGGGTCCCCTTTTATAAAGGCACTAATCCCTTTCATGAGGGCACCTCCCTCATGACCTAATCACCTACCAAAGACTCTACCTGCAAATACTGTCACCTCAGAGACTAGGTTGGTACATAAACATTCAGTCTGTAGCAGGTAGTTTCCTCAAGCTATATGGGAATGGAAGATTTTTCCACAGACCACTGGAACTACTAGTGTTCCTCAGAAAACATTTTGGGAAAGCCTGTTCAAACTAAATCTCTTCTGCCGCATTAATACCTTGTACCTTTGTTTACTAAGAACAATGTATGCTTACTAATAATTATAATCTGTTCTTATTAAGAAACTACTTATTGCTAACTCATTTTATCTTATGTCATTAGTCATTCTCTCTTTTGCTTAATCTTTCCACTTTTTCATTCTTTACATATAACCTCAATTTTTGTTTCTGATATCATGATGGCAAGAAATAAGTGCATAAGTGCTAGTCATTAAGAACTCTCAAAAATAAAATAAAATGCCCCACTCTTGAAAAGATGATACAACTTACCCGTAAGGATGAGTGGATGAAATAGCTCTCATTTTATACCAATTTTCCACACTTTTTCAAAGCTAGTTTGTTATTATTATTTAATAATTATAGCTGCCATTTTTGAGTTCCTGTTTTATGTCAAGCACTGTGGCAACCTTGTCATACCAGTTTTCTCATTTAATCCTCAGAAAAATCCTGAGAGGGTGTTATTATAATTTACAGATAAGATACAAGAATCAAGATAGGCTAGATTATGCTGTGGTAATAGACAGTCCCCGTATCTCAGGGGCTTTTCCTCACTTCGACTACATGTCCATGGCAGGTGCATGCCCATCACAGGATGGTGGACTTTGGGGATCTGAGCCATTGTTACTGGAATGACTTGGAGACCCAAACTGACAGAGAAGCCATCACCTAGAAAGTTATCAGTCCCTGTGCCTGAGGCGATGAAGACCCTGCAAGGTCTCGAACCGACAACCATATGTTCTGGCCCAGAAATAGCACATGTCACTCACAACCCATTAGCCAGAACCAATCATATACACAGCCCTGCCCAAACAAAGGAGGTCAAGAAATACAGCTCTTCCAGGTCCCCGGAACAGGGACAAATGAAAACACATGACAAACAGCACTACCACATGATGGAATTGAGGCTCAGAGAGGTAAAATACTCGCCTAAAATCACATACGCTGTAAGTGACAGAGCACATTCTGGATATATGATTTCAAAGTCCGTGCTCTTTCTGTTCCTACCCCTTTCTATATCGTATGCTGTCCTCTTCAATGAAGTTCATATGTACTTATCATAGAAGTTCCTTTGCTTCAATGCTGCAGTTCCATCTCCCTTAATCATCTGATATTCCAACAATGGATTTAGTTAAACCTCCCACATTGGTAAGCCACAGGTCTTTTCCAAGTAATTAAATGTACTGGATATTTGGATATCTATGCTATTTGAGGATAGAAATTATAAAAGAAAACATGATGGTAGATGAAAAGACTGTGGATTTGTCACATACTTGATAAAAATCATCTCATGCATTTCCATATAGGCAAGAAAAAAATAATAAAAATAAGAGCAAAAATTAATGAAATTGATAACAGATATGGAAGAGTTGAATAAAAATGCTAGATGTTAGTGCTTTCAAAAAATAAAAAAATAAGGAAACCTTTGGCAATATGGGTCAAGAAAATTAGAAGGCACAGATAAGCCACTTTCGAAGAAGGTGTCTTGCTTGTACTTACAGTAAAGATTTAAAAGATAATATTATGAAAAAGGTATGCAGATAATTTGAAAATTAATACTAAATGGGTAAATTCTAGAAAAAGAACTTTATATTGGGGAAACAGAAAATATTAATATTAAGCTTATTCTTGACAATGCATGCATGAGAAGGCAAAATTACTGATGAATCTTAATTTGTTATAAAAATGCAAAAAATAGAAATGAGATAATGGCAAACTTAATCCAGCAATGGCTAAAACAGATAATACGGCAGGGCAATGTTGTGTTTATACCAAACTTGCAATGTTGGTTTAACATTAGGAGATTCATAATGTAGTTCAATACATTAATAGGATAAAGGAGCAAGAAAAGGATGATTATCACAAAGATTCCAGAAAAAAAAATGCATGCAATAAAATTCAACAACCAATCAAGATTAAACAACAACAAAAATAACTCTTAGCTAACTGGGAATAGAAAGATATTTCTTTAAAATGATAATGTGTACTTTAAAAAAACTACAACAAACACCGTACATAATAGTGAGACATTAAAAGTGTTCCATTCTAAATCAGAAGAGGCAAAGATGATTCATATAACCACTTCTGTTCAACATCTTACTGAGTCTCCTAGGCATTGCAGTAAGCCAAATACATACAAACATTAATTAATAAATGTGTAAAAGTGAAAAGGAACAAAACTGTGAGTATAATTGTCTTCATATAGAACTCAAGAGGATCTATGGAAAATTATACTAATAGTGATTAACCAGTTTATTGGATGTAAGACTAATATACACAAAATAATTGCACGAAATAGAAAATAATATTTTCATTATGAGTATACCATTTAAAATAGCAAAAAAATTGGTCCTGTGGAATATACCTCAAGTTGGCTCAGCTGGCAACTATTCCAGCACTCATAAACACTCTTACATGTTTTCCTGTACTGTAGAGAACTGGAAAGCTAAAAACAAGAATGGAGACCTATGTTAGTGTGTGTGTGTGTGTGTGTTTGTGTGTGTTTTCTAGACCCCCTTTTGTCTAGGGTCCCAAAGAAGATCTCTATGTATCAAGCCTATGCACCATAGTGAAACTTGGAGGTAGAACTGAGTAATGTGGGAGCCACATGCAGGAACAGCTACGTATGATGGGAGAGGTCTCTGGTTTTTATGGGCAGCCACAGCAGAGTTCCTGGAATTCAGTCTCTGTCATGCATGTTGGTTAGCTCATAGGCAGCAGGGGTGTTTCAGCTATACCAGTCCCATGGCGTGAGGGGGCTTCCCCTGGCTGTGCAGCATCCAAGCCCACTTTTCTGGCCCTCACAGAATTTTTGTAAGCTGTGTGATACGTTTTATTAAAGATGTCTTATTTTTATAAAATAGCTAGAATGAATATCTGTCATAAGGAAGTGGGGACTTTGATTAATAGAATACTTGACACCAAAATTGGTTGCAAGCAAAGGGCCCTGAAGGAAGTGGGGATCGGGGATAGGTTATCCGGTCTAGGTGGATCTGAAGATAGTAAGGACCCAGTTGGTAATAGAGGATGAATCATTAGTGTTCCATGGCACACAATGGTGAAAGAGTTGCAGTTTCGTTACTGGACAGAACTTAGGTCCACTCACCTGCTGTGCAGCAAAGCCAATCTACTGACACTGGGCTGTTGGTGAAGGAAAGTACAGTGTTTATTTTCCGGGTGCCAAGCAAGGAGAACTGGCTGCTTGTGTTCAGAAGACTTTAACTCCCTGCTGACTTTCAGGGAAGGGTTTTAAAGGCAACATCTGGGGTGAGGGCTGCAGGGTGCATGACTTTCCTCTGATTGGTTGTTGGTGAGGAAACAGGGTGCTGTTTCAGGTATCTTAATCATCAGCATTCTGGTTGTAACCAGTCTGGGGTCTGTGTGCTTATGGTCAGCATGGAGTCACCATCCTCCACCTGGGCAGGGGATCTTAGTTTCTGTGTAACAAGAAAATAGGACTCTGCTTTATCACTGCAGTATTGTTTCTTGACTCCTTTTCTTTCTTTTTTTTTAACATCTTTATTGGAGTATAATTGCTTTACAATGGTGTCTTAGTTTCTGCTTTATAACAAAGTGAATCAGTTATACATTTTACATTTGGTAGTGCATATATGTCAATGTTGCTCTCTCACTTCGTCCCATCTTACACTTCCCCCTGCCCGTGTCCTCAAGTCCATTCTCTACATCTGTGTCTTTATTCCTGTCCTGAGCCTATGTTCATCAGAACCATTTTTTTTTTTTAGATTCCATATATATGTGTTAGCATACGATATTTGTTTTTCTCTTTCTGACTTACTTCACTCTGTATGACAGACTCTAGGTCCATCCACCTCACTACAAATAGCTCAATTTCGTTTCTTTGACTGCTTTTCCTTTGTTTCTGCATTTCCGCACTTCCCTAATTAGTAACTGCTTGAGTCTGCTCTTTGGAACTCAGGGAAGGTCTAGGAGGCCAAAGCCTTTTTCTACAGACAAGAAACAGGGAAGACAGCGGGGCTTTTGTACCAAGGAGGGCCCTGAAGAGTTCTGTTCAGTGTCAGTCCCCCCTTTTCTTTGATACTCTTCAATCCTGAGGGGATCATGAGTGGGACAAGAGACCGAATAAAGTTTTGGATAGAGAAGTTGATCATCAACTTGGCAAAGGAACTCGGTTTTAGGGGGACTCAGTTTCAAGAGTTACCACCTGTGGTCACTTGAATTGAAATGCCTTTGAAGTCAATGTGTTGGTGGGGCAGGCAGCTGCTGTTTGGGACCCAGAGGACAATCCTTTCCCCCACAGCATTGAGAAACACATTAGTGCGGAGGGCATCTTCATCTTTGAAGTGTTCTGAAGTGGCTGACTTGTGTAGGCCACAGATGAGATGGGAGATTCTGCCATTGACATGGTCACCCTTATTTGAGTGGGGATGTTGGGGTTCTGGAGTTGCAGGCCCAGTAGGAGCACTTAATCTCCTGCCTCAAGGTGAGTAATATTTACCTAATAAACAGCAAGGATGGAAGACTAGTCACATTTGTTTGACCTGTAGCAACCTCTGAAGGTGGCTAATTGATCAACACATCCCTTGGATCTTGAAATATATGAACATACACCAAAGTTGCATTTGATCAGTGTAAAAATAAATAAAATATAAATAAATATTTGTAATAAAATATAAGAACATAAAAATAAATAAATCAAGCTCTAGATCTGGTGATCTGACCTACCTTGATGGCAAATGGTAGTCCCTTACTGAATTCCCACACTTGACCCAGAACACCATGAATGAGTGGACTACTGAGGAAGGACCCTACAGTTAAGTCGCAAGTTACTACAGTAAATCTTCTTCCCAGGCTTAGCCAAAGGGACCGTCAGCCATTTACCACAGTTACTGTGCATTTGCTTTAAGGACACTTGCTCTAAGCCAGAGCTCAAGAACCTCCCTGGCAAGGTCCAGGTGACAAATATTTGAGGCTTTGTGGGCCATTTTGTCTCTTTCGTAACTACTCAACTTTGCTGTTGTAGATCGGAAGCCTCCAGAGACAATATGGCTGTGTTCCAATAAAACTTTGCATATGGACATTGGCGTGTGGATTTCAAATAATTTTCACATGCCAAGAACTATTATTTTTTTTAACCATTTAAATATGTAAAAAACATTCTTAGCTTGCAGGCCCTAGAAAAACAGGCCACAGGCCAGGTTTGGCCCATGGGCTGTAGTCTGCCAAACTCTAATTTAAGCTAATGGAATCACTCGGTCCCTAAAACAACAGAGTGGAAAGCCAGCAAAATGAGGTGACATCCATTCCTAGGGTCTCTGGCAAGCATAAACCAAAAGCTGATGCTTTAATACAGTAGCTTTCAACTGTGGTTGCACACTGCAGTCACATGGAGTATTCAGAAAATGTGGGTGCCTGGGTCTCAACCCAATTCTCCTTTAATTATTGTGGGTATAGCTTGGAGCTGGTGATATTGTCAAACTCCCCAAGTGGCTCTACTGTGTAAACAAGGTGGAGAACTACAACCCATAGTGTGAGATATTACTCAGCAATAAAAATGGCAGGAACATAAACGGATTTCAAAAACATGATGCTGACTTTAAAAAGCCAGACACAAAGGTGTGCAGTATGTATGATTCCATTTACAAGAAATTCTACAGCAGGCAAAACGAATATATAGGGACTGTGAGCAGATCAAGGTGTATATGGAGCTGGGAGATGGAAAGATTAACTGGGAACCATTTGGAGTGTGGTATATGCTTTATATCTTGATTGAGGTGGTGGTTAGCTCTAATGCCTGATTTTTACATATACGTAATTTGAGATCAGGAGAAGTTGGGTGAATTGTCCAAAGTGACGTAGCTTAATAATCAGAGAGAAGACAGGTGGATCTGATTATCAGTAATTGTTTCTATTATGCTATGTAATGAGTCAATAGTACTAGTGCTTCCCCCCAAGCACGTGACAAAACCGTGACCCAGCCTTTGATACAAGTAAAGCATGGACATGAAAGTACACCTCTTGTGCATTCCAAACACCTACTCATAAGCACAGTTGACATTCTCACGTGTTCCTTTATGTTGACTTCTTTATGTTTGTATTTACATATCCAAACAAAAAGTTTTCTTAATATTTACTTTTGAGTAATCACACTCTAATATACAGGTTTAAAAATTATGGTAAAAATACATAACATAAAATTTACCATCATAACCATTTTTAAGTGTACAGTTCAGTACTGTTAAGTTGATTCACATTGTTGTGAAACCAATCTTCAGAACTTTTTCATCTTTCAATTCTGAAACTCTGTACATTAAACAGCAATTCCCCTTTGTCCCTTCCCCCCAGTCCCTGATAACCCCATTCTACTGTCTGTTCCTATGAATCTGACTACTTTAGATACCTTTTTTTTTAAACCCGTGGACTCTGATTAGTAGAGTTTTCCCAACTTGTAAGAATAATATTTATTTATTTATTATTTATTTATTTATTATGTTGGCTGCACCAGCTCTTTTTTGCAGCATGCGGGATCTCTAGTTGCGTCATGCAGAATTCTTAGTTGTGGCATGTAGACTCAGTTGTGGCATGCAGGCTTCTTAGCTGTGGCATGTGGACTCTCAGTTGCAGCATGCTTGCAGGATCTAGTTCCCCGACCAGGGATTGAACATGGGCCCCCTGCATTGGGACCATGGAGTCTTACCCACTGGACCACCAGGGAAGTCCCTAGAAACCTTATGTAAGTGGAATCATACAGTATTTGTCTTCTCGTGACTGGCTTATTTCATTTAGCGTAATATTCTCAAGGTTCATCCATGCTGTAGCATATGACAGAATTTCCTTCCTTTAAAAGGCTGAATAATATTCCATTGTATATATATATATATATACCACAATTTGTTCATCCATTTATCCGTCAATGGACATTTTAATTGTTTCTACTTCTTGGCTATTGTGAATAGTGCTGCTATGAACATAGATGTGCAAGTAGCTCCTCAAGATTCTACTTTCAGTTCTTTTGGATATATACCCAGAAGTGGGATTGTTGGGTCATATGGGAGTTCTATTTTTCTTTCTTTTTTTTTGGAATCTCCATACACACTCATAAAGAATGAATGGGTCAAAGAAGAAGTCACAAAGGAAATTAGAAACTTCTTTGAGACAAATTAAAATGAAAGTCCATCATACCAAAACTTATGGGATGCAGAAAAGGAGTGTTAAGAAGGAAGTTTACAGCTTTAAATGTGTACATTAAAAAGACAAAAGGTCTCAAATCAACAACCTAACTTTACACCTGAAGAAATTAGAAACAGAAGAATAAACTAAAGCCAAAACTAGCAGAAGGAAGGAGCTATATAAGAGCAGAGATAAATGAAATAGAGAAAACATAAAACAACAATAGAAGAAAAATAAATGAAACTAAGAGTTGGCTTTTTGTTAAAGCTACACAAAATTGACAAACCCTTAGTTAGACTCACTAAGAAAAAAAATAGAGGACACTCAAATAATTAAAATCAGAAATGAAAGAGGGACATTACAACTGATACTACAGAAATTAAAAGGATTATTAGAGAATAGTGTGAATAATTGTATGCCAACAAATTGGAAAACCTAGAAGAAATGGATAAAGTTCCCCAAACAGACAATCTAGCAAGACTGAATCATAAAGAAATACATAATATGAACAGATCGATGAATGAGTAACGAGATTTAATCAGTTATCAAATATCTCCCAGCAAAGTAAACCCCAGGACCCCATGGCTTCACTGGATTATTCTATCAAATACTTGAGAAGGCAATGTCTGAGATTGCTTGTGTCTGAATCACCTTGATGAGGGAGGTCTCTAGCCCTGTTTAGGCACCCGACGTAGTTGGTCAGCCCGGGGACTGCGGTAGCTGTTAGCTAGCTCCCTTTTATGCTTTCCCCTCGGCAACGTTATTTCGGAAGGAATGTGGCTTCTTGCAAATGACTCTGACTCTTCCTATACACCATACGTAGACCACATGCCCTTACTGCTCCCTTTAAAATGCGATTTTTTCCCTTTCATTGCTGGATTTTCCTGAAAACACGTTGGTTGCCTGGCATTCTCCAAAGGTCACCAATAAGGTTCCTCTTTGTTGTTGTTATTGTTAATGAGTTTCATTATGAACTCCTGGCTTTTGAACATGTTGGTGGGCTTCAAACCATTGTTATGTGGTGTTGAGCAGAGGAGTGAAATGATTTGACTTG
>NC_041234.1:77629040-77645288 GCF_002837175.3 Physeter macrocephalus | reverse complement strand
CATCCATTCCTAGGGTCTCTGGCAAGCAAAATCCAAAAGCTGATACTTTAATACAGTAGCTTTCAACTGTGGTTGCACACTGCAGTCATGTGGAGAATTTAGAAAATGTGGGTGCCTGGGTCTCAACCCTATTCTGCTTTAATTATTGTGGGTATAACTTGGAGTTGGTGATATTGTCAAACTCCCCAAGTGGCTCTACTGTGTAAACGAGGTGGAGAACTACAACCCATACTGTGGGATATTACTCAGCAATAAAAAAGGCAGGAACATAAATGAACTTCAAAAACATGATGCTGACTTTAAAAAGCCAGACACAAAGGTGTGCAGTATGTATGATTCCATTTACAAGAAATTCTACAGCAGGCAAAACGAATATATAGGGACCGTGAGCAGATCAAGGTGTATATGGAGCTGGGAGATGGAAAGATTAACTGGGAACCATTTGGAGTGTGGTATATGCTTTATATCTTGATTGAGGTGGTGGTTAGCTCTAATGCCTGATTTTTACATATACGTAATTTGAGATCAGGAGAAGTTGGGTGAATTGTCCAAAGTGACGTAGCTTAATAATCAGAGAGAAGACAGGTGGATCTGATTATCAGTAATTGTTTCTATTATGCTATGTAATGAGTCAATAGTACTAGTGCTTCCCCCCAAGCACGTGACAAAACCCTGACCCAGCCTTTTATACAAGTAAAGCATGGACATGAAAGTACACCTCTTGTGCATTCCAAACACCTACTCATAAGCACAGTTGACATTCTCACGTGTTCCTTTATGTTGACTTCTTTATGTTTGTATTTACATATCCAAACAAAAAGTTTTCTTAATATTTACTTTTGAGTAATCACACTCTAATATACAGGTTTAAAAATTATGGTAAAAATACATAACATAAAATTTACCATCATAACCATTTTTAAGTGTACAGTTCAGTACTGTTAAGTTGATTCACATTGTTGTGAAACCAATCTTCAGAACTTTTTCATCTTTCAATTCTGAAACTCTGTACATTAAACAGCAATTCCCCTTTGTCCCTTCCCCCCAGTCCCTGATAACCCCATTCTACTGTCTGTTCCTATGAATCTGACTACTTTAGATACCTTTTTTTTTAAACCCGTGGACTCTGATTAGTAGAGTTTTCCCAACTTGTAAGAATAATATTTATTTATTTATTATTTATTTATTTATTATGTTGGCTGCACCAGCTCTTTTTTGCAGCATGCGGGATCTCTAGTTGCGTCATGCAGAATTCTTAGTTGTGGCATGTAGACTCAGTTGTGGCATGCAGGCTTCTTAGCTGTGGCATGTGGACTCTCAGTTGCAGCATGCTTGCAGGATCTACTTCCCCGACCAGGGATTGAACATGGGCCCCCTGCATTGGGACCATGGAGTCTTACCCACTGGACCACCAGGGAAGTCCCTAGAAACCTTATGTAAGTGGAATCATACAGTATTTGTCTTCTCGTGACTGGCTTATTTCATTTAGCGTAATATTCTCAAGGTTCATCCATGCTGTAGCATATGACGGAATTTCCTTCCTTTAAAAGGCTGAATAATATTCCATTGTATATATATATATATATACCACAATTTGTTCATCCATTTATCCGTCAATGGACATTTTAATTGTTTCTACTTCTTGGCTATTGTGAATAGTGCTGCTATGAACATAGATGTGCAAGTAGCTCCTCAAGATTCTACTTTCAGTTCTTTTGGATATATACCCAGAAGTGGGATTGTTGGGTCATATGGGAGTTCTATTTTTCTTTCTTTTTTTTTGGAATCTCCATACACACTCATAAAGAATGAATGGGTCAAAGAAGAAGTCACAAAGGAAATTAGAAACTTCTTTGAGACAAATTAAAATGAAAGTCCATCATACCAAAACTTATGGGATGCAGAAAAGGAGTGTTAAGAAGGAAGTTTACAGCTTTAAATGTGTACATTAAAAAGACAAAAGGTCTCAAATCAACAACCTAACTTTACACCTGAAGAAATTAGAAACAGAAGAATAAACTAAAGCCAAAACTAGCAGAAGGAAGGAGCTATATAAGAGCAGAGATAAATGAAATAGAGAAAACATAAAACAACAATAGAAGAAAAATAAATGAAACTAAGAGTTGGCTTTTTGTTAAAGCTACACAAAATTGACAAACCCTTAGTTAGACTCACTAAGAAAAAAAATAGAGGACACTCAAATAATTAAAATCAGAAATGAAAGAGGGACATTACAACTGATACTACAGAAATTAAAAGGATTATTAGAGAATAGTGTGAATAATTGTATGCCAACAAATTGGAAAACCTAGAAGAAATGGATAAAGTTCCCCAAACAGACAATCTAGCAAGACTGAATCATAAAGAAATACATAATATGAACAGATCGATGAATGAGTAACGAGATTTAATCAGTTATCAAATATCTCCCAGCAAAGTAAACCCCAGGACCCCATGGCTTCACTGGATTATTCTGTCAAATACTTGACAAGGCAATGTCTGAGATTGCTTGTGTCTGAATCACCTTGATGAGGGAGGTCTCTAGTCCTGTTTAGGCACCCGACGTAGTTGGTCAGCCCGGGGACTGCGGTAGCTGTTAGCTAGCTCCCTTTTATGCTTTCCCCTCGGCAACGTTATTTCGGA
Organism: Physeter macrocephalus; assembly: GCF_002837175.3. Classification (NCBI taxonomy): domain Eukaryota; kingdom Metazoa; phylum Chordata; class Mammalia; order Artiodactyla; family Physeteridae; genus Physeter; species Physeter macrocephalus. The sequence continues at coordinate 77,642,645 of NC_041234.1, read as the reverse complement.
AGGAATGTGGCTTCTTGCAAATGACTCTGACTCTTCCTATACACCATACGTAGACCACATGCCCTTACTGCTCCCTTTAAAATGCGATTTTTTCCCTTTCATTGCTGGATTTTCCTGAAAACACGTTGGTTGCCTGGCATTCTCCAAAGGTCACCAATAAGGTTCCTCTTTGTTGTTGTTATTGTTAATGAGTTTCATTATGAACTCCTGGCTTTTGAACATGTTGGTGGGCTTCAAACCATTGTTATGTGGTGTTGAGCAGAGGAGTGAAATGATTTGACTTGCACTCTGCTGCTGGGTTGAAAACAGAAAGGTAAGGGAGCCAGGATGAAAGCAGTGGGGCCAGCTGGACAGCAGTACAGTCCAGGAGACAGATGTTGGTATCTTGGCCAGGGTGGTGGTAATGGAGGTGGTGAGAAGTGGCTCGCTTCTGGACATACTTTGAGAGAGGGACCGAGAGAATTTCCTGGCCAGTTGGATGTGGCATGTGGGAGAAAGAGAGCACGCCAGGCCCCCTCCGAGGTTTGGGGACTGAGCGAGTGGCATTTGTGGGTCAAATGCCCCATCTGTGTTTACTTTCACTTCCAGTGCCACACAGGGTAAGTCCCAAGGTTGTGAGTAACAGGATTGCCCTGACAGCGGGCCACACAGGGAGAGCAACGGCTCCCCAGGGGAGGTCATCTGAGGCCTGGTCATAATCACTCCATTGTGGAGTGATCAGCAGTGGACGGATCTTTACTCATAAGTGTGCCCTGAGACAACATGGAATAGTTAATGTACAAGAGGCACAGCACACAAACCTAGAGAACCTTAAGTATTACACCCCCAAGGAAGCTTGTTTCTAACAGTGTAATTACAATAATCCTCCCTCCCCACAAGCCACTAGTATGATTATCTGCTGGTTCACTGTTTCAGTGGAATGTGTTAAAAATAAAATACCCTTAGTGAATCCACCTAGGCGAGAGAGAATTGACACGATCTTATTTTGGCAGATGCTGAAAAACTTCCAAATCTTTTCCCATGGTGAATTAGATATGTTGGAGGGGAGAATTTGTGGGTGAAGTGCTGAACAGCAACACAACTCCTAGGAGTGAATACAAGGTGAGGTATACCCAGAACACTTTCTCAGCGTGCCTGTGGCTTCAGTATCCAGTACAGTAGATGTCAGAGTAAAGAAAATGAACAAGAGCCAAAGAGAGGCCTTACAGAATGATGAAAGGATCAGGACACCAGGGAGACATAAAGACCCTAAATGTGTACGCACCAAACAACGGAGCCTCAACGTACATGAAGCAAAAACTGATGGAGCTGAAAGGAGAAAGAGCCGGATCTATAATTATAGTGGGGGTCTTCCACACCCACCTCCCTCTTAGCAAGGGACAGAATTACTAGAGAGAAAGTCAGCAAGGGTATAGGAGACCTGAATAGCACAGTAAACTAACGAGATCTGCATGACATAAATAGAGCAGTCTGCCCAACAACAGCAGCATACAGTTTTTTTCCCCGAGGGTCTCTGTAACATTCACCAAGTTAGACCATCTCCTCGACCATCAGACAAACCTCAATAAATTCAAAAAGAATTGAGGGACTTCCCTGGTGGCGCGGTGGTTAAGAATCCACCTGCCAGTGCAGGGGACACAGTTTCGAGCCCTGGTCAAGAAGATCCCACATGCCGCGGAGCAACTAAGACCGTGTGCCACAACTACTGAGACGCCGTGCCACAACTACTGAAGCCCATGCACCTATAGCCCACGCTCCGCAACAAGATAAGCCGCCTCAACGAGAAGCCCGTGCACCGCCATGAAGAGTAGCCTCTGCTAGCCACAAGTAGAGAAAGTCCATGTGCAGCAACGAAGACCCAACACAGCCATAAATAAAGAAATGAATTTATTTAAAAAATAAAAATAAAAAAGAAGAATTGTAATCTCCCAGAGTGTGTTCCCTGGCCACGATGGAATCAAATTAGAAATCAGTAATAGAAAACAAAAAGAAGAATCCCTAAACACTTGGAAATGGTGGTTGACACATCATTCCAGGTTATCATTCACACCCTTGTTATAGTAGGGCTGAAGTTAGGAAGAATGCTGCTGAGCTGAAAGGCATTTCAGGCTGGCCCAAAAGAGAGCTCACTCTGGCTCTTTCAAACAGAGTATTGTTCAGGGCAAGGCTGGAGGGAGGGAGACTGTTCAGGAGGCTGTTACATCAGTGCCACCTGACATTAAAGCTCCTAGTGCACTGGCAAAGGAAGTCCAGCTAGCTTGCTGGTTGTTAGTGGAATCGGTTTGGTGGCTGATTGGATTTGGGAAGCACGAGAGAGGTATTGGTGTGGTTGTTGGAAAGTCCTGTGAGAACGCAAGATTCGGGTGCCTTCCTGGTATATATATGACTGGTGTCCAGTCTAACCCATGGATGCATACACCTCGGTTCTTTATCAGACCTGCACCATTGTTTTAAATGTTTCAACACAGTTGTCCTCTCCTCCCTCCTCCTTCTCCTCCCTCTTTCTCCTCCTTGTCCTCCTGTTCCTCACCCTGCTCCTCCTCGATTCTTCCCCTGATAGTGCCATCTGTCGGATAAGGCTGTCCTCTCTGGACAGGCAGAAGAGTGTCCTTTCTGCGGTTTGTGGGATTGGTCCCTTAGGCCAGGTTGGCACTTTGCCTGCCCTACCATCCTGTTAGCCTAAGACATGGTACGTGGCAAGTGGACCACAGATGTGTCTTCAAACTTGTATTTTTGTTCCTCTTTTCAGAATACAGTGATGGTGGTAGACCACCTCAAGGAAGAAAGAAAGGTTGGAGTTCTTTCCCAGGTAATTCTGGCAAGAGGCACCCTCATTATCAACACGAGAGATGTGAGCCTCAGCCTTCACACCTCCAGGAGGATGATGGAAACGTGGTGAAGAGGGATGTCCAGGAGGACCCTGAAGTAAGACAGTAAGTGGCCAGGCAGCAGGGTTTGTACACAGCAGTCCCTGGGACTATGCACCTCTCTCAGTCTCCGTGGACTTGTTTTTTTTCTCTCACTGCAAAATTGAAGCATGCTAGAAGTGAAATAATGGTTGAGCAATCCTAATTGTAGTGCTGGTGTCAAAGAGACGAGGGTGTACAGATGACTTTCTTAGCACTTATGGCCACTCACCCTCCTTCTCTCCACATCCCCCCCTGCAGCTCTCACTGTACCATCCAAGGCAACAAGAGGGGAGTGAGACAGGACAGTGAAGGCCCCATGCATATGACTGTGTGGAGAAACAGAAAACCTCTGGAGAGAGAAATGGGGGAGGACACACAAGATGGAACCCCAGGGAGCTGGTTCAGTGTCACAGTGAGTATCCTGAAAAATGTATGGAATGTGCAGGAGAGAAAAGCCAGGGGGAGTTGCGTTCGTCTCATGTAGAGATGCTGGTTTATTTCACTGCGGACAGTTTGTAATCTGTCCTTTTTATTACCAGGAGTTAACAGTCTTCTTCATCTAAGGGCAGATTCCGAGAAGCAGTGTAAAGGGAACAGGCTGACTGTAAGGAGAATGGAGGAGCCTGTCTCAAAGCAAAGATGGAAACTACTGCCCAGGATATGGAGCAACTCCACATTGGAGGTCTCAGTTTGGCAAGCTGAGTGTGGTAGATGGAGGGTCGAGCCTCTGGAGACCTTGTCTGAGGGGCAAGCAGTGTCTGCACTTGGTAGGGTCTCATGGAAATTTATAAAGTGAAGATCATCTCTGACACCTTGATTATTTGGAAGAGAGTTTGACTGGAGAAAAAGAGTATTTAGGAAATCCATATTATGCACAACCATAAGAAATCATACCAGTGGTCCCTTCTCTAGAAGCCCTTTCAAGCTCAGGAGAAGGCTGGAAATGAACAGGAAAATGTTCGTCCTCCAGCCTAAATTCCCGGTTGTCTGTCCTCTCTCCCATCCCTTCTTTTCATCCTTAGATTCCTTCTGGGATAAAGTATGACAGGACATGGCTAATGAACTCAATCCAGAGCCATTGCAGTGTCCCCTTCACTCCAGTGGACGTAAGACATGATGCCGAAGCCACACGATTGGGCACAGGGAAGGGGGAGAGAGAGACCTGGTTCAGCAGGATCTGTTGGCTTCTGATACTATTGCTGTTGCATTCAATCCCTGTAGTTCCACTTTGTGAAAAAAGGGGCTCGGTTCTTTGTCCAGGAAGCTAGCACTGCCTCTGCATTGATGAATGTCAGCTACAAGATTTGTGACGAGGAGAGACGAAAGGTGTGTGTCGAGGGCATTACGTGTACCTCATCGTGAGGAAGGAGTACAGGCCAGGGGCTGGTTGTCTTCTTTGGAACTAGGGTTCGTGGTGCTTACCCCACCTCTTCTTCCTGCAGATACCTGTCTTTGTCAGCCCCTCTGCTGTTCCCTACTCTGTGCGGGATAAGTTGAAGCCAGAAGAAATGGAGCAGCTAAAGGTAATGCAGACTCAAGGCATGTTATGTGCCAATGCTCAGACCCCCCTCTCCTTCCTCAAGCCCCCCGTCCCCCTTGCCCCCGATTTCCCTGCCACCACCACAGCCTCAGAGCAGCTCTCTCCATCTCTCACTCCGCAGCTGACCTTGATCAAACGATTTGATGTCTCCAAGCAAGCTCTTGACCTCCAGAGGCTCTGCGTTGACCCAGGTTCGGCTGACAGCAGTAATTCTAGGGCTGGGGAGGGAAGAGGGGTCTTCCTGGAGGGAGGCTTAGGGATGGTAACATGGGGAGGGGCTGGTGCTGGCCCCAGACCCCACTCAGCCATCTGATTCCCTCCCCTCTCCTTCCTGAAGACTTGGTGGGACATGATATTGATATAATTCTGAATCGAAGAAGCTGCATGGCCGCCACCCTGCAAACCATCAGAAAGAATTTCCCTGAGGTGAGGCTGTAGGCCCAGTGCTGGTATTAAGGTAGGGGGTGGAAGAGATGGGGTGGAGGGCAGATTTGTGCCCAAGGTCCTAGATAGTAACCTTCACTCTATCTCTTCTTGCCCCACAGCTGTTGTCCTTGAACTTGAGCAGCAACAGTCTGTACCAGCTGGATGGCCTGTCTGACATTATACAGATGGCCACCAGGGTCAAGGTCCTGAACCTCTCCAAAAATAAGGTGAGAAGAGGGAGCCCGATCAAAGTTAGGGTGAGAGTGGGGGGGGCGTGTTAGTGGCCATCAGAGTGATGACAGGAGGCAGGTGAAGGTACCTGTGGGGGAGGGAGGGGCCTGGGGGTGCAGGGATCCAGATGTCCCTCTTTCCCTGGGATTCCTTTTCCCACTTCCGCCCCATATTTCTCAGCTGAAGTCTGTGTGGGAGTTGAGCAAGATACAAGGGCTGAAGCTTGAAGAGCTGTGGCTGCAAGGGAACCCACTGTGTGACACCTTCCCAGACCAGTCCACCTATGTAAGGTCAGTGTGAACACCCTGTCACCCTTCTTGGTGACCTTCACCCATGGGAGCCTAGACTATCTGTGACATTTGCCATTTGCCAAAGGTGGCAGCCATGGTCTTCTGGGAGCATCACAGGCCCCACCATCTGCTCTCTCTTTGCCTATCACCGGTGAGGAGTTTCCTTCCCCCGTCCTGCTCAACTCTGCAGGAGCTCTGGGGTCTGTTTCCAGCTCTCTGCGCCCAGCTATATTCCACCAAGGCCTCTCAAGAGTGTGCCCCAGGAAGCAGGGCTTCTCCTCCTCACCAGGACCAGGAGCGACCAGCCTTGATCTAGATGCTGCTGCCCTGGACTGAGAAGGGTCCTCCAGTCCAGGGCCTTTGCTGAGACAAGCCTTCCTTCTTCGTGCTGAGATGGGGTTTGCCTCCCCCATTCTGAGAGGGGCCCTCTTCCCCTTCCTCCAAAGGGGTCCCCGCTCCTCTCTCAGGTTGACATGGGGGCTTTCCTGCACCGTGCTGAGGGCTGAGGCCGTGGGTGGCTGCTGTCATGACATCCATTCTGCTGGCCCAATGCCAGGATCTGGACCCTCCTTGGGAAAAAGCAGGGCTCCTTGAGTCAAGGGGCTAGACGTGGGCTGCCGCCAGTGATCAGAGGGCTTCCTGAGGCAGGAGTGGAAGTCAGAGGGCAGAGGTCGTAGAGGAGACAGAAGGACAGACCTCTCTGGGGCACTTCCCATCCCTCCCTGCACACGTCACATCATCCCGCCTGGTCCTTCACAGGAGCCCTGGGCAGCCTGAGACAGATATGATTCCTCAGATAAAGAACCAACTCAGACAGGTGTAGGGGTCATCGGGAGAGAAGACGGTGATCATCAGAGGGGGCCACGGATCCTCAGCCCCATACTGAGCTGGGAGCAGACCCAGACCCTGTCCTCCTTCTGGGGAAGATGTGCCCCCATGGCTACTCTCTTTCCTATGCCCAAGTCTGGCTGAGCTCACACAGGTGACAAAGTTTCAACCAGCATCCAGTGGGCCCTCAGCCCAACATGTGCATATTTTCCATTCCTACCTGGTGTGTCTGGGAGATTCTGGGGCAGGTGAAGAGCTGCAACACGTGTGCCATTTCTCCTTTCTTCTCTCTTTCTTTCTTCCCTGACCCTGACCACGGGGGAGCTTCTTTCCCTTCCCTTTGTTTTCTCTCTCTCCCTTGTCTCTGTGCCCCTATGTCTCTCTCATCTCTCCCCTCCTACCTTCACTCCCTTTCTGTTTTCATCCCCCTCCATATCCCTACCTGAGCCCCACCCCACTCACCTCCCTGCCCCAGCATCCTGGGCTATCCCTCGGGGGTGTCTGCGTCTTGGCATAGTGCTGGACCCCCAGTGAGGTAGCAGAGTCCCGGGCTCCCACCCCATTCTCTCTTCTCCCCACAGCCTTCAGTGGGGCCCTAGAGGAAGGAAGGGAGGAGAAGGAAGCCCTGCAGCATGGGTTTGGAATGCTGGTCCCTCTGGCACTGGAGAAGGGAGTCCGAGTAGTCTGGGTGGGAGCTACCCAGGGAAAGGAGAGGAAGGGAGGGAGGGAAGGAATATTAAAGTGAAAGTATTGAGAGAGATGAGGAGACAGTGCCTTTCAGACAGTAAGATGACAGATGCTCAGTGCTCAGCAGGGAACTGGACCAAAAACCCTTAAAATCAGAAGCAGAGGTGGGCAAAGTGGGCTACTGGATGGGCCAGAACACACTGATCTCTGTTTATGGTATTAGCGTTTTAACTCAAAGGAAGCATTGCAACTTTGAACTATCAACCACCTCTTCTCTATTTTTGGTTTTGGACAGGGCCATCAGAGATCGTTTCCCGAAGTTATTATGCCTAGTAAGTGCCTACGTAAATCATTGTCTCTTACTAATGTCGGTGATCTCTGCACCTGCCCTCAAGCCCTTTGGGTCTTGCCTAGAACACATATTAGCATCAGAACCTTAACCATTTTCGGGGACATGGACTCCTGAAAATGACATGGATATACTTTCTGGAAAAATACCCATAAATACACACACGCACACACACAAGTTGCATATTACAGTAGAGACTTCCAGGACCTCATGATGAAGACATCCACTGTAAGCTTTCCCATGGAATTTCCAGGGCCCTTTCTTGCCTGACCTCTGACCCTCACCCTCCTGGGCCCATCCTTTTCCCGGATCACCCAGGGCAATTCCCCTGGTCTCCACTCCTGACTTCCTCTTCCCTTCTCCAGGATGGCCAGGTGTTACCATCAGCAGTTACCACTGACGTTGACACTCCCTGCGTAGTAAAGCCCTGCAAGGTGAGGAAGAGGATCAAACAACATTTGGAGTGTTGCAGGGAGGCTTTACCTACTGCATAGTCTCAAATGCCTTTTGATTCCAGGGCAGCTTCTTTGGATCTGATGAGCTGAAGAGCCTAGTCCTGCAATTCCTGCAGCAGGGTGAGGATGGGGGATCAAGCCGGGTTTTAAGTGGTGCATGGGAAGGGGGTGTCAGCCCTGGTCCTGAGGACTGTTTTGATTCCAGGGAAACTACTTTGGATCTGATGAGCTGAAGAGCCTAGTCCTGCAATTCCTGCAGCAGTAAGTACCTCTGGGAAGCTGAGCAAGGGTGGAAGGGGCTAGGACAGGTGAGGCCACCTAAGCACAGGTCTGCTCAGGGGAGTTTTCAAGTCTCATTTGATGTCCAGACCATAGAGATAGACTGTCCTTATTGCTCCCCCTCAGGTACTACTTGACCCATGACTGTGGAGACCAACAGGGTCTCATGGGTGCTTATCACGAGGAGGCCTGCTTCTCCCTGACCATTCCCTTCCATCCTGAGGACCCAGACCCGTGAGTATCACAGCACAGGCTCTGCTCCCAGGCCTTGTTGCTCCCCAGCAGACACAGCCCAGCTCTTCAAACACCCACCACCCACTGTTGCTTTTTGTCTCCTAGGAGTAGCTTGTGCGAGTACTTCAAGGACAGCAGGAATATGAAGAAGCTGAAGGACCCTTGTGAGTGTGTGATGGGAAGACTGGGTGGGAAAGGGTGGCAAAGGGGTCAATCATAGGACCCAGGGCGTGGCAGCCCCTGACCTTCGCTCGCTCCCCCTCCCCTCACAGACCTGCGGGTCCAGCTACTGAAGCACACAAAACATGACATTGTGCACACCCTCTGTGTGTTGCCCAAGACTCAGCATGACTTCAGCTCCTTCGTGGTGGACACGTGGTTCCAGACGGTGAGCGCCTGCTTCCTCCCTCGGGCGGGCACAGGAAGCTGCAGGTGGGTAGGAGGTGGAGGTGGTGATTGGGCACCTCGGCTCTTCCCTTTCAGGAAACGATGCTCTGCTTCTCTGTCAATGGGTTGTTCAAGGAAGGTGAGTGTGTGTAGACACCCCTCCCCAGATTCCCCACTGCTCCCTCCGCCTGGCCAGGCTCGTTCCCATAACCAGCCAGCTTCCCTGACCCCTTCTGTCCCCTTCCCTTCCCTTCCCTTCCCTTCCCTTCCCAGCCTTTCCCCTCCTTTCCCCTTCCCCTCCCCTCCCTTACCCCTCTCTTTGCTTCCCTTCCCTTCCTTGCCCTTCCCTTCCTTTACCTGACTTTCCCCCTCTCCTCCCCCACTTCCCTCCCCTCCTTTCCCTCCCCTCCCCTCCCCTCCCCTCCCTCCCCTTCCCCACTGTGTTCTCCAGCCCTCAGTCTTCCCACAGAACACCCAGGTCTGAGCTGTGTCCATGCCTGTCTTCCCTGCACACCCTGGGTGTTGGGGACACAGGCTGTGGAGTTTGGTGGCTCTCATCCCAGATCCTTACTCTGAGAAGCTGAGCTGTTACTTAACCTCACAGTGCCCGCATTTGCACAATGGGGTAGTAATATCCACCTCTTGGGCGGCTGTGAAAAATGCATCCCATGAACTTGTGAAGTGTTTTTTAGGAGCCCTGTCACTAGGCGCAGACTGCTCCTATAGTTGCCCTCCCCATTCCCGACACCCTGGCCCCCGTGAACAACTGCCCTCTCAGCATGTGTCCAGTCACACCCTGACTGGGGACTGCCGTGTGAGCGTGTACAGCACATGCGGCTCTAAGGGGTACTGTTGTTTGTTTGCTGTTGAAGTGGAAGGAAGTTCTCAGGGCTGTGTGCGTGCCTTCACCCGGACCTTCATCACTACCCCTGCCAGCTCTTCCAGGTGAGAGCCCTGTTGTGGGCGGGAATGCCCATCCCAGCCTGGGCTCAAGGCTGTGGGAATGTAGTGGTGCAGACCTTAGGTTTACTCAGTATTGTGGAAAGCCAGCAGGGAGATCCCAGGAGCAGTCTAACCTAGTGGTTAAGAAGAGCATGGGCTCTGGAATTGGCCTATGCGTTCTCTCCTTTACCCAACACTCACTCGCTGTGTGACCTTGGTCAAGTCACACGACCTCTCTGTGACTCAGTGTCTTCTTCCCAGAATGGGGATCAGACCTTCCACTCCTTGGGCTGTGGTAAAGGGTAAATGCGAAAATGTCCGTGGGTTGGGGATAAACCTATAAATCGAATGAAGGTGGTAGACAGTCTCTCCAAAGGTGGGCTCTGTGGGGAGTGCAGAGGTACCAGTCAAGGAACCTGGGAGACAGACACAGCAGGGGTATGGAAGGAATCTAGTTGCTGAGTGGCAGTGGGAGCAGGATCATTGTTTGGGGTGTGGGGTGGTCCATCTGTCCAGTTGTCTGAGGGCCCATTTTTCCTCCAGTCTTTTCATCATGAATGACGAGCTGTTTGTATGGGATGTCAGCCCTAAAAAGACCCAGAGCACATTCTGCATCCCAGTACCCACACCCTCCACCAGCTCCATGCCCAGTTTCTACTGGGAGCAGCAGCAAATGGTACAAGCTTTCTCCACTCAGTCTGGGATGAACCTCCAGTGGTCTCAGAAGTGAGTATTGTGTGTGCATGAGGATAAGAGAGAGCTGGGAGAATGAGGGAATTAAAAAGGGAACACACAGACAATTTGGAATAATAAGTATTTGGATATTTTGCTTCCAGAAAAAAAGGAAGCTCATGAAAAATGTATCCTAATTTTATGATGATATATGTGAAGCATTTTAAAAATAGTATTATGCTCAGATGACATGATCTTTTATATGGAAAATCCTAAGAAATTTGCTAAGAAACTGTAAGAATACATAAACAATTTCAGCAGAATCTCAAGATATAAGATCAATCCACAAAAATCATTTGTATTTCTATGCACTTACAATGAAAAATCCTAAATTGAAATTAAGAAAACAATTTTATTTATCATAGAATCAAAAAGAATAAAAACTTAGAAAGAAATGTAACTAAAGAAGTGAGAAACTTATACTTTAAAATCTTCAAAACATTGTTGGAATAACTTAAACAAAACCTAAAAAATGGAAGGACATTCTGTGTTTGTAGACTGGAAGACTTAATATTGTTAAGGTGGTAATACTATTCAAAGTGGTCTACAGAGTCTACACTATATCTATCAAAATCCCAGTTGGCTCCTTTCCAGAAATTGATAAGGTGATCCTACAATTCACATGGAAATGCAATTGACTCAGAATAGTCAAAGCAATATTGAAAGGGAATAAAGTTGAGGACTCACAAGTCCTGATCTTCACAATTTCAAAACTTACTACAAAGGTACTATAATCAAGACTGCGTGACACTGACATTTGATAGGTCAGTGCAATAGAACTGAGAGTCCAGAATGAAACCCTGACGTTTGTAGCCAATTAATTTTCAATAGGTGCCAAAATAATTAATTGTGAAAAAAATAGTCTTTTAAACAGGTGGTGCTGGGACACATGGGTATTAACATGCAAAAAATAATTTTGACCCCTATCACACACCATATACAAATATTGACTCAAAATGGATCAAAGGCCTAATGTAGAATCTACAACTGTAAAAACTCTTACTGACTTATTGCACTTAGTATGATAACCTCTAGGTCCATCCATGTTGCTGCAGATGGCATTATTTCATTCTTTTTAATGGCTGAGTAATATTCGATTGTGTATATGTACCACATCTTCTTTATCCATTCCTCTGTCGATGGACATTTAGGTTGCTTCCATGTCTTGGCTATTGTAAATAGTGCTACAATGAACATTGGGCTGCATGTATGTTTTCAAATTATGGTTTCCTCTGGATATATGCTCAGGAGTGGGATTGCTGGATCATACAGTAGCTCTATTTTTAGTTTTTTAAGGAACCTCCATACTGTTCTCCATAGTGGCTGTATCAATTTACATTCCCACCAACAGTGTAGGAGGGTTCCCTTTTATCCACAACCTCTCCAGCATTTATTGTTTGTAGAGTTTTTGATGATGGCCATTCTGACCCGTGTGTGGTGACACCTCACTGTAGTTTTGATTTGCATTTCTGTAATAATTAGTTATGTTGAACATCTTTTCATGTGCTTTTTGGCTATCTGTATGTCTTCTTTGGAGAAATATCTATTTAGATCTTCTGCCCATTTTTTGATTGGGTAAGTGAAGTAAGACAGAGAAAGACAAATATCATATGATATCACTTATATGTGGAATATAATAAAAACGATACCAATGAACTTATTTACAAAACAGAAACAGACTCACAGTTCTCGAAATGAAACCTTATGGTTACCAAAGGGGAAATGTGGGGGGGAAGTGATAAATTAGGAGATTGGGATTAACATATACACACTACTATATATAAAATAGATAACTAATAAGGACCTACTGTATAGCACAAGGAACTCTACTCAATATTCTATAATAACCTATATGGGAAAAGAATCTGAAAAAGAATGGATTTATATATAACTGATTCACTTTGTTGTATACCTGAAACTAACACAACATTGTAAGTAAACTAAACTCCAATAAAATAAAATAAAAACACTTAGACGAAAACAGAGGTGTATATCTTCATGACCTTGAATTAGGCAACAGTTTCTTGTATATGACACCAAAAGCACAAGCAACCAAAGAAACAAATAAATTGCACTTCATCAAAAGTAAAAACTTCTGTACATCAAAGGACACTATCAAGAAAGTGAAAATACAACCCACAAAATGGGAGAAAATATTTGCAAATCTCGTATCTGATAAGATCTACTATCTAGAATATTGAAGGATTTCACAACTCAACAATCAAAAGGTAAATATCCAATTTAAAAATGGGGAAAGGATTTGAATAGATATTTCTCTAAAGATTGTATACAAGTGACCAACAAGCACATGAAAACGTGCTGAACATCATTAATCATTAGGAAAATACAAATCAAAACAACCACTTCACATACACTAAGATGGCTTTAATCAATGAAACAAAAGATAAGCATAGGTGAGGATGTGGAGAAATTAGAACTCTCATATATTACAGGTATCAAGGTTCAGTGGAGCACTCACTTTAGGAAAAAGTTTGGCAGTTCCTCAAAATGTTAAACACCAAATGACCCAGTAATCCCACTCCCAAGTATCTACCAGGAGAAATGAAAACATATGTTCACTCTAAAACTTGTTCAGGAACATTCATAGCAGCATTATTGATAATAGCCGAAACGTGGAAACAACCCAGATGTCCTTTAGCTGATGCATGGATGAAAAATCTGGTACACCCATATAGTAGAATATTATTCACTCATAAAAATGTACAGTTCTGATATATGTCATGACATGGTCAACCTTGAAAACATTATGCTAAGTGAAAAGCCATTCACAAAAGTTGAATATAGTATGAAATGTCCAGAATCGGCAAATCCACAGGGACCAAAAGCAGATTAGTGGTTGCCAGTTTCTGGGGGAAGGGGAGGAACAGGAAGTGATCACTAATGGTTAAGGAGTTTCTTTTCAAGGTGATAAAATTACTTTGGAATTAGATAGTTGTACAATCTTGTGGATATCCTAAAAAGCACTGACTTGTATTCTTTAAAATAGTGTGTGCATTATATCTCAAAAAAAGATGGCTGGAAACTTAAAAATTTTTCATTTAGTGGCCATCATCAAAAAATCTACAGACAATAAATGCTGGAGAGGGTGTGGAGAAAAGGGAACCCTGTTGAACTGTTGGTGGGAATGTAAATGGATACAGCCACTATGGAGAACAATATGGAGGTTCCTTACAAAACTAAAAATAGAACTACCATACGACCCCGCAATCCCACTACTGGGCATATACCCTGAGAAAACCATAATTCAAAAAGAGTCATGTACCCCAATGTTCACTGCAGCTCTATTTACAATAGC